>NC_133653.1:141340263-141681887 GCF_009905375.1 Apium graveolens
TGCTTGATGACTAACTTTCATTTTCCTCAGAATCAGCCATGAGAGCTAAGTTGACATACTCCACATCTTCATTCTCTTCCTCTCCATCAGCTGCCCAATCTTTTTCTTGAGTAATGAAAGCCCTTTCCTTTTGCTTGAGCAGATCAAATATTTCTTCTTGTAATCTACTTGGTCAAATTTCTTCTTTTCAGAAGTTGGCTTTCTGCACTCACTTGCAAAGTGTCCACTTATACCACAATTGAAACACTTGAACTTTGATTTGTCCACCATGTTCTTATGAGGTTTAGTGGCTCTAGTGTTTTTCTTAAACTTCATCTTTGCAAATCTCCTGGACAGAAATGCAAGATGCTCATCAACACTATCAGAGTCATCTTGACTGGAGTTGTCTTCATTCTCAGCAACTTGCTCTTTTCCTTTGCTTGATTCCTGATATCTTGTACCATCTTTGGAGTTTGATGTAGATCTCACAGTTTCTTGTCTGCATTCCCTCTCATTTTCAGCTACCAATGCAACTGAACTTCCTTTCTTTCTCCCCTTCTCCAATACCTCATCCTGTTCCAACTCTAGTTCATAAGTCTTCAAGATTCCATATAATCTTTCAAGAGTGAAGTCCTTATAATCCTGAGAGTTTCTTAAGGAGACAGTCATGGGTTTCCATTCCTTTGGCAAGGATCTTAAGAATTTAAGATTTGAATCCTTCACCTGGTACACTCTACCATACAGCTTCAATCCATTCAACAGCTTTTGGAATCTGTTAAATGTGTCATTTAAAGATTCATTTTCTTCAAAATGAAAATACTCATACTGTTGAATGAGAAGCTGCATCTTGTTCTCTTTTACTTGTTCTGTACCTTCACACAGCAGCTGAACTGTGTCCCAAACCTCTTTGGCAGTTGAGCAATTTATCACATTATCAAACATATCCTTGTCAAGACCATTAAACAAAATGTTCATAGCCTTCTTATCCTTGTGGACTTCTTCTGTGTCTTCCATTGTCCATTCTGCTCTAGGTTTTGGAATGGATTGACCAACAACAATTGTGGCCGTAGCAACTGTGGCTACTTTGTGGGGAATGTGAGGACCATTCTCAATACAGTTTACATAACCTTCATCTTGGGAGAGTAGATGAAGGTGCATTTTCACCTTCCAGTGGTGATAACTGTCTCTGTCAAGAACTGGGATTTTTACTCCAATATCCTTCTTACTCATCTTTGTTAGATTCCAAGATCTTTAAACTCTTTGTTTGTCAAGAGCCTGCTCTGATACCAATTGTTATTTCTAGAGAACTAACAATGAGATTTACAGAAGGGGGGTTGAATGTAAATCTCAAAACTTTTTCAAGTTTTGAGCAGTTTATAAAGACTGTATGTTCAAGATGAACAAGTGTGTGAATTGCTTTAAGCTGATACAGACAGATATATATTCAAACACAAATGTAAAGAACACAATAAACCTTTAAAAACTTTTCTGGTGGATTTGTTGTTCCACCAGAGATGGTATTTCAGAAATTCTGTGATCTAAGAATTTGATCACAGCTGCATCCTAGTACAAACTAGATAATTTTTCTCTCAAGATTTTTCTAAACAGCTCTGGAAAAATTCTAATCTAATTACTAGCTACTACTTGGTTTATATATTACCAAGTTTACAAGTGAAGACAAGGATATATAAAATAATAAAGTAAGATCTCCACTTGTTTCTTCTCCAGTTCACTCCAGTACTTTGTTGACTTAATGTCTCTTTATACTAGAGTAGAACGGCTGCTTTTTCTGATGTTCCTGAAATTAGGCTGCCACATTTCAGTTATCTCTGTTCACCCACGTGCCTCTGTTTGTTGGTACAACTACCACTTATCAACGGTTAATCAACAGAACATCCGTTGAAGCTTTCATCCGTTGATGCACTCATCCGTTGAAGGATGTTATCCGTTGAAGCTTTAGAGACATCCGTTGAAGCTTAGCTTCTCATCCGTTGAAGGTCTTTAAGTCATCCGTTGATACCACTTCATTTATACAAAATTACAAGGCATGAAATATTTACAATTGGCCTTCCTATCTGCATATCTTCTAGTAGTCAACATGACTCATAGTTTCTCTCAACTTCTAAGAATTACATCTTAAATACAGAGACTGAAATATGCTACAACACTAGACTTATTTCTAAGTAAAGCTACACCATCAACGGATAGCCAAAGTGGTCTTATCCGTTGAGGCTACAGACACTGAATTTTTACTTAAGTGTTTTGTTAAACATATCATCAAACTAATGCACATATATTCCTAACAGTTAGCAAGCCAACTAAAGGAGCCTGCAAATACAATGAAGCAAATGTAAATAATCCCTACTCATTCTGTGACAAGTTTGATTGCATTCCTTGCAACTTGAAAGTGATGAAAAGTTGTCACAAACTGAGAGTAGACCTTAAAGAAACAAAAAATGGATCTACAACAAATATGGAAAATAGACAACAGTCATTGAATTCTATTTTATCTGAAATAACTCATTCTACTTCTGCTAAATCAGTTAACAAGATGAAAGTGCCCAACACTGCTTGGGTTGCTAAACATAATTAAAACTCATTGTGTGCAGGGTAAAATAAAGAAGGTCATAGGGATTATAGACAGTGGGGTCCCAGACATATGACAGGTGATAAGGCCCTGCTATCATAATTTGAGGAGAAGGCTGGCCCGTTGGTGACCTTTGGAGACAACAACAAAGGTTTCATAATGGGATACAACAATATTATTTTTGGAAATTTTGTCATTGATGATTTAGTACTGGTAGCTGGTCTTGAAGTGAATCTTCTCAGTGTTCGCCAATTTGCAGACAAAGGCTTTGAAGTTTTATTTAACAAAGAAGAATGCACTTTTATCAACAGGAAAACTGGTGAAGTTGCTCTGAAAGGAGAAAGAAAAGGGAGCTTGTTTGTTGCAGACTTAGACTCAATAAATAAGGATGGTATTTGCTGCTTCTACACCAAGGCATCAGAAGAACAAAGCAAGCTATGGCATAAGAAGTTGTCTCACTTGAATTTCAAGGCAATGAACACCTAGGTCAAAAAGGAATTAGTAAGAGACATGCCTAATCTGTAGTTTGCTCAAGTTGAAGTCTATGAAACTTGTCAGAAAGGAAAAATGAAAAGATCAAGTCACAAGTCAAAAACTGTGAATTCTATAAGTGCACCATTACATCTTATTCACATGGACTTGTTTGGGCTAGTAAATGTCTTATCAATTTCAAGGAACAAATATGCACTTGTGATGGTGGATGATTTCTCAAGATACACTTGGGTAGAATTCATGCACTCCAAATATGAGACTCCATACATCATAATTGAGAACATCAAGAAGATAGAAAAATAGGCTGAAGATCATAATTGTGTAAAAAGATTGAGAAGTGATAATGAAACATAATTCAGAAATGCAACATTAAGTGAATTCTGCAAAAGCAAAGACATTGTTCAAGAATTCTCAGCAGCTAGAACACCTCAACAAAATTTAGTAGTTGAAAGAAAGAACAGAACATTAGTTGAAGCTGCTAGAACAATGCTGCAAGATGCCAAGTTGCCAACAAGTTTTTGGGAAGAGGCTGTTAAAACTGCATGCTATACTCAAAATGGATATCTCATTAACAAAGCTCATGAAAAATCACCTTACTCAATCATGTCTAAAAGAAAGCCTACTGTAAAGCATCTTCATATATTTGGAAGCAAGTGTTACATTTTAAAAGACAACTCTGAATATGTGGGAAAATTTAACTCAAAAGTCTTTGAAGCAATTTTTCAGGGATATTCATTGGAGAGAACTGCCTACAAGGTCTATGTGATTGATCAAAAGAAAATTATGGAAAGCACAGATGTTACTTTTGATGATGACAAGTGTCCAGGTTTGGAATTCCTTGATGAAAATGAAGCTGAAGCTTTTGCATTTGAAAACCTCAATATTGATAGTGATTCTGATGGTGAAGATGAAGTCAATGCACAACAGATGTTGAATGAAGAGACTACTGAACAGGAAAATCATGGAAATGGAAACTCATCTCAAACACCTGAATTTGACAGCACAAACTCAGGGGGAGAAAGAGAAGAAGGATCTACCAGTCATACCAATAATGAAGAGAGTGATGAAGGAACATGTCAACAAACTCACACAAGGAAGTGGGATAGAAATCACACTAGAGAAGCAATTATTGGTGATCCTACTGCTGGTGTGAGAACTAGAAGTGCAACTGCTAATGAGTGCCTACATGCATGCTTTCTATCTCAAGTAGAGCCTAAGAAAATTGAAAAAGCTCTAATGGATCCTGATTGGATATCTGCAATGTAAGAGGAGCTTAATCAGTTTGAAAGAAACAAAGTTTGGGAGCTAGTTCCTGCACCAAAGAATAGAAGTATAATTGGAACAAAATAGGTGTTCAGGAACAAGATGGATGAAAATGGTATAGTTACCAGAAACAAGGCAAGGTTAGTTGTAAAAGGTTACTCACAAGAAGAAGGAATTGATTATGATGAAATTTTGCTCTAGTTGCAAGACTTGAAGCAATAAGGATGTTTCTAGCATTTGCTGCACATTCAAATTTCAAAGTGTATCAAACGGATGTCAAAAGTGCCTTCCTAAATGGTGATCTAGAGGAAGAGGTTTATGTGCAACAGCCACCTGGATTTGAAGATCCAGAATTTCCAGATTTTGTGTACAAGCTACTCAAAGCTCTATGTTAGGTAATGAATTACACACAGGGGGGGTGAATATGTTTATATTTTTGTGCTTTTCTTAAACTATTTTTGGTTTAACAAAGTAAATCAAATCTAATAGTGAAATGTGTTAATTCATAAATCAACCATGCAATAATAAAGAACACAGATCTTTCAAAACTCACTTAATTTTATAATAAAATTAAGAATGTTTTGCTACAAAATTTCTAGGTTCTTTGTTGATAAAGAGCTTAGCTTCTTCTTGGGAGTTTTACAAGATTTTCTATCTTAAATTGTTACAACTGACTAAAGGACCAGTGTTAACTTTATAAATTAATTAACTGCTAGTTTACACAGTGTACAATAAGACATGCTATTTACTTTAGTAAACTGTCACTTGTCATTTCCATTTTAGGAAAAATGTATCTTCCATTTCTGGCATAACATATCTTAGCATCCTGTGTTTACTTTGATCTTCCTTTGTCAGTTAATCTTCACCATTGATCTTGCACATCCTTCAAGCTGCTTTTTGTAGACTTGTCAATCCAGCTGTTTGGATTGTTTGTTGATTGTAAATCTTGGATATTGAACTGGTCTGCAATCTTGTACTTTGAGATTTCACCTCGAGATCTCCATTTGGTCTATAGAGAACTTGACATCTCGATAAGTATATTGGCTTATCAAGATCTCTAATACTCCATAGTTAATTTGACTTATAGAGGTCTCTGAGTTCTCTATAAGAAAATTTGGCTTGTCGAGATCTCCAGTCTTCATATCTTCACTTTAACTTATCGATATCTCTGAGTTCTCTAGTGGTTTATTGACTTATCGATAACTCAGAGTTCTCTAGTCAAATTTGACTTGTCGATAACTCAGAGTTCTCTAGTGAATTTTGGCTTATCGATATCTCTGAGTTCTCTAGTGGAATTTGACTTATCGATAACTCAGAGTTCTCTAATGAATGTTGACTTGTCGATAACTCTGAGTTCTCTAGTGAAGAAATGACTTATCGATATCTCCAATCTCCATATCTTCAATTTGGCTTGTCGATATCTCTCTGTGAGTTCTCTATAAGCTTTTCTGACTTCTCGATAAGTCACTTGGAGTTCTCGAATGACTTCTCCATAACACTAAATCTGTGACTTGTAGAGATCTTTGACTTAGAATATTTTTATCCAAACAAATTTATTCAACTCCAAACTTCTTCAAAATTCTTCCGAGGCATGACCTTCTTGATCTTCTTCCAGATAGAATCCTTAGGCTTGATACTGCTTAAACAAAAAGACTCCAGTCTGCTCCTTCAACATTTTTACAGACTTTAAATGTTACAAGTACAAATGCAAACTAAGATTACAATACAACTTACTTAGGGTTGTCAATTTGACTTAGTCTTGTTAAAGTACAGGTATGTCTTGCACAACAATCTCCCCCGATTTGTGAGAAGATTGCTTAACACAAATTCATGCCTGTTAACAAGACTAACCCCAAGTTAAAAAAAATGGAAAATGAAATCAATACATAAAGCTTGATAGAATTACAACTTTTATACATTAGGAGATTTACAAAGTTTAATGGTTACAAGTATTAGGTAAAGATAGTTTTTGTATCTGCTTCTTCCCTAAGAACATCCTTGAAGTGATCAAGAATTTCCAGTTCTTCTATAATAGGTGTTCCACTTAGAGCTTCTACAAGTTTTTTCTTGCAACCTTTGGATAACCACTGTCTAGTAAATCAATCCTAAATTTTGAGAATTCACCAGCTTTGATGTTTAGAGATTTCCCATCCTTAGAGATTCTACTCATTTCTTTGGCCTTGAGCTCTTCTTATCTTTTTATATACATCTCTATTTCTTCATCATACTTTCTCCTTCTTTCTTCAGATTTAACCTCATTTTTTTTTCTTGTTTCTTCCTTTTCATTCAACCATTCAACTATAACTGATCTCCATGCCCTTGTGGCAGTATCCTTGTCCTTTAACAAACTTATTATTCTCTTAATTTCTGTGGGAGAAAGAGAATCCATTAAATCACTACCAAGGAAGGTGAAAGATCCATCTTCATAATAAATTTTAACTTCCCTTAGATATACAACCCATACTTTAACTATTTCTTCAGCTAGATGTTGAAAATAATCTTCATCAGAGATGCACCATCTAAGGTAGGACTGAGATTTTCTTTAGAGATGTCTGGCTTGAGGTGATTGGGATTTTTAGAAAAGAATTGGCAGTTTGTTTGTAGAGAAATTTTAGCTTTGGAGTTTGAAGAGGTTTGTTGTTTAAAATAGTTGATGTTAAAGATTGAGCTAAGGTTTGAGCTGGCTGTGTTTGGATTTTTAGGGTTTCTTTTGGTTCTGAACCATCATGATTCTTCTTACTCCTCCTCTCACTTCTTCTCTTCTTCTCCTCATCTTTCTTATCATCCTCCTTCTTCTTCTTCTTCTCTCCGCCCTTGCTGCCAGATGACTTAGTGAATTGACTTGGATTTGAGCCAGAAGGATTTTGATCATCTTTTTTCTGCTCATCATCATCCTTGTCTTTTCTTAGATTATACTGAGTATTAGGCAGTATGGTGTCAGGGTTCACAACATATCTCTCTAAAATGTTTATCATCTTCATGCTTCTTGTTCTTTTTGTGCTTAAAGTCAGACTGTAGTGTCATGATCAACCTCATGTTTGATCTGACACAATATTTGGGAATAAGAAGATGTCTGGGTTGTTTGGTCATTGGGCAGATGTAAACTACTCCTTGGTTTAGATATAGATAGGCTTCTGGAAAAACTTCTATCTGTGCCTTTTAAGCTTTTGGAGAAGTTGAGTTTCTTCTTGAATGACTGGATTTATTCTGTCAATCATCACATCAAGTTCAGATGCTCTTAGAGTTTGGAGATTTGTGAGAGTCACCTGAATGCACCTGTCTACACCACCATCATTGATGTTCATGACAATCCTTTTCTCCAGAAAGTTATCAATCTTCACTACCACTATTCTTGGCCAAGGGTTTCTTGCAAGTTACATAGCTATTATTAAGAGACACTCTTAGTGCTGTAAGAAGGTCATTAAATTCCTTATCTTGATTTGGTCCTTATGCAGCCCTTTGAAGTCTTTCCCGTCCAACATCAAGTTGAGCACTTGAGCTTTGATCAATTTGAAAAGTCTTTTTAGCCTTAAATTTAGATTGCTGAATTCTAGCCTCAATCTCCCCCTTAGTCTTGGTGACAGGGATGAGTAGGGGAGTTGGAATTTCTGGCCTAATCTGTTCAGGAAGTGAAGGTAGTGGTATGTTGAGTTTTCCCATGATGGCTCCCAAAGCAACAGAGTTTTGCATTTGGAGATGCTTGTGAGAGTCCTCCAGGGTCTTAATATCTGACTATTGACTTTGAACTAGTGAAGTCAAGGCTTGAACTTATGCAGTGATAGAAGTATTGGAGTCTTGCAGTGTTGAGACTTGGCTTTGTAGAGATTGGATTTACAGATTGGTGGAAGTTGAGCCAGGCTGATAAGAGCTAGTAGATGTGCCAAAGGTTTCTTCTACAGCCTGTTTGATGTCTTCCATAAGCAAGGCTGAAGGCTCATATCTGCTCTGGTAAAGTCGGTCCAGCTTGACCTTAGTGTCATTTGAATGAGTGATTTGCTGCTGGACAACTGTATGGAGAGAGATGAATGATTGTTTGAGATTTTTGACTTATCTTTCAATATAAGCAAGATCCATCCTTGACATTTGCTCAACAAAGTGCTTGAATTTGGAAGTGATCTTTACTTGAGATGGTATAATCTCATCCATCTTCTCATTCACCAACTTCCTGATTTTGTCTTCATGACCAGTTAGCTTGACTTCAAGAGCTTTACCAAAAAGATGAAATGCTTTGAGCTGAGCTTTCTACACTTCAGTAATTGCATCATATACGTCTTGTGGAGTCAAGGCCTTTGCATTGCTTCCCAGAATAGTGATGTATTCTTCCCTAAATCTGGCCAAAACTTGATCCATCTCCAATACAAAGTCCTGAGAAAGCCGTGCATCCACATTTTCATCTTGTTCTGCATCATTGACAATTTTCTCTTTTTGCTTCTCAACTTCTTCATTGTATGTAAGTATAATAGCTTGATAATCTTGATTGCTCATGTTGGAAGCCAGTAGATGTTGGGAAATGTTTGCCATTCCAGAAATCTGTTCTACTAGAAGATCATCTATAGAGGTAGGTTGAGAACTAGATTCTTGTAGCCATTGTGATAGGATGTGTGGTTGTGAATTTGAGGGTTCAGAAACACATGTGACTAAAGTCACAGTTTTACTCACAGATTGCTCTGTGGTTATGGCTAGTTATTGTTCCACACTAGTTGTGGGAACCTCCAATTAAATTGGAAGGGATTTGACTGGGTTACTACCATGTGCACCAGTCTCAAACCCTTATGTGTCTTGCATCACACTGTCACCTGAATGTGCTATACTTGCCTCCCCTAAGACATGATCACTGGAAATTATACTCCTAGCATCAACTACCAAGGCAATTTTTGCTAGGGTTTTTAAGGGCTAGGTCGCTTGAGATCTCGAAAGTTGTAAGTATGTATATGTATCGAGAAGTCTGGGTATTTATAGTAAAAGCAAATGACTTGTCGAGAACTCAAAAAATAGATGTTTGGAATTTGTCTACCGAGAAGTCATTTTAAGTAATGAAAAACATATCGAGAAGTCATTTTAAATTACTCTTATAGAGAACTAAAAATTGACTTATCGAGATGTCAAATAAATACCCAGTTTGTCCAAAAATGGACTGAATTAATTCCAATTTTTATTTGAATAAATTCATAATAAAATTCGTATAAATTTGCCAAAAGTATTCTACCAAAATAATTTATTGAGTTAAATTATTTTAGTTTTGAGTTATTGAGAAGCCTAAAAATTATACTTCTAGAGAACTCTATAAATTAACACTACTAGAGAACTCTATAAAGCTTATCGAGAAGTCACTCGAGAAGTCAGTGAATTGACTTATCGAGAACTCACTCGAGAAGTCTTAAAATGACTTGTCGATAAGTCACTTAGACTTATCGAGAACTCAGTTCTCTATATACTTTTGAACAATTTAATTTTGCCTTGTGTTAATTTTACATATTAAAGATGTAAATTAACAACTGAGCAGTTTACTTAGAATTTGAAAAATTCCAAGCTAAAATTTTTGTTTTGAGAAATAAATATGCAGAGATTTCTGAAATATTTATAATTCATATTTCAGTTAATTTCCAATTAAATCAATTAATTTTGATTTACTAGAAATTAATCTGCTGCAAAACATTAGCTGAGTTCTTGCCTTAGGATGAAGAATTAAGCATTCCAATTTCACCTACAAGTCTAGTGAAAGTTGCTTCATCCAAAGGTTTAATGAAAATGTCAGCTAATTGTTTTTCTGTTGGAACAAAAATGAGCTCAATGGTATCATTTGTAGCATGTTCTCTAATAAAATGGTACCTTACATCAATGTGCTTTGTTATAGAATGGTTAACTGGATTAGCCACTATAGATATGGCACTAGTATTGTCACACAGATAGGAATTTTATTTAACACTAGGCCATAATCTATTAGCTGATTTCTAATCCAAAGCACTTGAGCAAAACAACTTCCCGTAGCTATGTATACAGCCTCTGCTGTAGAAGTTGATACATATTGTTGTTTCTTGCTATACCAGGATACAAGTCTTTGTCCAAGAAATTGACAGCTTCCACTAGTACTCTTTCTGTCAACCCTGCATCCAGCAAAATCTGCATCTGTGTAGCCAACAACTTCAAAACCAGTTCCCTTATAAAACCATAATCCCAAGTTTGGAGTCCCCTTCAAATATTTGAAAATCCTCTTCACATCCATCAAATGTGATTCTTTTTTATTGGCTTGAAATCTTGCACATAGACATGTTGCAAACATGACGTCTGGTCTACTTGCTGTTAAGTGAAGCAGTGATCCAATCATTCCTCTATAGCTTGAAATATCTACACTCTTGCCTTTTCTATCTTCATCCAACTTTGTTGCTTTAGACATAGGTGTAGAAGTAGGTGAACAATCAACCATACCAATCTTTTTCAATAAGTCCTTGACATACTTAGTTTGGCTAATGAAGATCCCATCACTTCTTTGACTGACTTGAAGTCCAAGAAAGTAACTTAATTCCCCCATCATACTCATTTCATATTCACTCTGCATAAGCTTAGAAAATCTTTGGCAAAGATTTTCATTTGTAGAACCAAAGATGATATCATCCACATAGATCTGAACTAGAATAATATCTTCCCCATATTTCTTATAAAAGAGAGTCTTGTCTATGGTACCTCTAGTAAAACCATGCTTCAGTAGGATTTCTGACAATGTATCATACCAAGCTCTAGGTTCCTGCTTTAGTCCATATAGAGCCTTGATTAGCTTGTACACAAAATTTAGAAATTCTGGATCTTCAAAGCCAGGTGGCTGTTGCACATAAACTTCTTCTTCTAGCTCACCATTTAGGAAGGCACTCTTGACATCCATTTGATACACTTTAAAGTTTAAATGTGCATCAAATTATAGAAAAATCCTTATTACTTCAAGTTTTGCAACTGGAGCAAAAGTTTCATCATAATCAATTCCTTCTTCTAGTGAGTAGCCTTTTGCAACCAACCTTGCTTTGTTTCTGGTAACTATACCATTTTCATCCATCTTGTTCCTGAACACCCATTTTGTTCCAATAATTCTTCTATTCTTTGGTGCAGGAACTAACTTCCAAACTCTGTTCCTTTCAAACTAATTAAGCTCCTCTTGCATAACAGATATCCAATCAGGATCCATTAGAGCTTCTTTAGTTTTTTTGGGTTCTATGTGAGATAGAAAGCATGCATGTAGGCACTCATTAGCATTTGCACTTCTAGTCCTCACACCAGCAGTAGGATCACCAATAATTGCTTCTCTAGTATGACTTCTATCCCACTTCCTTGTATGTGTTTGTTGACTTGTGCCTTCTTCATTCTCTTCATTATTGGTATGACTGATAGATCCTTCTTCTCTTTCTCCCCCTGAGTTTGTGCTATCAAATTCAGGTATTTGAGATGAGCTTACATTCCCATGATTTTCTTGTTCAGTAATCTCTTCATTCAACAACTGTTGTGCATTGACTTCATCTTCACCATCAGAATCACTATCAATATTGAGGTTTTCAAATGCAAGGGCTTCAACTTCATTTTCATTAAGGCATTCCAAGCCTGGAAACTTGTCATCATCAAAAGTCACATATGTGCTTTCTATAACCTTCTTTTGATCTATCACATAGACCTTGTAGGAAGTTCTTTCCAATGAATATCCCAAAAAAATTGCTTCAAAAATATTTGAATCAAATTTTCCCACATATTCAGAGTTGTCTTTCAAAATATAACACTTGCTCCCAAACACATGAAGATGCTTTACAATAGACTTTATCTTAGACATGATTGAGTAAGGTGATTTGCCATATGCCTTGTTAATGAGGTATCTGTTCTAAGTGTAAAATGCAGTGTTAACAACCTCTTCCCAGAAACTTGTTAGCAACTTGGCATCTTTCAGCATTGTTCTAGCAGCTTCAACTAATGTTCTGTTCTTTCTTTCAACTATTCCATTTTGTTGAGGTGTTCTAGCATCCGAGAATTCTTGAACGATGCCCTTACTTTTGCAGAATTCACTCAATGTTGCATTTCTGAATTCTGTTCCATTATCACTTCTCAATCTTTTTACACAATTGTGATCTTCAGCCTGTTTTTCTATCTTCTTGATGTGCTCAATTATGATGTGTGGAGTTTCATCCTTGGAGTGCATGAACTCTACCCAAGTGTGTTATTCCCTAACAATATAACAAAAATTATAGAAGGGGGTTAAATGTAATTCTGACTACTTTTTCAAGATTTTAAAAACTGTTCTAACTGAATATATATATATAAGTGTTTGATTTATAGAGTACGAAATGAAAGAGTTATATAAATTAAAACAAAAAATAATAAGAACACAAGCTTTTAAAACTTTCTGGTGGATTTGAATGTATCCACCAGAAATATATATATATATATATATATATATATATATCAGTTTGAGAACTCTGTGTAGCTCAAAATGGCTCACAGCTGCTTTACAGGTAGAACAACCAAACTACAGAGAAATTCTTGACAAGTACAGCTTTTTCTATCTCTCTTTAAAATGTATTTGCTTAGTTGAATGTTCTACTAGCTACACTTGGTTTATATATCAACAAGTTTACATGACAATAAGACAAGATAATAAAACAAAACATATATAGTCTAACTCTATGCTGCTTCACTACTCTATTCCAGCATCTTTGAATATCTTTATAATTGCATGAAAATGGTAATGCTTCTTTGTTCTCAAATTCCTGCTTAACAGGCTGCCACATTCCTTTTACAAACACCCAACGCATGTAACTGTGTTGTCACTGTCAACAAATATTTGAATTTGGTCATCCGTCGGGTACATGTTTGTTATCCATCGGGTAGCTTTGTTGATCATTCATCGGGTAGCTTTGTTGTTCATCCGTCGGGTAGCTATTTATCACTTGACTCCATTTCAGTTTCACAGAAATAAAAGACATCTCATATTTATAATTAATCAACCTATTCTACATATCCACTAGTAGTCAACATGACTCATATACTCCTACAAAATTTAAACAAAGTTGTTTGTAGAAATGTGCTATAATACTTATTTGTTACATAAGCTACTCACCCGGTGGATGCCAAATTATCATCCGTCTAGACTATACTAAAGTCCAATTTTCTTTTGGAGGGGGGCTTGTATCTGAATCTTCTTTTCTGTTGTGGTTCCTGTTACATTTTCTGATCTTGAGGTACAGCAATCACAGATGGTTGTGCAGAAATCTCAGTTATAGTCTTCACAGCTTGAAGTTTGGCTAAAATAGCAGCTTGATCCTTCTTTGTTTGAGATTCTTAGCATCTAAGGCAGCTTGCTTCTTTTCTTTCCTGATTCTTTCCTTCTCTTCCTTTTTAGCTTCTACAAACTGAGGGTGTCCAGCCACCACACATATTTTTTTACCATTTCTGTAAATCTTGGTAATTTTTCTTTGAAGTGTTGAATCAACTGGATCTTTGAAAAATGCAATTGACCTGACCAACAGCTTCTTCTCATCTGGCCTAGGTGTTTCATACACAGTATCCATAGGTTTTTTATCTGAAAACTTTGAGTAGTTTCTTTTAGGATTCATGATCAGATTTTCCTTTGGAGATTTGATGTAAGATGTTTGGCCTTTTTCCAGATAATTCGTACTTATTTCATTTACAGAAATATTCTTGACTTGAGAGTGATGAGTGAAGATTTTGTCTGATTTCTGAATTGGCCCAAACTTCTGTTGAATTTCTGCATCTATCTTTCTCCATTTATCATCTAGTTCCTTCTCCACAACTGCAACATCAAACATCTTGGGAATTGACTTTGACTCAAGCTTAGCAGCTGCTATGTGAATCAGATCAATGCTGTCTAATACTGGTGGCTTTGGCAGAGTAATTTCTGGAACAATTACTTGGCTGATTTGTACATTTACCACTTTCTCCCCCTCACTAGATGGCTCTGCTTGACTGACTTGAGATAATGATTTCTCCCCCTTTTGTTATCATCAAGTAGAGTGGAGGAAGAAGATTGTACATCCACCAGCTGTTGCAGCAGCTGAGTTTGCTGTGCTTGATGTAGATGTATAGCTGTGAGAGAAACTTCCATTGCAGTCATCCTTTTATCCAAGGAATCCACTTTAGTGGCAAAATCAGAGTTCTTCCTTAGCTGTCTCTTAATATCAAGCATTGTTGCTTCTGGAAGTTTAGCATCCAATCTTTTAGAAATGTTCTTCTTCACTTGATCAATCTTAGTCTTGATAGAAGTGACATCCTGATTGTGTTGAAAACCTTGGATTTGATGCATGTGTAGAGAATTGAGATGTGCTTGTAAGAGCATGCTGGTGCCAGCATCTGTTGTAGATTGAAGAGCATTACGTGTCTCCTGAATTTGATGGATGATAGTGGTCTTGAAATGTTGAAGATCACATTCCTTGGAGAATGCCCAAGATGGCAGGCCAGATCTAGAGTTGGTGCCTGCTGCTCCCCCTATGTCCATGGGCTCTTCACTATCATCACCATCATCACCAAAAAAATCTTCAGATTCACCAGTGCCATAGCTATATCATCATCAACTTTAGGTGGCATGGATTTGATGGCATCCTTAGCTCTTTGCATGGATTGATTTGTGTGTACCAAATTAAGCATTCTTTCAGCCTCCTCATTGCCCTGTTCAGCTAGAACTTGATAAGCTGAAACATGATGAGTAAATGTCTCAGCATCTAGGGAAATATAATCTATGACAGTTTGGTATTCTTGCTGAAATAGCCTTTCCCTTTCTGCATCACTGACATTCATTGACTCACTTGCAATGGTGTCCATCCTTATCACTCATGTACCTGCATTTCTCCCAGTATCTCTCTCTTTTTACGTCAAGGGCTCCCCTTGGCTTCCCACCCTTATACCCTCACCTTCACCATCTAAGGTGGGACTCCTCTCACTCACTTTTTCCAGTCCTGAAGAAATGGACTGCATAGGTTCACTCATTTTCTCTCCTTTTGCCTGGGAGCAACCCAGCCTCTCACTCAGTTCACTCCCTTCCCTCAGTCCTAAGAGTGATTGTACTACTACTAAGTCCTCTGCACTTGTGATAATTGAAGAAATTTGAAGTTGTGCAGAGACTCCCGACGGATGAGGAATATCCATCAGGGTAGTAGTTTGACTAGCCGACGGATGACTACTGTTAGGCACATCCGTCGGGATACAATCACTACTCGACGGATGTATGATATCCACCGGGATAGAAGAAATGAATGAGTTTGGAGTGGAGACTATTGTAGACTCTATGCATATTGATGAAAATTTGGGCACAGATGTCTCAATAGACTCAGAAAGAATTGGAAAGTGAGCCAACAAATCATCTAGAAGATGATGCTCACTTGCTTGGATTTTTAGCTTCTCCAATAGAGTTAAAGATGGAGAATTTGGAAGTGATGAATTGATCATGTCAACATCCAGTGAGTGTGTGGGTGAATTTGGTATTTCAGGTGCTTCAATTATTAAAGATTTTGGTTGTGACTCCATATTTATTAGAGACACATCAATCTGACTTTGAGAAGGTGCAGTGACTGGGTCTTTAGCACCAGTTTATACTGTGTGTGTTCCCTGTGCATCCCCAAGGGTTTTTGATCTTTTCTTTCTAGCATAAGTCTGTGGTGAACTTGTGTCCTTAGCCCTCTTGACCCATGCTCCTGGTTGGGAGCTTGTTTCAATAGTAACATCCTTTTGAGAGGATGAAACTAGAAGTGAGCTTATTTCCTTATTAACAACCATAATTTTTTGGGAAACTGTGGTGTGACTAGGCTTAGGTACACTCATCTCACCAGCCTTATCCTTAGGGTTTTCTTTTGATTTTCACCCTATCCCTCACCTTGCTCACTCTCCTTCACACTCCCCTCTTTGTGTTTAGTAGATTTTGTATCTGATTTCTTTTGAAAGAAACCAGAGCGGGCTTTCTTAAATTTGGATTTTGAAATTGTTGGTTTGGTAGCTTGGGTAGGCATCTGTTGGGTCAATGACACAGATGCCATAGCTACACTTGAAGGCAAAGAAATGTGTGAGGTTGGAAGAGTGGAGACAGTGGTGCTTACCTCACTTACCTAAGGTCCCTCCATGATTGGAAAGTAATGGAGGGGCACCTCTTTGTGGTGACTTGCCTGTTGAGATCAGCAATGACTCTCCTTTCTCGGACCCAATAATTCAGTTTGTTGGTTGGGTTCTCAACAACAATATTCTCAATAAGATGGTTAGCAAGCATCATAAAGAATCTAGCATAATTGACACTTTTACCTCTTTTATTAAGTTTGTTATTCCTAGTGGACTAACAATGAGATTTACAGAAGGGGGGTTGAATGTAAATCTCAAAACTTTTTCAAGTTTTGAGCAGTTTTAAAGGCTTTGTGTTCAAGATAAACAAGTGTGTGAATTGCGTTAAGCTAATACAGACAGATATATATTCAAGCACTAATGTAAAGAACACAACAGACCTTAAAAACTTTTCTGGTGGATTGTTGTTCCACCAGAGATGGTATTTCAGAAAATCTGTGATTCTAGATGTTGATCACAGCTGCGTCCTAGTACAAACTAGATAATTTTTCTCTCAAGATTTTTCTAAACAGCACTGGAAAAATACTTATCTAATTACTAGCTGCTACTTGGTTTATATATCACCAAGTGTACAAGTGAAGACAAAGATAAAAATACAATAATAAAATAAGTTCTCCACTTGTTTCTTCTCCATATCACTCAAGTACTTTGTTGACTATTGCCTCTTTGTACTAGAGTAGAACGGCTGCTTTTTCTGATGTTCCTGAAATTAGGCTTCCACATTTTAGTTATCTCTGTCAACCCATGTGCCTCTGTCTGCTGTTACAACTACCACTTATCAACTGCTATTTAACAGAACATCCGTTGAAGCCTTCATCCGTTGATGGCTTTATCCGTTGATGTGTTAGCAGTTGAAGCTCTATCCGTTGAAGCTTTAGAGACATCCGTTGAAGCTTAGCTTCTCATCCGTTGAAGGTCTTTAAGTCATCCGTTGATACCACTTCATTTATACAAAATTACAAGGCATGAAATATTTACAATTGGCCTTCCTATTTGCATATCTTCTAGTAGTCAACATGACTTATATTTTCTCTTAACTTCTAAGAATTATATCTTAAATACAGAGACTGAAATGTGCTACAACACTAGACTTATTTCTAAGTAAAGCTGCACCATCAACGGATAGCCAAAGTGGTCTTATCCGTTGAGGCTACAAATACTAAACTTCTATTTAAGTGTTTTGTTAAACATATCATCAAACTAATGCACATATATTCCTAACAAAGTTCTTCTAACTTATAACCTAACTCAAATAAGACCAAGTCACTGAAATCAAAGTACTTATCAGTAACTAGCATATAAAGCATGTTAAGTATGAAAATGTTAACAGAGTCAAAGTTGCTAATTTTACCAGAAAATGCCTTAGTTACCACATCACACATATAGCTCCATTCTTTTCTAAGACCTAACCTCCTGATTTCACTTAACTTAGAAGTAGGAAGTGAATAGCCCATAGAATTTAGTATGTTAACTATATCAGTGTCTGTGTGTGGAGCAGTAGTAGTGTTATCTGGAATTCTAAAGCATGCTTTGACAATGTCACTATTAATGCAAAACTGTTTACCTTTGAGAGTGAAAGTTATGGTCTTGTCAATAGAGTTGTACATGGCAGTTGTCCATATCTCCTCCACAACTTCACAGTATATTTTGGGTGATTCTAGCATAGCATAACTGAGTTTACAGCTCTTCACAAAATCCATCATCTTGTGAAAGTCTCCAGACTGAGGAATCTCCTTATTCACTAGTGCTGCAAAATTGTTCTTTTCATAGATATATCCAGATTGAGACATGATTTTAACTACTGGTGCCATTGTTAGAGAATGAGAAATTTACAGAGAGAATATTTGCTTTGGAGAAGAAAGGGAAGTTAGAGCAATTGATTCGAGAATGATAAAATAGTAGAATAAAATGAATTCTGCTTTTATACTATCTCAGAAATAAACTGTCAAAAATAATAAAGTGAAGTAAAGTAACCAATCAAAATAGCCATTTAAAAATAAATAAACTGTAAAAATTCTGTCACTTATGCGTCGTATTATACTTACAAACTGTAAGTATACTCGATGGATAATATTCAGAGTTTTAACGGCTAAGATTAAGACAATTCGACGGATGAGGATAAATCAATTATCCGTGGGGTTATTGTAATAACCCCAATTTTTGGAAATTTTTGTAACCCTTATGAATAGTGTTTTTGCTGATTATGCTGAATAAGAAAACTTTTCATGCCACACTTTGTAGAGGTTCTTTTATTGTTATTCTGAGATCTTATTAGTACTCTATATGGTATATAAGTGTATGTAAAGATCGTCAGAATCCAAATTCGAACACTTTAGTTTTTCCCGAAAATCCACCAGATACCGAAAGAATTGAGTATAAGGTAACAGGATAAAAAAGGATTTAAATTCAAGGATTACAAGGGAGGATCATAAAAGGAATATAATGTATTGAGAAAGGTTAAGGAAACCCAAGTAATAAGATCCCTCGAACGATAAACGAGAACGAAAGTTAAGCGAACCGTATAACAGATCAGCGGTCATTAGCCAAGTAATTAGGAGCTAATCAAAGAGGTTAGTGGTGATGATGTCACCACACCAACAAGAAGAGGACAAGTGTGGGAAGATGACATAGGAAAATGACATAAGCATGACCAAAGGGAAGGAAATGTTGGTTGATTATAAACCACACAAAATTTACCATGGTTAAAAGGTTATTAAGCGAAACAAAAGGCAAAACAACCAACAAAACAAATCACAAATCACAAAAACACATTTTACTCCACCTTTTCAAGAAGAAGCTCTCGGCCCCTTGTATTTTTCAAAGAAAGAAAAATTCAAATTCAAGTTCCAAGCTTTGTTAATTAGTGAGATAAAGCTTTAGTAAGGATTTTCCAAGGTTGTTTCAAGCTCATTACTTACTCCTACTCACAAGGAAGGTTACCAGACTCATCCCAGGACTTTTACCACCCCAGTCGCTCAGTTAGGAAAGATGGCCAGACTCAAGCAGACCCAGCGCAAGCGCGTGGGAAGTGTCCCGCGTCTTCCCGTTGATATCGTAGCTGCTATAGCTGCAGAGGTAGATCTATTTGTAGATCAGGCATTCTACTTTTAGGAATCAATTATGTATAATTATAACTTGTGGCAGATAATGGCAATTAACTGTAAACTTATCAAGTAATCATTTTGGGTTATAATAACTTTTAAATTGTGGATTCAAGGACTTGTACTTATTTCAATTTCATCTCTGAGACTATAACGTGTTGTGGTGTGTGTTAGTGTGGGGTCACAGCATGAGGTTATTTATTATTAATTAAGTTAAGTGATATTGTGGAAAGAAAGACCGTGACGACCCGGATCCCCGACCCCGGATCTGGGGGTGTTACAGAAATGGTATCAGAGCTAAGCGTTATAAACCTCAGAGATGATGTGACGTTAAAATAATAAGATCACTAAGATAATAAGAACTCTTGCCAAGTTCATAGTCGGACTACCTAACGTAGTACTGACAGTTAAAACCCTTATGGGAACCCTTATAAATAACGTGATAGAAGCGTAGTTCATTATCGTATATGGTAGTGGGACTCCGAACCCTGAGGTTGAGGAGAAAAAACACGATGATGTTTTATTACTTATTGGAGATCAGATTATGGATCCGATAGAGCGTCCTAACATGGGACCGGATGATGTTAATATTGAGGATGTAGCGGTTGAGGATGTTATCCCAGAAGGAATTATTACTGAGAAGGATCTTGTGGAGGATCCTAACAAGACTGAAGAGATGGTCGCTGAGGAATTGATAACCATGGTTAGAGCGACTACCAGAGGTAGGATTGGCCGGTCACTACCGGAGGTTCGTTCAAGTTTGTAAAGATAGTAGCCCCTTTAACGTGGCTACTTGTAAGACTGAGAAGTTCGAATGGACAGAGAAATGCGAGAACAGCTTTTAAGAACTGAAGCAAAGATTGGCGACGTCCCCTATGATGGCGTAGCCGGATGGAAAAGGAGATTTTGTGATGTGTAGTGACGCTTCGCATAAGGAATTAGGGTGCTTCTTATACAGCACAACAAGGTAATCGCGTACGCGTCAAGACAATTAAGGGAATATAAAATTCGATATCCCCACCCATGAGCTTGGGCTTGTGGCAATAGTTTTGCCCTAAAGATTGGAGGCACTACTTGTATGGAGAGAAGTGCGAGATTTACACAAGCCATAAGTGATCTAGTGCATTTTCACGCAGAAAGAGCTCAACATGCGCCAGAAGAGGTGGTTAGAGCTAATCAAGGATTACGATTATGAGATTCTTTATCAACCAGGGAAAGCCTAAATGGTGGCTAATGCCCTTAGTATAAAGGATAGACTCAAGGTGAAAATGTCTTTGGGAGAGTTGATAAGAGATTTTGAGAGAATGGAAATAGAAGTAAAGGTAACCAGAGCCGGAACTGAAAAGCTGTTTGAGATCTCGATGCAGCCAGAGTTATTGGAAAAGATCATATTGTGCCAAGAAAAAGTGATGAATGAAGGCAGAGAGTCAATGACTGGAGAAGAGATTAATACCAAGAAAGATAATAAGGGAATAACGAGGTATTCCTACAGAATTTGGGTTCCAAACGTTTAAGAGCTTAAGGACTGGATCTTAGATGAAAGTCATAATTCGAGGAATAAGATTTAGGGCAAACCCTGAATGCGATAGTCAGGGAGGTCGCCATCAAGATAGAAGGAACCCATAACATAATGAAGTGAAAAATGAGGATTTAAAACATGTAGGATGACCCCGATTTTGGGGAGGAGGAGAAAATATTTCATACTGAGAAAACAGAAGTCGAGCAAGATAGGGAGAACTAGGATGGTACTCCTATGGGGAAATTCATAGACCTGCCTAAACAAAACTTATACTTTTATTCCCAACCACCACCTTGAGGAAACAATGCGGTAGGAAATTCTTTCATGACCTTTAAGTCGCTAAGCTCTCAGAGTTCCAAGGAACAGGTTGACCCAGTCGAGGCAAGAGCCTGGCTAAAGGAAATGTAGGAATCATTTGAGATTCTAAAGGATTGACGAAGCACAAAAGACTATTTTGTCACTTACCCCCTAAGAGAGAGGCCACCCGTTGGTGAAAGGCCAAGAAAGGCGCGGAGCCAGAGGTTATAATAAACTGATTAAAGTTCAGGCAATTGTTTTCAGGAAAGTACTTCCCAAGGTTAGGGAGGTAGTGTAAAAGCTTTAGAACCAGAACAAAAGCAGGACGAGTATGATGAATTATGAATCTAAGTTGTAAAAGTTGTCAAGATTCGTTCTGAGGACACGAATCTAAAATGACAAGATGTTTGAAATCAATGCTTATGTTGTGTTGGTTCATGTAATGGTTGTAATGGAAACGGAAATAAAAGACTGAAAATGGCAGGAGTATAAAGGGATATAAAGGAAATAGAGTTGAGAAGGGATAAGGGAGTTAGGTATGGGAAACCCTAAGAAACCCTTGCAATAAATATAGAGAAGTGTGTCATCATCAGCGCGATGGTGACTGATCATGAGATAAATTCAAGGTTTGAAGGCGTAAGCGATACGTATAGTTAATTCCCTTGAAGTTGACAATATTCGATGAAAATTTGAGATAGATCGATTGATTAATAAGGAAACACGGATGGACTGAGGAGACAAGAAATTAAGAAATTAGGAAAATTGGATGAAGGAAGTGACCTTCAAGAAAGTGAAGTGTAAGACCGGGGGCATGATACCCAGAAAGGGAGACGCCGGGTATGAAAGATATCCCAACATTGAGATGACTGTTGAGATAAACAACAAAAGTAAATGAGGAATTATTAAGAAGAAGTTCACGTTGAACACGACCAATATCTTCTAGAACATCCCTGTTGTCATTACCAAATTTGGAAAGAAAGGCGGGTAACCATTGTTATCTTTTGAAGGCCATATGGGTTGACCTCAGTTTGAATAAGGATGCTATTGTGAAATTGGTATAGACTATCTGGGTGGGAATGATTGAATAAGATAATCTATCAAGGATATATGACTTGATTTATCCATGAAAGGATGCAAGTACCTTTTTAAAGGTGGAATTAAGGATATAACTTCGATAACTTGAGATGAACCATAGGGGAATGCATGAAGGTTGGCATTTCACCCTTAATAGGGACAGTATGAGTTTTGATAGTATGGAACGAAGGACTAAGGTAACAACAACCTTTAAAGATCAGTAGAGAAATTTTTCTGAAGTACATAGACAATGGTTCTAGTATTAGTAAATTATATTTTGATATGCCCTGTATCTAGGGAATACAGGAGGAACGATTTAAGGATAACCTTAGAGGTTTTATAAGGAGAAAGGTAATATTCGAAGTTCTCAAGAATAGAAATTTGATAAAGGAAAAATGGCATAATTATAATAATGCCAGGTGGGCACGTGTTAAACCATAAGAAGTATAGATTGAACCAATGAAGGTCAGAATTGTTAAAGCAAGAAGGGCCCAAGATAAAAGACGTCCTAAGTACGATCGAGAGTCAGCCATTATAATGTTTACATTTAAAGACTAAGGCAGTGACTTATGGAAAAATAGTGATTTTTTTTATCACAAGGACTTAAGAAAAGCATTTTCACATAAGCAGTGATTTGAAATGAGGTAGAAAATTTAGTGAAGGTGGTTAAAATGACATTGATTGTAAGGAAATATTACTATCAGGAAAGGCCAGAGAGGTGGCCGACGCTTGTTCCCTAGAAATTGACAGGTTCATGTTGTACTTTTTCAGTCTATTTTACAACCTACATAATCTGCGTCTGAAAAACCAGTTAGATCAAAACCAGAATCTCTAGGGTACCAAATGCCAAGTTTTGGTGTTCCTTTGAGATATCTGAAAATTCTCTTAATAGCTACTAAGTGAGATTTTCTAGGATCAGCCTGAAATCTAGCACAAAGACAAGTAGCAAACATTATATCTGGCCTACTAGTTGTTAAGTATAGAAGTGAGCCAACCATGCCCCTGTAGCTTGAAATATCCACAGACTTTTTAGTAGTGTTTAATTCAAGCTTAGTTGCAGTGGCCATGAGATTTTTTGCAGATGTGCAATCCATTAGATCAAACTTCTTTAAAAGATCATGAATATATTTAGTTTTACTAATGAATATTCCATCACTAACTTGCTTAACTTGTAAACCAAGAAAGTAAGTCAGTTCTCCCATCATGCTCATTTCATACTTACCTTGCATCAATTTGGCAAACTTTTTGCAAACTTTTTCATCTATAGAGCCAAATATAATATCATCTATATAAATTTGAACAAGTATACTAGAGCCATTAAAATTTCTAAAGAATAAAGTTTTATCAACAGTACCTCTTGTGAAGTGATTTTCCAAAAGAAACTTTGACAAAGTGTCATACCAGGCTTTAGGTTCTTGCTTCAGTCCATAAAGTGCCTTCAAAAGATAGTAGACATATCCTGGAAAATTTGGATCTTCAAAACCAGGAGGTTGACTAACATAGACTTCCTCCTCCAAATCTCCAATTAGAAAGGCACTTTTGATATCCATTTGATAGACCTTGAAATTGGCATGAGCTGCATAGGCTAAGAAAATTCTGATGGCTTCA
Source organism: Apium graveolens (assembly GCF_009905375.1). Classification (NCBI taxonomy): domain Eukaryota; kingdom Viridiplantae; phylum Streptophyta; class Magnoliopsida; order Apiales; family Apiaceae; genus Apium; species Apium graveolens. Next base: position 141,364,274 of record NC_133653.1, read on the forward strand.
AGTCTTGCAACAGGAGCAAAGGTTTCATCAAAATCTATTCCTACTTATTGACAGTAGCCCTTAGCAACCAATATAGCTTTATTCCTGATCACTATGCCATTTTCATCCATCTTGTTTCTGAATACCCACTTGGTGTCAATTGGATTCTTTCCTTTAGGTTTGGGCACCAGCTTCCATACCTTATTCATTTCAAATTGGTTTAGCTCCTCCTGCATAGCTAAAATCCAATCAGGATCCAACAAAGCTTCTTCTACCTTATTTGGTTCTTCCTTAGATAAGAAGCTGCTATATAGACATTCTTCTTGAGTTGCTCTCCTTGTTTGAACTCTTGAAGATGCATCACCAATGATGAGCTCAAAAGGATGATCTTCAGTCCATTTTCTTTGTTGAGGTAGATTAGCTCTAGATGAAGAAGCATCATTTTTATCTTGATGTGTGACTAAGTTTTGATTATGAGAAACTCCCCCTGAGTTTGTGAATCTTTGATTTGAGAAAGGGGAACTTTCTGTAGGTGATCTATTCTGACTTCCAGCTTCTCTTAATGTTCCGACGGATAATGCACTTTGTGTCCCGACGGATGAAGTTGATTGTCTCCCAACGGATAAGACAGATTGTCTCCCGACGGATGAAACATTTTGCAACTCGACAGATGTTGAATTGTGTGCTTTATTAGTTGTAGACTTTTATGCATTATCCTTATTCACTATTTCTTGATCACTATCATCATCACTGTCATCACTAACCATCTCCATGTTGGATCTATCGAATCTTGGCCCTGCATTTTATGATATTAATTTAAAAGAGTACGAATAGAACATTAACCTTAATAGCTACGGTGCAAGCGATTCAAATCCACGTCTTCTACTGTATTCCCTTATTCTCCTTGGACGAAGTGTGGGCTTCGATCTCCTAAGGTGTACCTCTCCCATAGCTCCGAAATTCCAAAACCCTAGCTGGCTCCTTAAGAAAAATGGCTGCCTCTCTCAAACCCTAGGATGTGATTTCGTTTTTTTGTGTGTTCACCCTAGCTTTAGGAGAATAAGAATATTTATAGGCTACAGTAGGGATCATGGACCATTAGGTCAGGCCTTCTAATGACATTTCGGGCCAAGCCCAATGTCATTAAATATTAATTCAATCCACTAAAGAATTAATATTTGCACTACCTTTCCTAATTCCGTAAATTAATTATTTAATTCGGCTCCCATATTAATTGCTTATAAATTCCCCATGTTTAAGATATCGCATGTCCATTAATTAAATTAATTTCTAACAATTAATTTAATCAATATCTTTTATCCTTGATCATCCACTCAACCTTATAATTATGCAAGGACAAATCTGCCTATAGGACTAAAGCATAATTATCTTTATGAGCTTTCAAGAGGACATCATCACCCGAATATATTTTTCGGACACAGTTTCCTTTTATAGTTAATATCCCACTCTGTATATAATGTCATTGCCCAATACATAAATTTTGTAATTTAAAATAAAATAACTTAATGTATGAATCAAGGCATTTGCATTAAATACAAGTGTCAATTACTACATCCGGATTAAGAACCTAAGCAATAATAATATCATAGAATCTCAGTTCTTCTTTATTGTCAGAATAAAAGAAACAATTATTCTACTATTTTGATCCCGTTCAATATACACAAAGTATACAAGTATTTTTTAATAGTCAAGATAAACTATTTCTAAATAATACTTCAGCCATTCCAGTGGTTTGTCTAATACCACTTAGACTGTGAACCTTTATTATATTATATAAGGAGTTTGACACTCTAATCTTTTGCTATCCCATTTGATACTAGATTGTCTACAATATATAATATACATACTATGTGAAAACATGCATTCAAGATTCTCAAATAATTTATTATTAAAGTATATACTTCAAACAAATATTTCAGTGTAAACCCTAACAATTTCCCATAGGCAATAAATCAGAGGACTTGTTAACTAACATATACTCCTTAGTCCTTCGCAGGTACTTGAGTATTGTTTTTACTGCACTCCAATGTTCCTGTCCTGGGTTTGACTGGTATCGGCTAACCATGCCCACGGCAAAGCAGATATCAGGCCTCGTACATAACATAGCGTACATTAGGCTTCCACATGCCGAAGCATAAGGAATTGCCTTCATGTTCTCTATCTCCTTAGGTGTCGAAGGGCACTGACTCTTTGATAGAGAAATTCCATGTCTAAAAGGTAAATTACCCTTCTTGGAGTCCTGTATGTTAAAACGAGCTAATACGTCATCTATGTAGGGCTCCTGAGATAAAGCCAACATTCTTTTCTTGCGATCCCTTATAACTTTGATCCCAAGGATGTATGCTGCTTCACCTAAGTCCTTCATTTCAAATTGTTTGAACAACCATGCCTTTATTGAAGACAACATCTTAACATTGTTTCCAATGAGTAAAATGTCATCAACATATAGTACTAGAAAAACCACTACATATCCCTCACATCTCTTATACACGCATGCTTCGCTTGGATTTTAATCAAATCCATACGACTGGACTGCCTGATCAAAACGAATGTTCCAATACTTAGAAGCTTGTTTAAGTCCATAAATAGACCTCTTAAGCTTACATACAAGATGCTCTTGGCCTTCTTCAATGAATCCCCCTGGTTGCTGCATATAGATGGTTTCTTTAAGACTTCCATTAAAGAAAGCTGTCTTGACATCCATTTGCCAAATTTCATAATCGAGATGAGCTGCAATAGATAAAAGAATACGGATTGACTTAAGCATGACTACCGGCGAAAAGGTTTCCTCATAATCAATACCTTCTTTCTCAGTATACCCTTTCGCAACAAGTCTTGCTTTCCAGGCTTTCACCTTTTTATCTAATCCCCTCTTTTTCTTGTAGACCCACTTACATCTAATAGGTTTTATACCTTTGGGTGGTTCCACGAGCTCCCAGACCTGATTAGAATACATTGATTTTATCTCAGATTCCATCACCTTTTGCCAGAGATCTGCATCTTTGTCTTTTACTGCCTCTTCGTATGTACGGGGATCATCATCATGTTCACCAGAGACCAAGTCTGAAGACTCTCCCAAAAACATGAATCTATCAGGCTGTTGAACAACCCTCCCACTACGACGAGGCACTGGTACGGTATTAGTGACAGGTTGTACATTTTGTTGTGGTTGTTCTACTTGTACTACAGCTTCATGGGTATTATCTGTCCCTCCCACTAGTTCCTCTAAAACGACACTACTCATGAGTTTGTGATTCATTATATAGTCCTCCTCTAAGAATCTTGCATTGGTGCTAACAATGACATCCCGATTCTTCGGACTATAAAATAAATAACCTTTCATTCCCATGGGGTAGCCTACAAATAACTTTACTTCTGTACGAGATTATAACTTAGTCGCGTTCTTGTTTAGCATATGTGCTGGACAACCTCATATCCGAATGTGTCTTAGACTCGGTTTGTCCCCGGTCCACAATTCTAAGAGGGTTTTAGGAACCGACTTAGAAGGTACTAAGTTCAGAAGATAAGCTGCTGTCTTTATAGCATGTCCCCCAAATGACTTGGGTAAATCCGAATAACTCATCATCGATCTAACACTCTCTAAAAGAGTCTGGTTCCTTCTCTCTGCTATACCGTTCTGCTGGGGTGTGCCTGGTGCAGTTAACTGGGATTCTATCCCATTTTCTGATAAATATTCCCTAAATTCTCCAAGCAAGTATTCGCCACCACGATCTGATCGTAGTGACTTGATACTTTTATTAAGTCGCTTCTCCGTTTTAGCTTTTTATACTTTGAACTTATCAAAGCACCCAGACTTACGGTGCAACAAATAAGCGTACCCATATCTAGAATAATCATCAATGAAAGTGACGAAATACTCATAACCACCTCTTACTTGGATATTCATGGGTCCACATAAATCAGAGTGAATCAATTCTAACACTTCTTTGGCTCTATTCCCCTTTGCCTTGAAAAGCCTATTAGTCATTTTACCTTCCAAGCAGGATTCACAAACCGGAAATGGCTCCACTGCCAATGAGCTTAAAGGCCCGTCTACTACCAGTCTTTGAATCCTCCTCAAGTTAATATGACCTAATCTCAAGTGCCAAAGATATGGTTGGTTCAAACTAGAAGGTTCCTTTCTTTTAATAGAGGTAGAAGATGTGTTGTTCAATTCTCTATATTACAGTTGCAGTGCAGGTTGACCAGGATTAATTATATACAAATTGTCTTGCAATGTACCAGAACATATAATTCATTTATTCATCATAATAGAAATATTACGATCCAAACAAACATTATAACCATCCAAAGCAAGTTTAAAAACCGAAATTAAATTCCTTCTAAAAGAAGGTACATAAAGACAATTGTTCAAAACCAAAATCCTATCAGAACCAAAAGATAAATGAATAACTCCTACTGCTACTTTCGTAGCATCTCCCATGAACACGTATATCTCACCATCTCTAAGCATTCTGGATAGCTAGAACCCCTGCATAGAATTACAAACATGATCAGTGGCTCCTGTATCTACACACCAAGTGCTCGTAGATATAGCCGTTATAAATGTTTCTGTAACTAGAGAAAGAGACATACCAGTATTGTTTGTCTTCTTAGGAAGAGGACAATCCTGTTTCCAGTGACCTGACTGCTTGCACCTGAAGCACTTTCCCTTAGGTTTTTTCATACCACCTTGAACTCCCATTGCCTTCACAGCTTTCTGTGTCTGAGCCTTTTTCTTCTTCTTAATATCTTTCGCCTTAGAGGAAGAACCTTTCTCAGCCACATTCACTTGAACACTCTGCCGAAATAATCCTTCAGCTGCCTGAAGTTCTGTCAGCAGTTCCGCGAGACTATACTACCTCCTGTTCATGTTGTAATTCAAGCGGAACTGCTCAAAACTCTTGGACAAGCTCATAAGGATAATTTCAATCTGGGTTTCCCCGTCAAGTTCAGCACCAAGGATCTCTATCTCATTCAGATGTGACATCATCTTGAGAACATGATCCCTTACAGGTGTTCCTTCAGCCATCTGAGTGTTCATTAAAGCCTTCATGGCTACTTGCCTAACAGCCCTATTCTGATCTCCAAAAAGTTCCTTGAGATTAAAGAGCATATCCGAAGCAGTGGCCATAGACTGATGCTGATGCTGCAAAACACCCGACATTGCTGCCAGAATATAACATCGCGACATCTCATCAGCCTTAATCCATCGCTTATAATACTCTTTCTCATCTTCAGGAGAATCAGCAGCAGGCTGATCAGGCTTGGGTTCATAAGTGCAAAACTTGTACTCCTCAGCAGTCAACACAATGTCCAAATTTCGTTTCCATTCAATATAGTTAGGTCCGGTAAGTTTGTTATCCTTAAGTATGGTGAATAGTGGATTAAAGCCCATTTTATCCTGAGAATCATGCATTAAAAAAATATCACATTACACATAAATAAGGGTGCATTAAATATTAAAACCTATTGATTCCTATAACAATTATTAAAATTAAATGCACTAACATCTAAACACCATAAGTTTCTGGTACGCCACGATGTGTGACATGTATACCACCTAAATTTGTTTAAATGTTACTTCGGTCCTATTACTAAATAATATGCCACGTTGGGGTGGTCTATATTATTTTTCATAGCTAAATGTATACCATAATCAAATCTTAAATTATTTGAAATCTATGGAACTTGGTACGTCACGATGCGTGGCGTTTATACCTTCCAATATTCATAATTTTTCCTTGAATAGAATACTTCAATTCAATATTCATCAATGGTTTGATTTCCAGGTAGTGGAGGAGTCACATCGGTCTCACTTAATACCCACAGCCTTACAAGTTCGATGAACCCGTTTTTAAAAAAATCGCCCCATATCAGAAATAAAGAAAATTCGTATTTATTCCTTTTAAAACTTATTAATTTAAGAAGTTTGTTCTAGTAATTTCTATAACATTCTAGACACCATAAATTACATGCCACGATGGGTGACGTATATGAATGGAATATGTCCTAAGTCCAATCATGTATGAGGATTTAGGAATAACTTTTATGTAATCTGTTTTGATTTCATTGATATTAATAAAAGACTTGTTTTGTTTTTATTACGGGCTTTATCTATTTAAGTGTTTAAATAAGATATACTATAGTTTAGAGTACATCTTTTTATGGATTATGATGAGATCATAATAGTGAGACCTAAAAGATGATAACTCTAAACTTAAATAGTTCCTGGTCGTAGGATTACTAACTGGTAATTAATAATCCACAAAGATCGGTACATACTATGCTTGCTTCATTATGAAGGATGTCTGTTCTCATAGACATTTGTGTGGTGACACTATAGCTAGTATGTAGGTGCTTATTATGGAATAAGTTCACTGAACATGACTTGCACAACTGAACAACTGATGGAGTTCACTCACGTGTCAGCAGTTGTTCACATAGTGATAGTTGTACAAGTATCCTTAGACTTGAGGGCATCATAGTCATCTTGTGTACACTGAACTATACTTTGGTTTAGTTCTTAGTCTCCAGGGACAATTATTAGGGCTCTACTGGGTATAGGAATTTATACACGAAGATAGTGTATGATCAATAAAGGATCTACCCCTTCCAGTGAAGGAAGCGAATGTTCAAGGCTGATCCACTTATGCTAGTTCAGGAATCTCTGGCCAGAGTGAATGAAATTAGAAAGGAGTTTCTAATTTGCATAGAACTAAGCATAGTAAATGGTAAGCAAGTGATTGAATTAAATAGGCTTGACACGAGATCCATGCCTTGTATTTAATCGGGATATTGTAGGGTAGAAGGAGTTTATTGTACGGTAACTATTCACTGAATAGGTTCTTGGTATTCTAAGCAGTGAATTCATATTATCCGGATAGTCGCGATATGCTGAGAAGTATCCCTCACGATGTAGAATAAATGTGATTAATTAATTAATCATATTTAATAAATTAGAAAATTTATATAAATAATGATAAAATAATTTTATTATTATTTATTTCTACTACGAGCTTAATATTGAACCTACAGGGTCACACCATAAAAAGAGAATGATTTAATGGTGGAGGAATTAATTAATAATGGCTAATAATTATTTATTTATGAAATAAATAATTAATTGGAAAATTTAATAATTAATTAAATGAGATTTAATTGATTATAAATTAATTAAGAAAAGTTCTTAAAATTATTAATTAAGGATTTAATTTTTGGAAATTAAATCAAGAGAGAGAATTATTTCTAAAGTGTTTAGAAAAAGGATTAATAATTAAAAGGTGTTTTAATTATTAATGAGAATAATAAATGGGATAATAATAATAATATTTATGGGAAAATTTCAGCTGAAAATTTTGCCTATAAATATACTATTATAGACCCTATATTTTATTCGAACCCCAAAACCCAAAAAGTTTGGAAAACCCAATTCTCTCCACCTCCTTCCTCCTCAACATCGTTTTCTTGGTGGATACCGGTGAAGTGCTTCACACTTGAGGAGCAACTGCTAAGGATCTCTGATCGTTGTCTCCGAATTATTTTTAAGGTTAGATTCGATCCCTCGAATTTTTCCACGATTTATATGCTTTTATTTGGATTTTGTATGTGTAAAAGTGTTTTGCCATGCCCCCGCTGCGTTTAAAATCCAACAGTATATATAATTTATATTCGTCCGTATGTTAAATTACATACAAACAATAATGAAGAGCATGGGATTTAATTTCATATTAATTCCCTCTCCCACTTAGTATTTACTTTGAGGATTTTAATCTAGATGCATCATCCTATGTTATTTCTTCGAAGTCCACATGTATTATAACAACACAAAGAACACATAACATAACAGGATACTGTCATGATTAAAGCATTAATAAAAACATCCCTATGTCCATGTCATTCTAGCATGCAAAGGGTTAGTATCACATGGCATAACAACAAAGACAAGAAACACATAGTAGCAATAATCAAGAGAAGCGGAAATTATGTAAAATATAATAAAACACATCCACTATTATGGCCCCAGAAAAATCGCTTCAAATTTATCCTTCGAAAAATTCTGGAAATCTTCGAGAGCCCGGTTGGAGGCCTTAACAGCCTCAAAACGCCTTGAAATAATGGGTCAATGGTCTTTGGACCCTTTGACCCCTAATCTTCTCGTTCTTCCATTTCCGAAAAGGTATCGTATGCCCAAATTGAACATCGTATGCAAAATCTGCAGACAAAACAACGAAGCACCCCGAAAACAGAATGCAGCAGCGGAAAATCTCTGTTTCTTGCAGCACCGTTGATCAAACAATTACATACAAAATAATACTGATGAACCAGCCTATTCTATTACATCAGATCATAATCCAAAAAAATTACAAATTGATTTACAAGATTACAAGATTACAAGATCAGAATAGGAAAAAACAAAATTTTCACGATCAACCCTCGTGATTTACAACAAAACCACGATAAACCACGTGGAATCCAATCATAACAAAATAACCATGATTAAACCACGTGGGATCCAAACACATAATTAAAACATGACCATAATAGTGAATAATAACCTGCATCATAGAATAAATACAAGCATACCACTATATAAATGCATATATAATCATGACATGGACAACATATCATAAAACGCAGAACCTAGAACCAGGCTCTCGATACCAATTGTTGGATCTATCGAATCTTGGCCCTGCATTTTATGATATTAATTTTAAAGAGTACGGATAGAACATTAACCTTAATCGCTACGGCGCAAGTGATTCAAATCCACGTCTTCTACTGTATTCCCTTATTCTACTTGGACGAAGTGTGGGCTTCGATCTCCCAAGGTGTACCTCTCCCTAAGCTCCGAAATTCCAAAACCCTAGCTGGCTTCTTGAGAAAAACGGCTGTCTCTCTCAAACCCTAGGATGTGATTTCATTTTTTTTTGTGTTCACCCAAGCTTTAGGAGAATGAGAATATTTATAGGCTACATTAGGGATCATGAACCATTAGGTCAGGCTATATGAAAACATGCATTCAAGATTCTCAAATAATTTATTATTAAAGTATATACCTCAAACGAATATTTCAGTATAAACTCTAACACTCCACATTATCAAACTTGAGGCTTTTATGGAAATCTCCATCTTGCAGTCCTTCAATCTTTTTGTCATCAAACACAACATCTACCGATTCCATAACAATGTTGGTTCTTAGATTGTAGACTCTATATACCTTTCCCACAGCATATCCAACAAAAATTCCTTCATCTGCTTTAGCATCAAACTTCTCATGTTGATCAGTTTGATTCCTTAAGATATAACATTTATAGCCAAAGACATGAAGAAAATTTAGAGTTGGCTTTCTATTCTTGAATAATTGGTCGGGTGTCATGCACTTTGCTTGATTGACCAAAGAAATATTCTAAGTGCAGCAGGCAGTATTCACAGCTTCAGCCTAAAAATATGTTGGTAACTTTGATTCTTCAAACATTATCCTTCCAGCTTCAATAAGAGATCTGTTCTTTCTTTCCACTACTCCATTTTGTTGTGGAGTTCTTGCTGCAGAAAACTAATGCATAATCCCATTCTCTTCACAAAATGATCTCATCACAGAATTCTTGAACTCAGTTCCATTATCACTCCTGATTCTTCTTACTTTAAAATCAGGATGATTGTTGACTTTCCTTGTGTGATTGATGTTTCACTTGATTCATCTTTAGACTTTAAGAAATATGTCCAATAGAACTTTGAGAAATCATCCACAATTACTAGGAAAAATATTTTCCTTGAGATAGACAACACATTGACTGGTCCAAACAAATCCATGTGTAATAATTGCAAAGGTTCTTCAATTGTTGAATCAAGATTCTTTCTGAATGATGCTTTGATCTGCTTTCCTTTCTGGCAGGCATCACACAATCCATCCTTAATAAACTCCACTTGAGGAATACCTCTAACCAGTTCTTTCTTGACAAGCTCATTCATGGTCTTGAAGTTTAGATGGGACAACTTCTTGTGCCATAACAAACTTTCATCTTGACTTGCTTTACTGAGAAGACAAGTGACATATTCTGTATTCGATGAGTTGAAGTCACCTAAATACACATTCCCTTTTCTCACTCCAGTGAGAACCACTTTGTTGCTCTTTTTGTTTGTCACAACACAGGCTTCTGAATTGAAGGTTACTGAATTGCCCTTATCACAAAGATGGCTGATACTCAACAAATTGTGCTTGAGACCATCCACTAGGGCAACTTCTTCAATGACGACATTGTCTTTTAAAATCAAGGCATATCCGACAGTATAACCTTTGTTGTCATCTCCAAAAGTAATACTTGGGCCAGCTCTTTCCTTGAACTCTATGAGCAAGGTAGAATCTCCAGTCATGTGCCTTGAGCAACCACTATCCAGATATCAAAGATTCTTTCTGTTTCCCTGCACACATAAAAATTAAATCAAGTTGATTTCGGTACCCAAGTTTACTTGGGTCCTGCCTTGTTAGCTTTCTTCTTTGGTTTCTTAGGTTTAATTTCATTTGACTTGGGAATTTCTAATTCATCCGTAGTCATCTGAGTTGGACCTTTGAAACCAGTCATTATAACAGAATTATCATGCATATTTTGATTAACAGGAAAAGGCATGCTATTTGCAAACATGTTATTCCAGTAAGGCATGCTAAATGGCATTTGAGGCATACTAAATGCAACATAGTAAGGATTAGGTGCAAATGGCATATTAGTAAATTGTGCATTCATATTCAGAGTAGACATATCATTCAATGGCATGGTAGGCATAACAGTCATGTTGGAAAAAGAGGGAGGTGCAGACATAGGAGTAAGCATGGAAAGTTTGCAATTAACAGACAAGTGATTAACACTACCACACTTAACACAGATTTTTCTTGGTGCATATTTATCAGGTGTGTAGTTGTTATGTTTGTTAATTCCTATATTCCCATTTCTATTGTTTTTCTTTTTAGTTTCTGTTTTAGCCTCAATCTTTTCTAATCTGTCATTCAATTGCTTGGTAGACAAATGACCAACATTAACTTTCTTCTCCTTCTTAACTTGACTAGATTCTCCTGGAATAAATTTCTTAGAAACTGATCCATATTTCTCATTCAGTTTGGCTAACTTAGCTTTGTTTACTGGTTTACTCACAGCCGATGGATGTGGCTCTCTGTCACTCGATGTATAATCCTATTGATTATACGACAGATGATTTTCATCATCTGTCGAGTCCACATCTGTCAACAATCCTTCAACCAAATTAGATTCCAACTTCTCCTTACTCTTCTTCCAGGCTACATCACAAAAGGATTCAATACCTTGAACTTTAGTGATTTGAGCATGGACATCTCTGGATGATTTCCATGCCTTAATCACTTCCTGTTCTCATTCAAGATGCTTCTTTAAACTCTCTTCTTTCTTCAAGGACTCAGTTAATTCATCCTTAGTAATCTTACACTCAATTCTCAATTTTTCAAATTCAATAAACCGAGACTCTAGCACATTATTCCTCTCACTTAAAAACAAATTATTTTCTTTAATTTTAGCATTTTCCTTAGTGAGGGACTTAACTGTAACACACAAGTGATATAATTCTGTGGACATATCATTGATTGCATCATTACACTCAGCTTTAGATAAATGTGCTAGGTTAGTGGTGATTACCTGATTACTTGAAGAACTTGTTTCTATTTCATTAGATTTGGCCATCAGGGCTAGGTTGACATAGCTTGTTTCTTCATCTTCATCCAATCCATCAGCTGCTCAGTCATTTTCCTGTGTAATGAAAGCCCTTTTCCTTTTGCTTGAGAAACTCAAAATATTTCTATTTATAATCAACAGGCTCAAACTTCTTCTTGCTGAAATCTGACTTTCTACACTCATTGGCAAAATGCCCTGGCAAGCCACATTTGAAACATTTGAATTTGGATTTATCCACCATGTTCCTATTTGGCTTAGCTGCTCCAAAATTCTTTTTGAATTTGAGCTTGGCAAATCTTCTCGATAGGAATGCTAAATGTTCATCAATATCGTCCATGTCATCTTGACTTAAGTGATCTTCATTTTCAGCTACCAGCCCTTTACCCTTGCTTTCACAGACCTTTGATGTAGACTCAACAGCTTCTACCTTCATCTCTTTCTCTTTCTCTAACTCAGCAACCAGTGCTATGGACCCTCCTTTCTTCCTTCCTTTCTCCATCCTCTTATCTGCCTCAATTTCAAGCTCATAAGTTTTTAGGATGCCATACAGTCTCTCTAAGGTGAACTCCTTGTAATCCTGTGAATTTCTCAATGAGACTGTCATTGACTTCCACTCTTTTGAAAGAGATGTAAGGAACTTGAGGTTAAAGTCTTTTGTTTGATAGACTCTTCCATGTAACTTCAGAGCATTTTGTAGATTTTGAAATCAACTAAAAATATCAGTGAGAGACTCACTTTCTTCACAGTGGAAATGCTCATATTGCTGAATCAGTAACTGCATCTTGTTCTCCCTTACTTGCTCAGTACCATCACAAATAATCTGGATTGTGTCCCAAACCTCTTTGGCTATTTTTACAGTTAATGATGTTATCAAACATATCACCATCAACTCCTTTTAACAAAATGTTCATGGCCTTCTTATCTTTTCTGACTAACTCAATATCAGGATCTAACCATTCATGCCTAGGTTTGGGAACAGATGGTTCATTGCCAGTTGCAGCTCTCATTGGTACATGAGGACCTCTCTCTATGCAATCCACATAGGCCTCATCTTGGGAAAGAAGATTTAGGTGCATTTTCACCTTCCAGTGGTGATAATTATCTTTGTCCAGAAATGGAATTTTGACTCCAACATCGTTCTTGTTCATCTTGCTGTTTGTTGTGATCTTTACACTCTTTGTACTTCAAGAGCTTGCTTATATACCAATTGTTATTCCCTAACAATACAACAAGAATTATAGAAGGGGGGTTGAATGTAATTCTGGCTACTTTTTCAAGATTTTAAAAACTGTTCTAACTGAATATATATATATATATAAGTGTTTGATTTATAGAGTGCGGAATGAAAGAGTTATATAAATCAAAACACAAAGTAATAAGAACACAATCTTTTAAAAATTTCTGGTGGATTTGAATGTATCCACCAGATATATATATATATATATATATATATATATATCAGTTTGAGAACTCTGTGTAGCTCAAAATGGCTCACAACTGCTTTACAAGTAGAACCAACAAACTACAGAGAAATTCTTGACAAGTACAGCTTTTTCTATCTCTCTTTAAAATGTGTTTGCTTAGTTGAATGTTCTACTAGCTACACTTGGTTTATATATCACCAAGTTTACATGACAATAAGACAAGATAATAAAACAAAACATATCTAGTCTAACTCCATGCTGCTTCACTACTCTATTCCAGCATCTTTGAATATCTTTATAATTGCATGAAAATGGTAATGCTTCTTTGTTCTCAAATTCCTGCTTAACAGGCTGCCACATTCCTTTTACAAACACCCAACGCATGTGACTGTGTTGTCGCTGTCAACAAATATTTGAATTTGGTCATCCGTCAGGTACATGTTTGTCATCCATCGGGTAGCTTTGTTGATCATTCGTCGGGTAGCTTTGTTGTTCATCCGTCGGGTAGCTATTTATCACTTGACTCCATTTCACTTTCACATAAATAAAAGACATCTCATATTTACAATTAATCAACCTATTCTGCATATCCACTAGTAGTCAACATGACTCATATACTCCTACAAAATTTAAACAAAGTTGTTTGTAGAAATGTGCTACAATACTTATTTGTTACATAAGCTACTCACCCGGTGGATGTCAAATTATCATCCGTCTAGAGTATACTAATTCATCCATCGGGACTATATTTGATCATCCATCGAGTGCTACAAAATTCACTAAGTTAAATCTACTAAGGTGTTTTATTCAATTTATCATCAAGTTCACAACATATTCCTAACAAAGTGTATCTTGAGAAATCATCCACCATCACAAGTGTATTTTTTTTCCTTGAAATTGATAAGACATTTACTGGCCCAAACAAGTACATGTGAATAAGTTGTAATGGTGCTTATATAGAATTCACAATTTTTGATTTGTGACTTGATCTTTTCATTTTTCCTTTCTGACAAGCTTCACAAACTTCAACTTGAGCAAACTCCATTTTAGGCATGTCTCTTACTAACTCCTTTTTGACCAAAGTTTTAATTCCCTTGAAATTCAAGTGAGACAATTTCTAATGCCATAGTTTGCTTTGTTCTTTTGATGACTTGGTATAGAAGCAGCAAATTCCAATCCTTATTTGTTGAGTCCAAGTCTGAAACAAACAAGCTTCCTTTCCTTGCTCCTTTCAGAGCAACTTCACCAGTTTTCTTGCTGATAAAAGCGTATTCTTCTTTGTTGAATAAGACTTCAAAACCTTTGTCTGCAAATTGGCTAACACTGAGAAGATTCACTTTAAGACCAATTACTAGTGCTACATCATCAATGACAACATTTTCAGAAACAATCTTGCCATATCTCATTGTGAATCCTTTGATGTTGTCTCCAAAGGTCACCAAGGGGCCAACCTTCTCCTCAAACTGTGATAACATGGCCTTATCACCTGTCATATGTCTGAAACATCCACTATCAATAATCTATATGACCTTCTTCACTTTGTATTGCACAAAATGAGATTTAAGTGTGTTTAGCAACCCAAGCAGTGTTGGGTACTTTCTTCTTATTAACTGATTTAACAGAAGTAGAATGAGTTGTTTCAAATAAAATAGAATTCAATGACTGTTATGCATTTTCCCTATCTGATGTAGACCCAATTTTTGTTTCTTTAAGATCTACTTTCAGTTTGTGGAAACTCTTCATCACTTTCAAGTTGCAAGGGATACAGTCAAACTTGTCACGTAATGAGTAGGGATCATCTGCATCTGCTTCATTGTACTTGCTCCTTCAGCTGGCTTGCTAACAACCTTTTTACAAAGGTGAGTTCGATGATTTACAGAGCCATATTTTTCACACTTCTTCCTTTGAGCATCCTCAACATAAGCAAAGTTATTGCTTTTGTTTATCCCAATTTTCCCATTTCTATTTTTCTTCTTCTTTCTTGTATCTTCAGTCTTGGTTTCTTTGACAGGTGTCTTGGAACTTTATTTGTCCATGAGCTTCTCTTCAGCTTTGGAAGATGGAGTTGTTTCTGTATTTTACTTCTCTTTATCTTCATCATCAATTTCTTGCTTGATAATCAACTCTTCTTCAGTGAAATTAACTTCACATGCCTTGAACATAGGTGAGACAACCTTTTTCAGCATTACCGGAACATTTTCATTTTCTGTTGCTTTTTCTTTATCACCTATATCTTTCTTTTTGCTGTTCAAGGCATCATAGTCAAGACCAATAGCAATGTTTGCACATGGCTTGTTTTTCTCATGGTACTGTCCAATTAACTCAGATGCATTCTTGAAGGATTTCAATTTAACTTCATTCTTTTCCAGCTTCTCCTTAGCACTGCTTCAATTTTACTTGCACACTTGATCTTGTTCTTCAGATATGCATTTTCTTGTCTTACAGTTTCAAGCTCCACCAACAACAATTCAGCTTCTTGTTTCTCACTTTCAAGCTTCTCATTTATCTTTGTCAATCTGCTAACTTCTTCATTAGCAGCAACCATACTTGTATGTATGTGAAATATTTTTGTACTCATCTTTTCTACAGTTTTCTTATATTGACTCACATTTAAATCAATGGTAGTGAGAGTTGGTACCTGTGATTTTGATGAGGACGATTCTCCTTGTCCCAAGGCCATTAAAGCATAATTTCCAACTTCCCCATCTTCATCACTATCAGAATCATCCAAACTTTTTCCCTCTGCAATATAAGCTTTGCTTTGCTGTTTTTTTAGAAGAGCTTCATACTTTGCTTCAAGTTCAATATAAGCTTTTTCTTTCTTTGCTTTCTTGGGTTTCCTGCATTCTATAGCATAATGGCCTAATTCATCACAGTTGTAACACATTATCTTAGATCTGTCAACAGATCCAGTTTTATAACCATTCTTGCTATCAGAAGTGTACTTCCCTTTTCCTTTCCAGCTGCTGTCTTTGTTGAAAGACTGTCCTTTACCCTTGAAGTATCTTGGCTTCTTTACTCTAATGTTAGATAATTTTCTAGCCAAATAGGCCATTGACTGATCTAGCTCATCCAGTTCATCAAGGGTGTAGAACTCATCTTCTTCCAATTCCAGAATGACTTGTTCCTATGAATCATTTGTTCTTTGTTCACTTGGTGAGACAACTGGAGTTTGAGATCTTGGCTCATCATTAGATGTTAGGATTTCATTTACAATTAAAGCACTTGAACCATCTACAATATGTCCTTGAATAGATCTCAATGATTCCCTTTGAATCATTTCTAGTTCATATGTTTTAAGAATTCCATATAGAACTTCCAGTGTTATTCTGCTCAAGTCTCTCCTTTCCCTGATTGCTGAGATTTTCTATTCCAAATGATCAGGGAGAGTAAGCAAGAACTTCAAGTTCACTTCTTCAGCTTCATAGTATTTGTCATGGAGCTGCAAGTCATTTATTAGCTTATTGAATCTTTTAAACACATTAGTTACACTTTCTTTTGGCTTGGCCATGAAACCCTCATATTGTGAAATCAGTATCCTTCTTTGGTTAGATCTAACTTTCTCAGTTCCTTCACAGAGTATTTCAATCTTTTCCCAGATTTGCTTGGCAGTGTCACAGTTGATAATGTTGTTGTACAACACATTGTCAAGTGACTCTATCAATATCAATTGTAAGCCACTGTCTAGGGAAACTTTCTCCTTTTCAGGCTCAATATACTCAGAAGGGTCTTTTGGAGCATAATGAGCTGGAATGACCATATCACCATCTTTTGATTCTTCAACTCTAACCATAGGATTGAAGGGCCCATTTTTGAGAATCTGAATATAGAGTGGATTGGCCATCCTGATAAACAACTACATTTTCTTTTTCCAAAAAGTGTAGTTAGCTTTGTCAAAGTTAGGAATTTTGATGCTACTGATTTTCTGTGTATTTATTCTTCCAAGATCTTAAATCTGTTTACTTTCAGATTTTGCTCTGATACCACTTGTTAGGTAATGAATTACACACAGATGGGGGGGGGGTGTGAATGTGTTTTTATGTTTTTGTGCTTTTCTTGAACTGTTTTTGGTTGAACAAAGTAAATCAAATCTAGTAGTGAAATGTGTTAATACATAAATCAATCATGCAATAATAAAGAACACACATCTTTCAAAACTCACTAAATTTTATATTAAAATTAAGAATGTTTTGCTATAAAATTTCTAGGCTCTTTGTTGATGTTAGGTCACACAACACCGTAGAAGGGGGTTGAATACAGTGTTTATACAATCAAATTGATTTAACACAAGTATGCAACAAAGATCAAGTATATTCAATAAACTCTTGTTACAATATGAACTGTTGTTCTCTCTCAGTGATGAACAAATATCACTAAGAGATGCTAGGTTATAATGTATAATCTTCTCGATAATGATAACACATATAGTGTAAACCCTAAGTCTTTGTTTATATAGTACACAATTACAAGATATATTCTAATTGATATGGAATACAATTCTGTCTCCTAAAATATATCAATCAGATATCTTCTACAAGTCTTTCAGTCTTCTAACTCTTTCCATGCATATCTTCTTTTGTTTTAGTTTAGATCCTCTGCTGTAAATCAGCCGCATTCCTTATCTAAAAGTCTTCCCGCACTTAAGTTCTGATATGACCTTAAGTTTTGATATTAAGCTCTGACTTCAGTAAGTCCTGATATGTCCTGTTGTTAAGTTCTGAAAATTAAACACAAATCATATTAGACATGACATCTCAAATATATCTAACAGTTGATAAAGAGCTTAACTTCTTTTTGAGAGTGTTACAAGATTTTATATCTTAAATTGTTACAACTGACTAAAGGACTACTGTTAACTTTATAACTTAGTTAAATGCTAGTTTACATAGTGTACAATAAGACATGCTATTTACTTTAGTAAATTGTCACTTATCATTTCCATTTTAGGAAAAGTGTATCTTCCATTTCTGGCTTAGCATATCTTAGCATCCTGTGTTTAATTTGATCTTCCTTTGTCAGTTAATCTTCACCATTGATCTTGCACATCCTTCAAGCTGCTTTTTGTAGACTTGTCAATCCAGCTGTTTGGATTGTTTGTTGATTGTTAATCTTGGATATTGAACTGGTCTGCATTCTTGTACTTTGAAATTTCACCTCGAGATCTCCATTTTGTCTACAGAGAACTTGACATCTCGATAAGTATATTGGCTTATCAAGATCTCTAATACTCCATAGTTAATTTGACTTGTAGAGGTCTCTGAGTTCTCTATAAGAAAATTTGGCTTGTCGAGATCTCTAGTCTTCATATCTTCACTTTGACTTTTCGATATCTCTGAGTTCTCTAGTGGTTTATTGATTTATCGATAACTCAGAGTTCTCTAGTCAAATTTGACTTGTCGATAACTCAGAGTTCTCTAGTGAATTTTAGTTTATCGATATCTCTGAGTTCTCTAGTGGAATTTGACTTATCGATAACTCAGAGTTCTCTAATGAATGTTGACTTGTCGATAACTCTGAGTTCTCTTGTGAAGAAATGACTTGTCTATATCTTCAATCTCCATGTCTTCAATTTGGCTTGTCGATATCTCTCTATGAGTTCTCTATAAACTTTTCTGACTTCTCGATAAGTCACTTGGAGTTCTCGAGTGACTTCTCTATAACACTAAATCTGTGACTTGTAGAGATCTTGGACTTAGAATATTTTTATCCAAACAGATTTATTCAACTCCAAGCTTCTTCAAAATTCTTCTGAGGCATGACCTTCTTGATCTTCTTCCAGATATAATTCTTAGGCTTGATACTGTTTAAACAAAAAGACTCCAGTCTGCTCCTTTAACATTTTTACAGACTTTAAATGTTACAGGTACAAATGCAAACTAAGATTACAATACAACTTACTTAGGATTGTCAATTTGACTTAGTCTTGTTAAAGTACAGACATGTCTTGTACAACACTCTATATGGACTAAAGCAGGCACCGATGGCTTGGTATGATACATTGTCAGAATTCCTACTTAAACATGGTTTTACTAGAGGTACTATAGATAAGATTCTTTTCTACAAGAAACATGGTCAAGATATGATCCTAGTTTAGATCTATGTGGATGATATCATCTTTGGTTCTACAAATGAAAAGCTTTGCCAAAGATTCTACAAGCTTATGCAGAGTGAATATGAAATGAGTATGATGGGGGAATTAAGTTACTTTCTTGGACTACAAGTCAGTCAAAGAAGTGATGAAATCTTCATCAGTCAAACTAAGTACGTTAAAGATTTATTAAAAACGTTTGGCATGGTTGATTGTTCACCTACATCTACACCTATGTCAATTGCAACAAAGTTGGATGAAGATAGAAAGGGCAAAAGTGTAGATATTTCTAGCTATAGAGAAATGATTGGATCATTGCTTTATTTAACTGTAAGTAGACCAGATATCATGTTTGCTACATGTTTGTGTGCAAGATTTCAAGCCAATCCAAAAGAATCACATTTGATGGCTGTGAAGAGGATTTTCAGATACTTGAAGGGGACTCCAAACTTGGGATTATGGTATCCTAAGGGAACTAGTTTTGAAGCTGTTGGCTACAGAGATGCAGATTTTGCTGGATGCAGGGTTGACAGAAAGAGTACTAGTGGAAGCTGGAAATTTCTTGGACAAAGACTTGTATCCTGGTATAGCAAGAAACAACAATATGTATCAACTTCTATAGTAGAGGCCGAATACATAGCTGCAGAAAGTTGTTGTGCTCAAGTGTTTTGGATTAGAAATCAACTAATGGATTATGGCCTAGTGTTACACAAAATTCCTATCATGTGTGACAATACTAGTGCTATATCTATAGTAGCTAATCCAGTGAATCATTCTAGAACAAAGCACATTGATGTAAAGTACCATTTTATTAGAGAACATGCTACAAATGGTACCACTGAGCTCATTTTTGTTCCAACAAAAAAATAGTTGGATAACATTTTTACTAAACCTTTGGATGAAGTAACTTTCAGTAGACTTGTAGGTGAAATTGTAATGCTTAATTCTTCATCCTAAGGCAAGAACTCAGCTAATGTGTTGCAACAGATTAATTTCTAGTAAATCAAAATTATTTTGATTTAATTAGAAATTAACTGAAATGTGAATTATAAATATTTCAGAAATCTCTGCATATTTATTTTTCAAAAACTAAAATTGAACTTGGAATTTTTCAAATTCTAAGTAAACTGCTTAGTTTTTAATTTACATCATTAATATGTAAAATTAACACAAGGCAGACTTAAAATGATCAAAAGTATATAGAGAACTGAGTTCTCGATAAGTCTAACTGACTTATCAATAAGTCGTTTTAAGATTTCTCGAGTGAGTTCTTGATAAGTCAATTTACTGACTTCTCGATAAGCATTATTATGACTTATCGATAAGTCATTGTAGAGTTCTCTAGTACTGTAAATTTACAGAGTTCTCTACAAGTATCTTTTTAGACTTATAACTAACTCAGAATTAAAATAATTTAATTCAATAAATTATTTTGGTAAAATACTTTTGGCAAAATTATTCTGATTTTATTTTGAATTTATTCAAATAAAAATTGGAATCAAACTTAGTACATTTTGGACAAACTGGGTATTTATTTTACATTTCGATAAGCTTATTTTTAGTTCTCTACATGAATAAATAAAATGACTTATAGATATGTCTTTCATTTCTTAAAATGACTTCTCGATAGACTAATTCCAAACGTCTATTTTTGAGTTCTCGACAAGTCATTTGCTTTTACTATAAATGCCCAGACATATCGATACATATACATACTTACAACTTTCGAGATCTCAAGTGACCTAGCTTTTCAATCCAAAACCGATTTCTCTCTTATTTTCACTTTTTTCTCACTAATTTCTTTTACCCACTAAACTTCATACTCATATCAATGGCAGCCAACAATATTGTACCTTCATCCCCAAGGAGACTAACTTCCTTGCATTTTTGGATGCAAACCAAGCACCTGAGATTTTCCAATGCTTTGTCAAGTTCCTGTCTGAGACCTACTTTGTAGGTGCTCTTACTGCTAATCATGTGTTATATTTGGATGTGTTAGGGGACTTTTGGAACACAGCTACAACAAGGACAATTGTGTATGAGAACCAAGCTGCAACAATAGTGATAAAATGCACAATCAAGGGACAACAGGTGGAGATCTCTAAAAATGATGTCAATATGGCTTTGGGCATTCCTACTGATAAGCTGGTGGAGGCTCTAACTCAGGATGAGCTGTATGAATTCATGGACTTCATCAATTATTATGAGAAGATCAACCTGGTCAGCATGAACAAGAAGCATTTAAGGAGGGAATGGTCCTTTCTTTTTGACTCAGTAATAAGGGCCTTCACCTGCAGGAAGTCAGAGTTTGACAACATATCAATTGTTGTCCAGAAGCTAGTCTACTCAATGGCCACTGACAAACAAATGAACTAGGACACTACATACTGGAGGAATTGGGCACCAGCCTAACAATGCCGTTAGAATCAAGAGGTAAGAAAATTTTTCTACCTAGATTTATTATGTCAGCTTTAAACTATAAAGTTAATGACATACATATGCTAGAAGGAGTAAATAGGTCACCAATTGGAAACTGTGAGCAAGTATCTAAAATTCTATTTAGATCACTTCGTACTAAGAATAAGGTTCCAGTAAGTCTTAAGTTAACACCTTTCATGATTGAAAGATTAAGACTTACCCTTATTCTATGCCAGACATGAGAACTAGTGCAAGTCAACTTAGTGCAACAATGGTTCCTGAGCCTGTGGAAGTACAAACACAGGCACACCCACATGAACCTACCCATTGAGCTTGTTCCTTCAAAACCATTAGTAGCTAGGAAACCAACCACCTCATCTTCTCAAAAGGATGAGGTGAGTAAAAGGAAGAGAAAGAAGTTAACCTTAACATTACTGAATGAGAGTGGTGAGGATCAAACAGAAACTGAGTCACCATTGGTCAAGAGAACAAAGAAGAGTAAGCAATCTGAGCTGATTACTCAAGCCACCTATGTATCCTCCCAAAAGGATGCAGTAGTAACAATAGGGACTAAGCAAACTCTAGATACATCCTCTCAACAGGGTTTGTCTATTGAAAAGAGAATTCACCCTAATGCATCCTGTTTAGAGTCTGCACAGCCTGCACTTGATCAAATCCAGGTGTATGGTAGAAAAAATAAGGATGGAACAAATAGTGAGAGAACATCTTTTGAAGCTCCCTCATCCATTCAGGGGGAGCTGCCAACACTCACTTCTGAACAACAACTTCTAATCCCACAAATTTCTTCTATACCTACAACACTTGAATCCAATTCTCAAGTGCAAGCTAAATCAAGTGACTTGTTTCAAGAAACCTTGTTCACCACCCAGACGCTACAATCAGATGGTGAGAGGCTACTAGCTGGGGTAGACCTTGATGACACCATCAAAACCATGGGGGATTCACAGTTTTTACTGAAGACCCTATGGAGATACTAAATGCACCTTCATATGCAAATCAGTCTTCACAGACTGTTAGGTTTGAGGGTAGTACTCCTGAGGGGGAGCTATCTAAACCTCTCCAATTTAATTGGAGGTTCCTCATGTAGGAACAACTCCCCTCAAAACTCTAGCAGAAATTACTTTGGCAGTTGACCATCTTCTGGTAATATCAGACTTTACCTCTAAAAGGTAATGAAAGAATTGAAGTTCTTTCAGTGATTTGTTTAGCACATCTGATTCTGACATCTGATATGTCCTTCTATTTTCAAGAAATAAAATCAGATTTTCCTTGACATTGTGCTTGTCATGAGCATCCAGTACCACTTGAACAGAGATAACCTTATCAAGGTGTTTCTGTGTAACATCTTCAAGAGATCTGTGAGTTAGCAAAAATGGATCTCTAGTAGAAACTTCAACTCCTGTCTTGATTTTAGCTTCATCAGAACCTAGTCCAGCCCTGTCTCTTGGTTCTCTAGCATTTAACCCAATAGTCATGAAATCAGAAAATAATTGGCTTTTTTTTGGATCTGATGGTTTGACATTTTTCCATAGAGGTTTCTTTTTATCAGCTACTTTCATCTTGTCTAAATCAACTTGAGCTATGTCAGAGGTTGATGTCTTGATGACTTTATCAGAACTTGTTGTTTCTATTATAGCTTGTAGTTCTTCACTCTGAACAACTTGAGCTTTGTCAGAGGTTGTCTTGGAATCTTCAGTAATCTTCCTTCTTTTCAGAGTTTGGACAGTTTCATCTTCAGCAAGAGTATCATCAGTAACTTGAACCATTTTGCACACTGGTTTCATCAGGATTTGAGGAATTTTCATCTCCAGTGGCTTGGTTGGTTCATCAACTTTTCCCTTCCCTTTGTCTTTGGGATCAATCTCAGTCTGTGATCTAGTCTCGGGCTTTGATGCCTTAGTATTTGACTTCTCCTTGATCACAATGCCTTTTTCCTTAGGCCTTGGAGGTTTCTTTGCAACAGAAGCTTTTGGCTTTAGATTTGTCTTTTCAGCTTTAAATCTAGCTTCTTCTTCCTTGAGATTTTCTAAATCTATACCAGGATTATGCTTCAGAAATAATCTTCTAGCAATCTCTTCATCAAGTGTCTGAATCTTGGGATCTTTATAGTAGAATGTAGTCTGCTTTCCCTTGAGCTTCAGAGTTTGCAGAAACTTCTGAGAGTCTTGACTTCCACCTTGAATCAGAACATCAGGCTTTGTCATCAGACTTTTCTTATCAGAACTTGATATCAGATTTTGAGTTTGAGAACTTGTTATCAGATTTTGAGTTTGAGCAGCTTCAGAACTTGTCTTCTTTTGAGTAGAAGATTTGCTTGCATCAGTATTTAGTTTCCTTGAAGAAAACTTGCTGCTCTGCCATTTACCTTGACCTCTACTTTTATCAGGGTTTCCCTGGTCATCACCTTTGTCATCCTTCTTCTTCTTCAGTATTTGAGTGTTTGAGCATTTGGACTTACTTACCTTCTCCCCTTTTTGGAATCATCAGGTAGTAGGAGAGAGAGAAGAAGTTCAACTGAAGATTGGATTTCATCCAATTGAGCTTTTGAGAGGCTTGATTCTGTAGGACCTCAGAAATTTGGGCCTGTTGCTATTCTTGAATCTTCTCAATGGCTTCAACTTTCTCAGAAATAGGTCTGATAAACCTCTTTTTATCAAGTTTGGTCTCCATATCCAGCTTTTCATCCTTTTCAAGAAGTTTGTCAACCTTTTCATGAGTAGCAGAGTGTAGACCTTGAAGATTTTTGGTAGACAGAGCTGTGACTTTGAGTTGTGTCTTGAAATCAGAATTTGTGAGCAACTCATCAGCTTTTCCAATATGGTCTGTCAGTACTTTGGAGCTTGGAATGAAATCAGTTTGATTCCACTTCTTGGTCCACTCCACACCTCCGTGAGTATCTTCCCAAGGAATAGGAGCAGCTTGCTCAACAAACTTCTCAATAAGTGCCTCCTTTCCTAGAATGGGAGTTGGAGTATCAACAGAAACACTGTCTTCAAAACTTGAAGAAGGCACATTATCTTCTGACAGTACTAGAGTATGTGAGGCAACTGGAGATTCTGGAACAACTTCATCTGAATTCTGATCATCAGAATTTATCTCCAAAATAGGTGTTGATGGAATCTCAGCCTGTGAAATTGGAGAATTGACTGTAGATGGCTGAGCTGCTGTGGTTGGAGCTTCCAGAAATAAAATAGTAGGAATAATCAGCCTTTGAAGGTCTATTTCAGTACTTAATCCTGAATCTTCAACTGTTGTTTCTCTGACTGGAGAGACAATAGGAGTGATCACTGTATCATTAGCATTGTCTTTGGCTTTAGCTGGAGGTGGAAAAGATTCAATCATAATTGGCTTTGAGATCAGAGATTCCTAATCCCCTTCCTCAGTTTCAGTAGTATCCTCAGATGGAGGCTTAGCGATGTGCCTTTTTTCCCTCATTTTCTTTAATCTCCTTGATAGTGAAGGAGTTGCTTGATTTACATCAGGACTTACAGTTTTCCTCTTCAAATGACCTGAGCCCGCAACTTCATCTAAATTCTGATGGGTTGACCCTTCAGCTTCTTCAGTCACAAGTTCTGATGCTTGAACCTGTGCTTCTTCATCATCTGACTCATCCCTTAGAATCATCTTCCTTCTCTTTGGTGGAGGTTGAGAAACAGACTTTGCCCTCTTAGGCCTGGAAGATGAAGGTCCGATGGTAGGTGCTGATGGTTGTTGTTGTGAGGATTGAGATGGTTGGAAGTATGTTCTGATGGTAGGTTGAGTTGGTTGAGGTTGAGAGGTGGTTGGTTGTGTAGGTGCTGATGGAGGTTGAGTTGGTTGGACATCAGGATACTTAGCAGTATATGTGGCTGGATCAGAGCTTACTAAAAATTGTTTGACTGATTGTGGAATTTGGAGGGGTCTTAGAACAGTTTTCTTATTATCAGTAGATAATAAGTCATTAAATGCTCTCTTAGCAAATTTAAATGGAGAAATTAACTCACTTGCTAGTTGGGGTGCATCAGAGTTACAAAAGCTATAAATAAGTTGACAGAATCTAGCAAAATATACAGTATTTCTATCTTCTGTCATCCTATCCCCTATGAATCCTAGTACAGTAGTAGCATAATCAAAATGAGATTGAGTAATCAAAGCATACCCAATTTACTGACTTAGGATAGGAATTGCATCAAAGTTTGAGCACTTGTTGGCAAAGGCTCTTGTGATGCAGTCAAAGAAGAAACTCCACTCCCTCCTGATGCGGGGTCTCTTTAGTTGTCCAAGTTTTGCCAAAGTTTTCTCATAGCCCATATTGGCCATTAGCTGTTGAAGAGATGGCTCCTCAACTGTTGAATAAGTGTGGTTTTCTGGCAATTATAGTGCTTGGCAAACTGTAGCCACAGTCACCACATATTCATCCTCCCCTGTTGTGAAAATAAGACTAGGGGACCCATTTGCTCAACCATCATCATAAACTCCAAACCTCCAGAACTCCAGCACCTGAGTCCCTGAGATTGCTTCAGGTTGGGTCAAAGCATACCCAATCTCACTTCCAGATAGAAAATCTTGGATGAAGTGAAGTTTTAATGGGGCTTCATCCTTGCTCAGTATAGCCAAGTAGTTGTTAGGAACAAACTTAGCTCCATTGAAAATGATGTCTTTGGGTGCCATTTCTATGAAAAATAAGTGAGAAAATGGAGTGTACACAAGGTGTTTGATAAAAGGCCTGTAAGAAAATAGCTTCAGAGAATATTAGTGAGAGAGAGAATAAGAGAGATTAGAAAAAGAAAAATAGGTAAAAGATTATAAAATCTTTTAACTCCCATATATATACTCTCTTTTTTACAACTGTTATGATTGAAGCAGTATAGACTTTAGACACCTGGCAGCATATCATTAGTCAAAAAATTATTAGTGGGCACAGGTATTAAGCAGTAATAAATGTGCACATGCAGTGTTTCAAGGAGAACACGCTTCCCACTAACCAAATGATTATGACTGTTTTTATCTCACCTAATTATATTCTGATAAAATATGACCGTTACAGTATTTACCACAAGTAAGTCAAGTAAATAAATAATTCCACGTAAGCATCAGAGTTTCCATCAGGATTTAATATCAGAACTTGACTATTATCAGATTTTAACGGTCATCAGAACATGGCTTCTGTACTCAAAAAGTGAATGTTTATTTCTGTGATTCTTCATACAAATACTGACTTGTTTTTTCAGAGTTTAATCATCAGAACTTCCATCAGAACTTGTCCTCGGAATTTATGCAAATGACACTTAACTGTTTGTCAAAAATAACTTAATCACCACAGTAATTTTCATCATTCATATGGAGTGAAAGTGTGTGCATTAGCAAAATATCAGATAAAGATTAAAGTCTGATAAACTTCAGTACATCTTAGAAATAAGGCATAACTAAGAAAAGTGCTTAAAATCTGTCATTAATAATGAAGTCTACTATAGAATAAATTTATGCAAGAATCCACCTCAACTGTTTGTGCTCATTTTATGCATCTTTTGAAATTCCTTTTTACAGTGGCTTCTCAGTGTAAGTGAGTCACAACTGCTATCAGAATTTATGCTTTTACCAGAGTATTTCTCCAGTAATCAGAGAATGTGAAAAGTCACCAAGAAAAATTTATTTGCGTTTCTAATGCATATTACTTAATACCAGCAATTCACTTGGGTCTTCCCTTCCACATATTTACTCTAGATCTCAAAGGAGTACCTAACTTCAATTTTCCTTTCTTTTCATTAGATAAGTGAGGCTTATCAAGCATGTGGTTCATCCTTAAGATTTATTGACATCAGAATTTGACAGATAAGAAGCAAGAATCTAGTTTGTGACTTAGTAATAAGATACACAAAGTAAATTTGACTAAGCTCAACATCAGAATTTGCTTGTGTTAATGAATTTCCACAAGAACAACTAATTCAAACATGGGATTTCTAGTATGTTAAAGACTACTAGGTCAACATCTAGCACAGTTATCCTCATTGGGTTGAATAGTCACAGAATATTCAAAACACTATCAGAGTATATAGATCCACATCAGATAAGAATAAGTATTTAATGTATTACAATTTAAGCACATATTACATGAAGATAAGACAATCTGTAAACACTGATCATAAAGTATGATGCATGTTAACAAAAACTAAACAGATTTAAAGAAAGAACCTGAAACCATTCCAAGTAATTTACCAGTCTTTTAAAAGTAGCTTCACATAGTGGTTTTGTGAAGATATCTACTAGTTGTTGATCTGTTGGAACAAAATGCAATTCCACTGTACCTTCCATTACATGTTCCCTTATGAAATAGTACCTAATGCTGATGTGCTTTGTCACTGAGTGTTGAACCGGATTACCTGTCATAGAAATAGCACTTTGATTATCACAGTAAATAGGTATTTTAGATAATTCTAACCTATAGTCCAGTAACTGATTCTTCATCCAAAGAATATGTGCACAATAGCTTCCTGCAGTAATATATTCTGTTTCTGCAGTTGTTGCGGAAATTGATTTCTATTTGTTGCTAAACCAAGAAACCAATCTGCCTCCAAGAAATTGGCAGCTTCCACTAGTGCTTTTCCTGTCTATTTTGCATCCTGCAAAATCTGCATCTGAGTAACCTATTAGCTTAAAATCTGATTCTCTAGGATACCATAATCCTAGATCATCTGTACCCTTGAGGTACTTGAAAATTCTCTTCACAGCTATTAGATGAGGTTCTCTTGGATCAGCCTGAAATCTTGCACAAAGACATGTAGCATACATGATATCAGATCTACTTGCAGTTAGATAGAGTAAAGAGCCAATCATACCTCTGTAGTTAGTAATATCTACTGATGAACCAGTATCTTTATCTAACTCGGTTGCAGTGGCCATGGGAGTGGATACAGTTGAACTGTCTTGCATTCCAAATTTCTTGAGTAAATTTCTGGTGTACTTGGATTGATTTATGAAAGTACCTTCTTCATTTTGCTTGACTTGAAGTCCCAGAAAATAACTAAGTTCTCCCATCATACTCATTTGATATCTTGACTGCATTAGCTTTGCAAACCTTTCACAGAGTTTGGCATTTGTAGAACCAAATATGATATCATCAACATATATCTGTACCAAAAGTAAGTCCTTTCCATGGTTGAGGTAGAACAATGTTTTATCAATTGTGCCTCTGTTAAATCCACTTTCCAGAAGGAATTGAGCTAAAGTCGCATACCATGCTCTTGGAGCTTGCTTAAGGCCATAAAGTGTTTTATCAAGCCTGTAGACATGATTTGGAAATTTTGAATCTACAAAGCCTGGAGGTTGTTCAACATATACCTCTTCTTCCAATTCTCCATTGAGAAAAGCACTTTTCACATCCATTTGAAAGACTTTGAACTTTTTGTGAGCAGCATAAGCCAAAAATATTCTTATGGCTTCCAATCTAGCAACTTATGCAAATGTTTCATCATAATCAATACCCTCCTGTTGAGAGTAGACTTTAGCAACCATCCTTGCTTTGTTTCTTGTAATTATGCCATCACTCTCAGTTTTATTTCTGAACACCCATTTAGTGCCAACAACTGATCTTTTCTTTGGTCTTGGCACTAGGGTCCAGACTTTATTTCTTTCAAATTCATTTAACTCTTCCTGCATTGCTTGCACCCAATTAGCATCTTGAAGAGTTTCATCCACTTTCTTTGGTTCAGTCTGAGATAGAAAAGAATGATAGAGACATTCATTTGATATTGCAGTTCTAGTTCTTACACCTGCTTCAGGATCTCCAATTATTAAGTCAGGTGTATGTGATTTGGTCCACTTCCTTGCAGATGGAAGTTGTTCTCTAGAACTGGATCCTCCTCCATGATCCATGATGTTTCCATCAGCATTTTCTGATGCTCCCCTGTAGTTATGCTCTCTGAGACTTCAGAATTTAAGTTGGATCCTTCAGGATTTGAAGAATCAGAGTTTCCAGAATTATCAGAATTTGGCTCATCAGAACTTGATGAATCAAAACTTAAAGAGCCAGTGACAGGTTCTGATGCTTCTTGAGAGTCTTGAGTTGTGGTAGGATCTTCAGCTTGCTCCCCCTGGACAGGTGCATTTTCCTTTGGAGTAGTTACCACAGTTTCAATGACATCAGAACTTAACTCGTCAGAACTTACAGGATCAGGATTTAAGCCATCAGAATTTGCAGAATCAAAATTTAAATCTTTATTTTCAAATCTCAGCTAATCATGATCATTGAAATCTTTAAGTCCAGTAATCTTTTTATCATCAAAAGATACATTGATAGATTCCATGACAACCCTTGTTCTTAAATTGTAGACTTTGAAGGCTTTTGTGGAAAGTGGATATCCAACAACAATTCCTTCATCAGCTTTTAGATCAAATTTTGACAGTTATTCAGGATGAGTCTTAAGAACAAAACACTTACATCCAAATACATGAAATTATTTCAGATTTGGCTTCTTTTTATTCACCATCTCATATGGTGTTTTTCCATGCTTGTTTATGAGTGTAGCATTCTGTGTAAAACAAGCAGTCTGCACAGCTTCAGCCCAAAAGTAGGTTGGCAGCTTTGCTTCATCAAGCATAGTTCGTGCAGCTTCAATGAGAGTCCTGTTCTTTCTTTCTACAACTCCATTTTGCTGTGGAGTTCCAGGTGCAGAAAATTCCTGCTTAGTTCCATGCTCTTTGCAGAACTCTTCCATTATTGAATTCTTGAACTCAGTGCCATTATCACTTCTTATAATTTTGACAGAATCTTTGACCAATTTATCTAGCTATTTGACATGATCAGTTAGAGTAGATGTAGTCTCATTCTTCTTGTGCAAGAAATACACCCAAGTGTACCTTGTGAACTCATCCACTATAACATAACATATTTCTTCTTTGCGATAGACATGACTTTGACTGGACCAAATAGATCAACATGCAGTAGGTGATAAGGCTCAAGAATTGAAGATTCAATTTTGCTCTTGAATGAAGATTTGTTTTGTTTTGCCTTTTGACATGAATCACAAAGGCCATCAGGAGCAAATACTGCTTTTGGCAGTCCTCTATCACAGATTTGACTCACACTTAGCAGATTATATTTAAGTCCTGAGACAAGAGCTACTGTTTCAATGATGACATTCCCAAGATTGGTATTGCCATATCCCATAGTTTTTCCCATGTTGCCATCTCCATAAGAAACTCCTGGGCCCGCTTTCTCCACAAAGTCTGATAGCAGGGCTTTATTTCCAGTCATATGTCTTGAATATCCACTGTTCAGAACTAGGATGTTTTTCCTGTTGCCCTGCAATCACAAGGACCACTAAGGACCCAGACTTGCTTGGATCCTTTGGCCTTTTTAAGTTTGTTAGCATTTGCAGCGGATTTAATTTCAGAGTTTATGCTAACATGTTGTTTATCAGAATTTATATCAGACTTTGCATCAGACTTTACACTAGAAGGAATAATACTAACTTTCTTCAAAGAAGGTTTTATTTGATAATAATCATAGTACAAACTATGATATTCCTTGTAAGTATAAATGGAATGCCATAAACTACCACAATGAAAACAAGGATTTTGTGGCTTAAACCTAACAGGCTGACTCTTAATTCCTGATCTAGGAGGTAAATAGTTTATATCTTTATTTTTCCTGCAAAAAGAAGCAAGATGGTTAGAGTTTCCACAGTTATAACATTTCTTTCTAGGAGCATTAGGAACAGGCATATAATTATTTTTTTATTCACACCTTCCTTTCCATTCCTATTTTTCCTAGCTTCTTTTACCTTGTTCACATTTCTAATCTCTTTCAGCTTATACTTAAGCTACTTCTTTGTTATTAAGCCTACGTTTACTTCAGCTGTTTATCCTATTTTAATTTGTTAGAAGTTGACTTTTCTTTGACTTTTGTCCTAGACTCTTTCATCTTTTCAGAATCAGACTTTACAGTTTTTGCTACAAACTTAACAGGATTTACCTTTGGCTTAGCAATCTGTTTAACAACAATTGGCTCAATTTATTCAGTTCGTTTCTCACTTTTATCATCTCCATAACCTAAGCCCTCTTTCCAGTTTCCACTACTTAGTAAATTCTGAGTTGATCTGCCAGAGTTAGTCCAAGTTCTGATAATCTCTCTTTCCTTTTCTAAGTCAGCTTTTAGAGATTCATTCAATTTTAATATTGCATCTCTAACATACAAAGCATCATCTCTCTCTTTCTTAGTTTGATGAAGAAAAACTAACTCCTTTTCTAAATAGTCATTTCTCTTTTTAAAAGCAAGATTTTTAGATACTAATCTTTCACATGTTAAAGTCTGATCTCTAAAACTAATGAACATGGTTTTAAGATATAATCTCAACTCAGTCATATCATCAGTATGAAAAACATAAGTTGTTTAAGCACTATACCATATATGGGCTATTGCAACCCCAAAAAAGTGTAGTAAAAGATCCCAAATATGTTACAATAGAGGTTTTTGCAACATTTTTACTAAAATTCGGCGTTGCATTTACTGCCGTTGCAATAGAAACCTATAGCAACATTTTTTGGACTTATTGCAACATTTAAATGTGTAACAATAACTCGCTTTATTGCAACATTTTTGCCAGTTTTAGCAACATATTGATGGTGTTGCAATAAAATACTGCAACACTTTCCTTTAACATTTTGGAGTCTAATGTGTTACAAAAGTTAATTTATTACAACATTTTTACGTAACACTTTTTCCTTATTGTCATAATTTATCATTTTTAGCAACATTTTACTGCAACACTTGTGTTCCTATTGTAATGCTTTTAATAGTTTTAGCAACATTGTAGTGCAACACTTGTGTTCATATTATAATGCTTTTTAATAGTTTTAGCAACATTAATTTGCAACACTTTTTATTACTCTAAGTTGCAATATCCTGTTTGAAATGTCAAAAACCATCCCAAAATCACAAGTTGTCAATAAATCTGGATTTCACATTTCCAATTCCGTCCAGATGGCAAATCCAACAAAATACAAGTCAATAAGGCCCAAGAAATGGCTTATACCAGAAGATCATCTTGCAGCTACGTCTAGTACTAAATCCAAAGTCGAAACACATAGTCAACCTACATCGTTACACCATAAATCTAGACAAAACATAGTCTATTTTCATGTCTAAGTAGCAACATACCAAAAGCACACATTTATAAAATAAAAGTACTGAACAACATTAAGCATCATGAATTTCATTAAGATCGTCCTCGTCACTTTCAGGCTCACGATCACCATCCTCTTCTTCATTGTTATCCTCACTTTCATCACTGTCCGCGCATAATTCTTCAATATCAATTTGTTTAAAATCTGGATTGATTTCTCCAAGCTTTACTATGACCTTGGTAACTTTTTCAAAAACTTTTTATCTACCATCTCCTGCATTTCAACCATTAATTATTCCCTTATTGTCTTCTTCAAATCCTCCATATCAGCAGAAGTAGTATTGGAACTAAGAAGCTGTTGTTGCTGATCCTTTTTCAATTTTCTACATTTCCCAGATCTACCCAGAAGCCAATTGGGACCATGGCTAGGTTTTTTGACTTGGTCATCACCAGTGATATTTTCAGCATTGGGAGTCTACCAATAAACAATAATACAAACACATTAAAAATGAGTGCCACTCTGAATAATAAACTATATGATATTGTAAAGATGGAAATGACTAAAACAATTAAGTAAATTGCATTGGTACCTTATACTGTCGTCCTGGTTCCCGTTTGCGAGTTTTTGAGTAAATATCATCTTTTGGAGCTAATTCAGATGGATCAATTTTCTTTTCCTCTTTATGTGAAAAAATGCAAAGAATGGCATTATGTCAAACCAATATAATGCAAGAAACAGAAATGCGATGATTATAACAGAGAAAAGGAAATCAATTTTTAAACGCTAGACATACAATTTTCTCTCTAATTTGAGCAAAACTTTTACGACCAACTGTGTGTGTTTCTACAATCAACGTACGATTTTTCGCATTTTTCCTAGCTCGATCTTGATTATCCAATAAGGTGCAGAAATATAAAATAAGTTCCACCAATTTTTCAAAAAAACATTGCGATAAGGTGGACATCTAGCTAAGTGATTGATAAATAAATACAAATACCTGAACTTCTTCATTCCCCCAATATTTAAGAAGCACCTTGAATTCTTCAAGTGGAATGACATTAGGCTTGTTTTTCAGCCTGTCGTCATCATTATCATAAGCAAGATAATGACTCTGCTTAACTCGGCTTTTGTGCAGCCTCCACAGAGCACCAATGGTGCTTAATGTGTAAGTTCTTCCCTCTTCGGGAATCTCATATTTTGTCTAATTAAATTAATTTAAATTATTAGCTGCCTTTTACATCTCAGGGATATAGAGTGTCAATTTTAATTAATCAAATACTATGAACAAAAATACAAAAATAAATATTATACATAGATTATTTTTTGTGTTTACCTTCATAAATTTCCATAAATCCTCCTTCAGTTGCTCAGGAACTCTATGCCAGTTAATTGAATCAAGGGGGACAGACTGCCTACCCAATGTCCCCAAAAAGTCCTTGAATTCAGACAAGGTTTTGTCATCATCAGCCACGACCTACAACTCCTTGTTCAGCTTAATAATCTTCTTCTCATCTTCTTTTCTTGTGTACACAGCTTTCATTAACGCGGGTCCTCTACGCTTCCTCTTCTTTTCTGGACCAAAAAGTTGTAAAAAAGATTAAGCCAAGAACCTATTCAAATTGTTGAACCAAGCCAATAGTAGCAAAAATAGTTATTACGAGGAGATGTGGCTTCCTCATGAGTTTCTTCTTCACATGGCTGACCACCATCATCAGTTTGGTTTTTTTCTTTTTTATAATGTTTTCTGGCGTTCTTTCATCAAGTTATAAGCCTCCATTGAACCAATACCCTGATTACTATACTTTTTTGGTGGTGCCACTCTCTGAGGAAAGGTCGGTGATATATCTTTAGGCAAGGGAGGGGGAGGTGGTAAAACAGGGGATAATGGTTCAGTTCCTGGAAGGGTTGACTTTCGAGATGGAGGATGGAGTGAGTTTTCAGACTGTTAGTAGTTATTAACATAATTAAAAATAATGTAAGAACCAAAAACTGCTAAAAAGTCCACAACAAAAATGAAGTTACGTACCTGTGTAGATGAAGGGCCTACGGTCCTTGAACGTGTCATTGGCGCCCTGCCAATAGGATTGGACACTTTCTTCACCGTTTTAGCTTTAATCTTGAAAGATTGTTTTTCTTTAGCAACCTTCTTAGCAACCATGTCTTCGTCGTCTTCAGCTTCGCAGCTATCTTGTCCAGGAACGTACTCCCCATCAAGTTCCAAGTTATCAGCCACTTGAACTTTTTCTTTGTTCTTATTGGTCAGACCATCAGCGATCCTTTTTAATCCCAACTCTTCAATTTTCTTCTATTTTCTACTACCTGCACCATCCTTTTCTTCTCATACTCTGTTATCTGATAGAGAAAACATAAATTTTAAGTTATACTCAAGGCAGTTATGGTAGAAGAATAACTACCAGATTGAACTTATTACTTTTGGAACAACTTTCTTTGAGTTTCCCTGCTCATTCTTACCCTCGGGATTATCAACAAGCAAACGATGACTAGTTCTTTGTTTCTGCAGTCCGTCTATCGTCACAAACTTACACTTTGCTTCTAAACCTGTTGGTACATTAAGTGGATACAAAATATTATTTTGACACCACAATACATGAGTAATAACCAAAAAATATGAACGCAACTCGACAAAATAAATATACCTTCAAAAAAATGAGTTCTTGGTCGCACAATCACATGTGGCTGCTTCTGTGGCTTAGGCTCCACAGATTTGTCAACAATCTCATCAATATAAAAATCCAACCTATCCCCTTCAACTGTCTGTACAAACTCCTGTAAGTCACAATCATTTTCAATAAGCTTCCAACCAGTTGGCACCTTTTTAACATAAACACCGCCTATTTCTCCATATTTGACATCATCCTTCACATATTCCATCACGACAGTGTACGAGAACCTATCAGAATCAACATATTCCATTATCTCCTTACATAAACCACCAACATATCTTGTCTTTGTGAACTGTCCTTTGTGGAAAAATCTGAGAATGTAATCCTTAAACGCCATTCTGAAAATAAGAACATTTTAAGAAAAAATAGTAATTGAAACGTGCACAAATATGACAAAGGGAAATACAACAAAAACTAACACGAATAATAGAAACACTGACTAGAACAAAAAAAAGAACTGAATACCACATTTATATTTGAATAAGAGACTACAAATTATTCTTTTAACTTAAACTACCACAATTAGATTTTACAAAAAAAAAAGAAAGCACGAATAATGGAAACACAGCAGATTTTATGAATAAGAGAAATAGAACACCAAATTAGCACAAAATTCAACTAAACACAACATTCTTTTACAACTAAGGAATACAAATGATTCTTTTAATTTAAACTACCACAATTGAAACTGATCAAAATATGAAATAACTACAAAGTAGCAGAACTATAAAGAGAAAATAAATTCTCTTTCTGTCAAATTTCATTATTATCTACTTCTTCATCAGGGGTAACCGGAATTTGTTTTATCGAAACGTCATCTCTGCACCAACTCATGATATCATCTGTAGGTAATCGTTCTTCGGTGATTTCTACTACTGCATTTATCTCATCTTCTACTTCAGAATACTGATCTTTCGGAAATTTCTTGATGACAAAATGCACATTCTCTTCAGTAGGGTCTTCTACATAGAAGACTTGCTGAACTTGTGTAGCTAGAACGAAAGGATCATCTTTTTCATATAATTTATTAAAATTCACTCTTGTTAACCCATAACAATCCTTTTCTTTTTGATACCAACAACACCTAAATATGACTACAGCCAGTGCTCCCTAGTAGTCAACCTTAATGATGTCCTCAATTGCGCCATAATAGCCAACTTCCCCAACTACTGGATTTTTGTCTTTAACAGTCGCGAAACTAGTGGTTAAAGCAGTGAGGAAGACACCACTATTCTGTGTAGTACACCTACTATCTCTCTTCTTGGTGTGAAATCTGAACCCGTTGACAATATAACCCGTAAATTGCTTAGCTGCTCGATGAGGCCCTCTTTCCAAAGACGAAAATTCCATTGATATGTCATTTTTATTTCGAACCACCTCTTTTAACCACTTGTGAAATTCAGTTGCATGTGTTCTTTCACGTTTATACTTCTTTACCTTCACATCTTTTTCAACCAAGCTACGGTGTTCACTGCAATTATAATAACACCAAATTAGCACAAGATTATGATAGTTTACAGTTTTATAAAATTTGGATCAGCTTTCTTTGTTCCTAGAAACACTTACTTTTTAAGTTCTCGATTTCTTCGTTGTCACAGTTGAATAATATGTATCGATGAGCCTTAGTCCATACTTTATCTTCTAGGTGTATAGATTTCCCATCTTTTCTTTTACGAGATCCAATAGGATATCCAACATCTTTGTTACAGTCCTTCTGATCACTTTTGTTTTTACACTACTCATCAAAAAATTGAGAACAAAATGTTAAACATTCCTCAACCAAGTACCCCTCAGCTATGCACCCCTCTGGCTTGCTCCTATTTCGAACGTAGGATTTCAAATTGCACAAATACCTTTCAACTCCAACCATCCACCTTAAGTGCACCGGACCTCCAAATTCGATTTCCTTACACAAGTGAATTGGTAAGTGAACCATTATGTCAAAAAACGCAGGTGGAAAGATCATTTCAAGTTCACAAAGTATCTCAATGATTTCATTTTGTAACTTCTCAACATCTTCTAATTCGATGACTTTGCCACATATACCCCAAAAAAATGCCCCCAACATCATTAAAGGTATTGCTACCTTAGGTTTTAGAGTTTTAACCACAGCAAATTGTAATAGAAATTGAAGAATAAAATGTGTGTCATGACTCTTATAACCCGATATCTTCCGCTCATTCATTTGAACACATCGGTAATATTAGAGGCAGATCCGTGGGGTAACTTAGCATTCATCAGAACTGAACAGAAGATTTCTTTTTCTTTTTTGGTCATATCAAAACTAGCTGCCCTAATTTTAACATGTTTGTTATCATCACATCTGACTGGATGAAGATCTTTCATAATCCCCATTTCTTCTAGATCTTGATGAGCACTAAGATGATCTTTTGTCCTGCCCCCGATATTTAATAAAGTACCCAGAATTTTATCACAAATGTTCTTTTCAATATGCATCACATCTAAGTTATGCCTGACCATATTACTGCTCCAATATGGTAACTCGAAAAAGATGGACTTTTTCTTTCAAAGGCAATCTGATGAAGAACCCCTATGTTTTTTTTGTTGCTTCCCGAAGTCATTTTCATAGCCACACAAAAGATGCTCAACCTCTGTTCCTGTTAACAGTTCAGGACTTCCTAGCAATTCTACATCCCCATTAAATCTCCGCCTATTAGACCTCCACTTGTGGTCGGGAGGAAGAAATTTTATGTGGTTTAAATATACCACCTTCTTGCTATGTGTTAAATATGTTAACTAGGTCTCGTAGTGGCATGAAGGGCAGGCCAGTTTACCTTTCGTGCTCCAACCCGAAAAAACTGCATATCCCGGAAAGTCACTTATCGTCCATAAGAGGCCTGCGTGCAGCCTAAATATGTTGTCTACCCTTGCATAAGTTTTTATCCCAACCTCCCATAATTCTTTTAATTCTTTGATTAACGGCTGCATATAAACATCAATCTCGTTGCCAGGATAAATAGGGCCAGGAATTAAGGTTGAAAGAATTAAATTTTCAGGTTTCATGATTAACCAAGGGGAAGGTCGTAATTCACTAGCACAACTGGCCAGGTGCTATGAGAAATATTCATTGACCGATATGGATTAAATCCGTTGGCAGCTAATCCTAACCTAACATTTCGCATTTCTGCCCCGAATTCTGGATATTTGGTATCTAGCGACTTCCAGCCCTTGCCGTCAGCCGGATGCCTCAACTTGCCATCCTTTTTTCGTGCTAACGTGTAATAACCCCAAAATTTTGAACTTTTTGTAACCCTTATGAATAGTGTTTTTGCTGATTATGCTGAATAAGAAAATTTTCATGCCACAACTTGTAGAGGTTCTTTTATTGTTATTCTGAGATCTTATTAGTACTCTATATGGTATATAAGTGTATGTAAAGATCGTCAGAATCCAAATTCGAACACTTTGATTTTTCCCGAAAATCCACCAGATACCGAAAGAATTGAGTATAAGGTAACAGGATAAAAAGGATTTAAATTCAAGGATTATAAGAGAGGATCATAAAAGGAATATAATGTATTGAGAAATGTTAAGGAAA
The DNA here is from genome assembly GCF_009905375.1 of Apium graveolens. Taxonomy (NCBI): domain Eukaryota; kingdom Viridiplantae; phylum Streptophyta; class Magnoliopsida; order Apiales; family Apiaceae; genus Apium; species Apium graveolens. The sequence goes on from NC_133653.1 coordinate 141,403,267, forward strand.
CCCAAGTAATAAGATCTCGGGTATGATCCCTCAAACGATAAACGAGAACGAAAGTTAAGCGAACCGTATAACAGATCAGCGGTCATTAGCCAAGTAATTAGGAGTTAATCAAAGAGGTAAATGATGATGATGTCATCACACCAACAAGAAGAGGACAAGTGTGGGAAGATAACATAGGAGGATGACATAAGCATGACCAAAGGGAAGGAAGTGTTGGTTAATTATAAACCACACAAAATTTACCATGGTTAAAAGGTAATTAAGCAAAATAAAAGGCAAAACAACCAAGCAAAACAATTCATAACACAAAACAAAAAACACAAGTTGACTTCACCTTTTCCACAAGAAGCTCTCGGCCCCTTTTATTTTTCAAAGAAAGAAAAACTCAAATTCAAGTTCCAAGCTTTGTTAATTAGTGAGGTAATTATCTAAGGTTTCTTGTACATAGATATAGATATCCTATGAATCTAAGCTTCAAATTCCTTCACAATCTCTTCCTATAATTCATGGAAGAAGAGATTGAATAGTGTTTTTCAAGAACTTGAAATTTTGATCTTGTGTTTTTGTTTAGATAAAGCTTTAGTAAGGATTTTCCAAGGTTGTTTCAAGCTCATTAGTTACTCCTACTCACAAGGAAGGTATAATCTCTTAACCTAGCATTATTATTGAATGTTAAGAGCTTATTATGAGTAGTATAGTTCATGAGAGGCATGATTATTGAATATTTAGAGATTGGTTAGTTTTGTAATGTTTTTGGAGTTATAAATCTTGATGATTAGTTAATGAACTTAAGTAAGCTCTTAGTTCATGATTGAGAAGTAGTATAAATTGGAAATATTGAGTTGTTGGGGCTGTTGTAGTAAAGAATGGATGAAGTTTGGTTGTAGTGGTGATTGTGGGTTGAATTGTGAATTGATTGGAATGGTTTAAATTTGGTAATCGCGTAAACATAGCCGTCGTAATGCCCGATTTACTTTAGACTGCTTTTGTTCTTAACATCAGGACCCGTGAACTCACTGTTAGGTTTTGACCATTGCCATGATTAGATAGTTCATGTTACGAGCTTCGTTTTGATATGTGGTTTGCTTAAATCCGATGTACGGTTTAGGAGAAACGACCATTTTAAGTAACGGCGTTTCCCGACCGAACCCTTACCCCTCGTCATACTTTTAAACCTTGGTTAAGGCCCTTAAATGACTAATTGGAGTATAAAACAATTATGTAAAGTGGATTAGGCAGTTGGTAGGGTACTCGCGAAAGAGTCGCCTTAAAACCCTTAATGGTTAGTTTATTAAAAATGGTGGAGCCGAGGGTACTCGAGCGACTTAAGTGAATCGTTAAGCGTAAAAGCGAACGTTAGGGTCTAATTGGTTAAAGTATAGATTCATAAGTGACTTTGGTTTAATTCCAACTTATATGTTGTTTATAGGTTACCAGACTCGTCCCAAGCCTTTTCTCACCCCTAGTCGCTCAGGCAAGTTTTCTATCCGTTATACCGTTGTTGTGATGTAAATATATGTATATGCATTATCTTGTGATAGATGCATGATGGTTAATTAGCAAATCTTGCGATATATTGGAGCATGCTCATATGGGATATATGCATGTCTCTTTCGTAATCTTGATATCTATCTGTTGATTCCAATGCTTATAGTTGCATAATACCTATGCTAGAGATAAGCAGGAATTGCATATACCCTTAGTATAGGGGACCCAAAGGCGAACATTTTCTAAAACCGGGAGTCGATGTTCCCGAGTATATTATATATATTTATATATATATGGATATAGTTTTCAAAACTATTAATCGAATAAGGTTTATTCGATAACTTTATTTTTATTAATGAATATTATTTTGAATATTCATTCGAGGACTTATGACTCCGCTTATTTACTAAATAATATTCTTTATTTTATTAAAGAATAATGTTTCGATAATCAAACTTATTTCGATTATATAAATAAAGATCGTACTTTCATATAAGTATATCTTTGGTTATTTATTATTCATTTCAAGTATAAGTTTTAAAACTTCTACTTCAATTATTTTTATAAAGATTATCCTTTATGGGAATATTATTTAGATAATAATATTCAGATATTTTCTAATATATAGGGACTGATTTATTTCATTAAATCAGCATTACTCCAAACATTCTTAAAAATGTTTTCGAGTCTTCAAAATGATTTTAAAAGTTAGGGCAGATCCCAAAACTCATTTTTATATTTAAGATCCTCCTTTCGAAGGGGATTTAAATACTCGCTCAAAACCTGAGGGATCCGGCTCTGTGGTGTGTTTTATATTCGCAACAAGGTTGCTGTTTTGATTAAAGAGTTTTTGATTACTTATATTCGCAACAAGTTAATCCATTAACAGACACTGCCTGGGAAATATCGGTGAGTTTTTCTTTCCAACTAGATACGACTTCTTGGTGGAGCCGTATCAACAAGTTTCTACTTGGGGAAAGGGGGGACAAGCTTTATGTTTCAGAGTCATGGATTTCATCTGAACTAGGAGTGGCGTAAGTGGTCGAGTGGCGCCGGCCCAGCCTTATTATATTGGCCCAAATGGCCTGGAAGTTCCGCTAAGACGGTCCATTCCTTAGGAGTCCAGTGTTCGGTTGACAAGTAAATCCAACAGGTTCTCCTCTACATGTAGAAAATGGTGGGGTTGCACTGCTGCGACTGATCATCGTAAGTGGTCTTCCTGGCGCGGCAAACTCCCGTAATGAGTTCATCATCCAGTTGGATATTTCTGCAACACTACCCGGAGCCTTTCGATCGAAAGGCTACGAATGGGTGGTTGCCGAAGCATTGACAGGGTCAAACAGTTATAATGATGTTTCCATTGAATGAAGTATCTCGTAATTTCATTTCCTTTAAAATATATTTCAAAGATTGAATCCAGTCAAGTCTTATATTGTAGTTTCATTTATATAATGAACCTTCGAAAACTTATTATACTTTGAACAGTGGTAGTTCAAGTAGTTTTCTAAAATGGTATAAGTATAAGTGAAGTAATTGGTAGCTTCATCTTCCTTTAAGCTTATATCCAGTAAGTAATTACCTTACACTTGTTAAAGGTTTCTAGTAAGTTATCCATTTAGATACTTGCATTATTGTTTACACTATATATTATCTTGCGAGCTGCAATGATCACTCTTTCTTTATTTCTTCATCACACAACAACAGTTAGAAAAGATGGCCATACTCAGGCAGACCCAGCGCAAGCGCGTGGGAAGCGTCCCGCGTCTTCTCGTTGATGTCGTAGCTGCTATAGCTGCAGAGGTAGATCTATTTATAGATCAGGCATTCTACTTTTGGGAATCAATTATGTATAATTATAACTTGTGGCAGATAATGGCAATTAACTGTAAACTTATCAAGTAATAATTTTGGGTTGTAATAACTTTTAAATTGTGGATTCAAGGACTTGTACTTATTTCAATTTCATCTCTGAAACTATAATGTGTTGTGGTGTGTGTATGTGTGGGGTCACAGCATGAGGTTATTTATTATTAATTAAGGTAAGTGATATTGTCGAAAGAAAGACCGTGACGACCCGGATCCCCGACCCCGGATCTGGGGGTGTTACAGAAATGGTATCAGAGCTAAGTGTTATAAACCTCAGAGATGATGCGACGATATAATAATAAACTCACCAAGATAATAAGAACTCTTGCCAAGTTTATAGTCGGACTACTTAAAGTAGCACTGACAGTTAAAACCCTTACAGGAACCCTTATAAGTATCATGATAGTAACTTAGCTCGTTTAATGTGTAGGCTCATGAGATAGAGGGCCCAGAGATGTTCGAGCGTGAGCATGATGAGGCACTGCTAGATGTCGAGGATCAGGAGGAGCCTGAGATGGAGGAGGAGGAGGAGGACCGCTCAGAGGAGTCAGAGACGGAGGTTATCACGAGTTCAGATGAGGAGGACCCGGATGAGGTCCTAGTGGCTGAGGAGCATGTCGGAGCTATGGTAGAGTACACTGGTACCCCTTTACCCTCACTCCCGGTGGTCAGAGCTCCTACCCCTCCACCACTATCTTGGAGACCCTATGATGATAGCTCGAAAAGACCCATACTCCCGAGCCTAGGCAGACCGAGGAGGCACCCCCAGCGGCTCCGGATTCACCACCTCTCGACCCTGCCCATAAGCAGTCTTTGTTAGCTCACGGCTATATTCAGGATGTACTGAGGACTCGAGTGGCTGTTGCTGAGGCCCGGCTGGATGAGGTCAGGAGGGAGTTGGATGCAGAAAGGGCGGGTAGGCGTGCCCGAGCTTATGAGACTAGGGCTACTATACCCCGATCCTTGAGGAGGGAGCTGACGGGGATAGAGCTCACGGCTCGTGCGAGACTCCGATCACTCCAGGGGGACAGGCATGGCAGGATCTCTAGGAGGCAGGCTGACTACATCTTCCGTCGTGCGATGGAAAAAGTGTGGGAGCTGACCCGCTCCGGTGTATGATTCAGGACTAGTGATGGGGTAGTCTAGTCGTCTAGTTAGTCGAGGCCATAGTAAGAGCCAATTTTTCGGGATAGTTGACTTGTATATAGCATCCCTTTCTATGACTAGACAGATAGACTCTTGTGTAGCACTTTTGGGCAGATGGCTGTAGAACTATTGTACTTTTGACCAGATCAAACTATGTATTTCCCGCATTATGTATATATTTGTTTCCTTTCAGTTCAGTTCCTTAGTGACGAGATCACTGTTTTTATCGTTATTATTACTGCACTTCTTATTAGAACTGTCATAATATAATAGAATTACGAGATACATTCTCCCCATTATAGAACTGTGCACGACACAATTTTGTGTATGAATGTGACCTAACATTGAATTTCCCAAAAAAATTTATCAGTATCATGCCGCCACGAAAGATTGAAACTAGGGCGAACCCTGCATCTGAGGACCATGGAAGCCATAACCAGGACAATAGGAACCAAGAACACAGTGAAGAGGAGGATGAGGATTGTGTTGAACAGGATGACTCCCTGTATGAAGAGGAGGAGGAAACATTTGATGTTGAAGTATTTGAGATAGAGGCTGAAGAAGGAGAAACTGAGGTTGAGCAACCAGTACCAAACCCAGGCATGGATCCCATGGGACAGTTCATGCAACTAATAAGGTAGAACTTGGAACGTCAACCCAACCCACCCCCTCAAGGAAATAACAATGTTGTGGCAAACTCTTTCAGGGCTTTCAAGTCCCTTAAGCCCCCTGAGTTCCACGGATCAGCCGACCCAGTTGAGGCAAGGGCATGGCTAAAGGAAATGGAGAAATCCTTTGAGATTCTGAGTACCGATGAGGCACAGAAGACTGTATTTGCTACCTACCTTCTGAAAGGAGAGGCCAACTACTGGTGGGAGGCCAATAAAAACATGGAGACAGATGCTATTATAACCTGGGAGAGATTTTCAGTCAGTTGTTTTTGGGAAAGTATTTCCCGAGGTTTATGGAGAACCAGATGGAGCTCAAGTTCTTGGAGCTAAAGCAGAATAATTTATCTGTGGCAGAGTACGAAGCAAAATTTACTAAGTTATCAAGGTTTATGCCGGAGTTTGTAAGCACCGAGGAAAAGAAAGCTAGGAGGTTTCAGCAGGGACTGAAACCGTGGATTCAAAATAGAGTGGCAATCCTTGAGCTTACAGATTATGCCACTCTGGTGCAAAATGCAACAATTGTAGAAGCCGGAAGTGAACAGATGCAGAAGGAAAGAGAGAAGAAGGGAATAAAGAGGAAAAGTATGAGCATGGGTGGAGGTTCCGCAGGAGGGAACTTCCCAACTAGATTTAATCGAGGAGCAGTGTCCCTACCGGGAAAGAATACTGGGTTTAAGCGGCCAATGAGTGTGAATGTGAGCCAGAGCGGCCAGAAGTCAAGAATGTCCTATCCCAACCAGTCTCGACCCCCATTGCCAGCCTGTAACACTTGTGGAATGATGCATTCTGGGGAGTATAAGGGAAAGCCAGTAACCTGCTTTAAGTGTGGTCAAGTGGGCCACTATTCCCATAAATGCCCTTCATCAGCCCCTGCCGTCATTCCAACCACCACTTGTCATCAGTGTGGACGCCCGGGTCATTGGAAGAGGGAATGCCCAATGAACAAACTAGCAGCATCAGGAGCGAGCAGAGCTGCTTCTAATAAGCCACCTACTGTGAGGACTTTCAACATGACAGTGCAAGATGCTATGAAAGACTCAGTTGTGATAGCAGGTACCCTTTCTCTAAATTCAGTCAGTGCAAATGTTTTATTTGATTCTGGAGCAACTAAATCTTTTATATCAAAGGACTTTGCGCATAAATTAAGACTTAAGGCTGAACCCTTGATAGAACCCTTACAAGTGGAAATAGCCAACCATGAAATTATTCCTGTTAACCAGATTCACCCCGCCTGTGAGTTAGGCATAGGGGAACAATCTTTTAGTGTTGATCTGATTCCTTTTAAATTAGGGGAATTTGATGTAATTTTGGGAATGGACTGGCTATCTAGCAATGATGCTCAGATAGACTGTAAGGGGAAGAAGGTTAAGTTGAATATCCCAGGGAAGAAAGAAGTCATATTTAGAGGAAAGAGGCAGACGCATAAATTTTTGACCATGGCCCAGGCCAATAAGATGCTACGAAAAGGAAATGAGGCTTACCTAGCCTATGTGGTGGACACACAGAAAGAGGTGCCCAAGTTGCATGATATTCCGGTAGTCAACGAATTTGAAGATGTATTCCCACAAGACCTTCCGGGACTACCACCCGATAGAGTGATTGAATTTGCTATTGAGTTGGCCCCAGGGACGGCGCCAGTTTCAAAGGCACCTTACCGGTTAGCCCCATTAAAAATGAAGGAATTAGCTACCCAATTGCAGGAACTTTTAGATAAGGGTATGATAAGACCCGGTGTGTCTCCGTGGGGAGCACCAGTGTTATTTGTTAAGAAGAAAGATGGGAGCATGAGGCTGTGCATCGACTACCGAGAGTTGAACAAGCTAACCATAAAGAACAGGTACCCGTTACCTAGAATAGACGATCTGTTCGACCAGCTAAAGGATGCTGTTTATTTTTCCAAGATTGACCTGAGAACTGGATATCACCAACTAAAGATTAAACCCGAAGATATTACCAAGACCGCGTTCTGTACCAGGTATGGGCACTATGAGTTCTTGGTAATGTCCTTTGGATTAACCAACGCCCCAGCGGCTTTCATAGATTTAATGAACAGAGTATTCAAGAAGTACTTGGACAAGTATGTGATAGTGTTTATCGATGATATTTTAATCTACTCAAGGACCGAGGCAGAACATGCAGAGCATTTGAGGATAGCTCTAGGAATACTCAGAAAGGAACAGTTATTTGCCAAATTCTCGAAGTGTGAATTTTGGCGGAATGAAGTACAGTTTTTAGGATATGTGATCAATAAAGAAGGAGTATTGGTTGACCCCTCCAAGATAGAGGCGGTCTCAAATTAGGAAAGGCCAACCACACCCACAGAGGTAAGGAGTTTCATAGGATTGGCCGGCTACTATCGTAGATTTGTACAGGACTTTGCGAAGATCGCAGCCCCTTTGACATGACTTACTCGTAAGACAGAGAAGTTTGAATGGACGGAAAAATGCAAGAACAGTTTTCAAGAATTATAGAAAAGGATGGTAACGGCCCCGGTGTTGGAATTTCCAGACGGAAAAGGAGATTTTGTGATATATAGTGATGCGTCGCACAAAGGATTAGGGTGTGTGCTTATGTAGCACGGTAAGGTGATTGCGTATGCGTCGAGACAACTGAAGGAATACGAGATTAGATATCCTACTCATGACCTTGAGCTCGCGGTAATAGTTTTTGCCTTAAAAATTTGGAGGCACTACTTGTATGGAGAGAAGTGCGAGAGTTTCACAGACCATAAGAGCCTCAAGTACATATTTACGCAGAAAGAGCTCAACATGCACCAGAGGAGATGGTTAGAACTAATCAAGGACTATGATTGTGAGATTCTCTATCATCCAGGGAAAGCCAATGTGGTGGCTGACGCCCTTAGCAGGAAGGAAAAGCTCAAAATGATAATGACTTCGGAAGAATTAATAAGGGATTTTGAGAGAATGAAAATAGAAGTAAAGGTAACCGGAGCCGGAACTGAAAAGCTGTTTGAGATCTCGATGCAGCCAAAGTTATTGGAAAAGATTAGATTGTGCCAAGAGAAAGTAATGAATGAAGACAGAGAGTCAATGACTGGAGAAGAGATCCATACTGAGAGATATGATAAGGGGATAATGAGGTACTCCTACCGGATTTGGGTTTCGAATGTTCAAGAGCTTAAAGACGAGATTTTGGATGAAAGCCATAGTTCAAGGTATTCCATTCACCCGGGAAGCACCAAGATGTATAGGGATTTGAAGGAGTATTACTGGTGGCCCAACATGAAGAGGGACGTAGCAGAATGGGTAAGCAAATGTTTGACTTGCCAAAGAGTAAAGGCAGAGCACCAGAGACCCAGTGGACTTTTACGACCCCTGGAGATTCCCGAATGGAAATGGGAACAGATAGCCATGAATTTTGTTGTCGGCTTACCAAGGACGAAAGCCAATCATGATGCCATATGGGTAATTATAGACCGACTGACAAAGTCACCTCATTTCATTCCTATCAATGAGAGGTACACGGTCGATAGACTGGTGGACATTTACCTTAAGGAAATAGTGACGCGACATGGAGTCCCAGCATCCATTGTCTCAGACCGAGACCCCAGGTTCAACTCCAGATTTTGGAGGAGCTTTCAGGAATGTGCGGGAACCAAATTAAACATGAGTACTGCTTACCATCCCCAAACGGATGGGCAGAGTGAAAGGACCATCCAGACACTAGAGGATATGTTGAGAGTCTGTGCAATAGACTTTAAAGGAAGTTGGGATGATCACTTGCCGTTGATCGAGTTTTCTTATAACAATAGCTATCATGCCAGCATCGGAATGCCGCCTTATGAGGCCCTGTACGGAAGAAGGTGTCGATCTCCCTTATACTGGGATGAAGTAGGAGAGCGGAAGATGCTCGGACCCGAAGTGGTCCAAAGGACCAAAGACATAGTGGATCTCATCAGAGGACGGCTGGTAGCAGCCCAAGACAGACAGAAGAAATATGCAGACCTAGCCCGAAAGGACAAGGAGTATGAAGTAGGGGACTTAGTACTGCTAAAAGTATCCCCTTGGAAGGGATTAATGAGGTTCGGGAAGAAAGGGAAACTAAGCCCAAGATACATTGGACCTTTTGAGATACTAAGACGGATTGGGAAGTTAGTTTACGAGCTAGCCTTACCCCCGAACCTACAACAAGTTCATAATGTGTTCCATGTGTCAATGCTAAGGAAGTATCATCGGGATGCCAGACACATAGTGGAGTACGAGCAAGTGGATATGCAACCAGATCTGACTTACGTGGAGAAACCAGTAAAGATTATGGATAAGAAGGAGCAGGTGCTTCGGAACAAAGTGATCAAGCTAGTCAGAGTGCTATGGCAAAATCATAATATGGAAGAATCAACTTGGGAACTAGAGAGCGCAATGCTAGAAAAGTACCCCCATTTGTTTTCTATTTGATTCCGGGATGGAATCCTTTTAAGGAGGGAAGACTGTAATAACCCCAAAATATTGAACTTTTTGTAACCCTTATGAATAGTGTTTTTGCTGATTATGCTGAATAAGAAAACTTTTCATGCCACACCTTATAGAGGTTCTTTTATTGTTATTCTGAGATCTTATTAGTACTCTATATGGTATATAAGTGTATGTAAAGATCGTCAGAATCCAAATTCGAACACTTTGATTTTTCCAGAAAATCCACCAGATACCGAAAGAATTGAGTATAAGGTAACAGGATAAAAAGGATTTAAATTCAAGGATTATAAGAGAGGATCATAAAAGGAATATAATGTATTGAGAAAGGTTAAGGAAACCCAAGTAATAAGATCCCGGGTATGATCCCTCAAACGATAAACGAGAACGAAAGTTAAGCGAACCGTATAACAGATCAGCGGTCATTATCCAAGTAATTAGGAGTTAATCAAAGAGGTAAATGATGATGATGTCATCACACCAACAAGAAGAGGACAAGTGTGGGAAGCTGACATAGGAGGATGACATAAGCATGACCAAAGGGAAGGAAGTGTTGGTTGATTATAAACCACACAAAATTTACCATGGTTAAAAGGTAATTAAGCAAAACAAAAGGCAAAACAACCAAGCAAAACAATTCATAACACAAAACACAAGTTGACTTCACCTTTTCCACAAGAAGCTCTCGGCCCCTTTTATTTTTCAAAGAATAAAAAACTCAAATTCAAGTTCCAAGCTTTGTTAATTAGTGAGGTAATTATCTAAGGTTTCTGGTATATAGATATAGATATCCTATGAATCTAAGCTTCAAATTCCTTCACAATCTCTTCCTATAATTCATGGAAGAAGAGAGTGAATAGTGTTTTTCAAGAACTTGAAATTTTGATCTTGTGTTTTTGTTTAGATAAAGCTTTAGTAAGGATTTTCCAAGGTTGTTTCAAGCTCATTAGTTACTCCTACTCACAAGGAAAGTATAATCTCTTAACCTAGCATTATTATTGAATGTTCAGAGCTTATTATGAGTAGTATAGTTCACGAGAGGCATGATTATTGAATATTTAGAGATTGGGTAGTTTTGTAATGTTTTTGGAGTTGTAAATCTTGATGATTAGTTAATGAACTTAAGTAAGCTCTTAGTTCATGATTGAGAAGTAGTATAAATTGGAAATATTGAGTTGTTGGGGCTGTTGTAGTAAAGAATGGATGAATTTTGGTTGTAGTGGTGATTGTGGGTTGAATTATGAATTGATTGGAATGGTTTAAATTTGGTAATCGCATAAACATAGCCGTCGTAATGCCCGATTTACTTTAGACTGCTTTTGTTCTTAACATCAGGACCCGTGAACTCACTGTTAGGTTTTCACCATTGCCATGATTAGATAGTTCATGTTACGAGCTTCGTTTTGATATGTGGTTTGCTTGAATCCGATGTACGGTTTAGGAGAAACGACCGTTTTAAGTAACGGCGTTTCCCGACCGAACCCTTACCCCTCGCCTTACTTTAAAACCTTGGTTAAGGCCCTTAAATGACTAATTGGAGTATAAAAAAATTATGTAAAGTGGATTAGGCAGTTGGTAGGGACTCGTGAAAGAATTGCCTTAAAACTCTTAATGGTTAATTTATAAAAATGGTGGAGCCGAGGGTACTCGAGCGACTTAAGTGAATCGTTAAGCGCAAAAGCGAACGTTAGGGTCTAATTGGTTAAAGTATAGATTCATAAGCGACTTTGGTTTAATTCCAACTTATATGTTGTTTATAGGTTACCAGACTCGTCCCAAGCCTTTCCTCATCCCCAGTCGCTCATGCAAGTTTTCTACCCGTTATACTGTTGTTATGATGTAAATATATGTATATGCATTATCTTGTGATAGATGCATGATGGTTAATTAGCAAATCTTGCGATATATTGGAGCATGCTCATATGGGATATATGCATGTCTCTTTCATAATCTTGATATCTATCTGTTGATTCCAATGCTTATAGTTGCATAATACCTATGCTAGAGATAAGTAGTAATTGCGTATACCCTTAGTATAGGGGACCCAAAGGCGAACATTTTCTAAAACCGGGAGTCGATGTTCCCGAGTATATTATATATATTTATATATATATATATATATAGGTTTCAAAACTATTAATCAAATAAGGTTTATTCGATAACTTTATTTTTATTAATGAATATTATTTTGAATATTCATTCGAGGATTTATGACTCCGCTTATTTATTAAATAATATTCTTTATTTTATTAAAGAATAATGTTTCGATAATCAAACTTATTTCGATTATACAGATAAAGATCGTACTTTCGTATAAGTATATCTTTGGTTATTTATTATTCACTTCAAGTATAAGTTTTAAAACTTCTACTTCAATTATTTTTATAAAGATTATCCTTTATGAGAATATTATTTAGATAATAGTATTCAGATATTTTCTAATATATAGGGACTGATTTATTTCATTAAATCAGCATTACTCCAAACATTCTTAAAAATGTTTTCGAGTCTTCAAAATGATTTTAAAAGTTAGGGCGGATCCCAAAACTCATTTTTATATTTAAGATCCTCCTTTCGAAGGGGATTTAAATACTCGCTCAAAACCTGAGGGATCCGGCTCTGTGGTGTGTTTTAAATTCGCAAAAAGGTTGCTGTTTTGATAAAAGAGTTTTTGATTACTTATATTCGCAACAAGTTAATCCATTAACAGGCACCGCCTGGGAAATATCGGTGAGTTTTCCTTTCCAACTAGATACGACTTCTTGGTGGAGCCGTATCAACAAGTTTCTACTTGGGGAAAGGGGGGACAAGCTTTACGTTTTAGAGTCATGGATTTCATCTGAACTAGGAGTGGCGTAAGTGGTCGAGTGGCGTCGGCCCAGCCTTATTATATTGGCCCAAATGGCCTGGAAGTTCCGCTAAGACGGTCCATTCCTTAGGAGTCCAGTGTTCGGTTGACAAGTAAATCTGACAGGTTCTCCTCTACATGTAGAAAATGGTGGGGTTGCACTACTGCGACTGATCATCGTAAGTGGTCTTCCTGGCGCGGCAAACTCCCGTAATGAGTTCATCATCCAGTTGGATATTTCTGCAACACTACCCGGAGCCTTTCGATCGAAAGGCTACGAATGGGTGGCTGCCGAAGCATTGACAGGGTCAAACAGTTATAATGATGTTTCCATCGAATGAAGTATCTCGTAATTTCATTTCCTTTAAAATATATTTCAAAGATTGAATCCAGTCAAGTCTTATATTGTAGTTTCATTTATATAATGAACCTTCGAAAACTTATTATACTTTGAACAGTAGTAGTTCAAGTAGTTTTCTAAAATGGTATAAGTATAAGTGAAGTAATTGGTAGCTTCATCTTCCTTTAAGCTTATATCCAGTAAGTAATTACCTTACACTTGTTAAAGGTTTCTAGTAAGTTATCCATTTAGATACTTGCATTATTGTTTACACTATATATTATCTTGCGAGCTGCAATGCTCACTCTTGCTTCATTTCTTCATCATACAACAACAGTTATGAAAGATGGCCAGACTCAAGCAGACCCAGCGCAAGCGCGTGGGAAGCGTCCCGCGTCTTCCCGTTGATGTCGTAGCTGCTATAGCTGTAGAGGTAGATCTATTTGTAGATTAGGCATTCTACTTTTGGGAATCAATTATGTATAATTATAACTTGTGGCAGATAATGGCAATTAACTGTAAACTTATCAGGTAATCATTTTGGGTTGTAATAACTTTTAAATTGTGGATTCAAGGACTTGTACTTATTTCAATTTCATCTCTGAGACTATAACGTGTTGTGGTGTGTGTTAGTGTGGGGTCACAGCATGAGGTTATTTATTATTAATTAAGTTAAGTGATATTGTGGAAAGAAAGACCGTGACGACCCCGGATCCCCGACCCCGGATCTGGGGGTGTTACATAACGCATGCCATGTCATTGAGTTTGAATAATCAGAGCTCAGGAACATTCTTTGCAGCCTTGGCTTCAAAGGAAAATACCTTAGCACTTTTGTTGGGACTTTATGTTCCTTCGACTTAGATATATCCATATTAGGCCCATTTATATCTTCAACTACTTTCCACCTAGATGTTTTACACTTTTTGCAAATATCCAGCCCCTCATTTTCAGCCCAAAATAGCATGCAGTCATTTGGACATGCATGTATTTTTTGGTAATCAAGACCCAAGTCTTTAATCATAACCTTGGTTGAATTGAAAGATGACGACACGTTAACGTTGGGAAAAGCCTCATTTATTAAGTCAAGCAAATCGCTAAATGCCGATTCGCTAAATCCATGAATGCACTTTAGTTGGTAAAGCCTAACTATGAAACTTTAACGAGTAAAATTTTTAGACTCGGGATATGAAGGCTGCCTACCCTCGTTAATAAGCCTATAAAATTTCCTCGCATTAGCATTCATTCCCTTTATAACTCCGTGTTCACCAGTATCATTACCAGTTCCATATACATTTTGCATCATCGCCTCGAACTCATGGCCTAAACCCATACCTATATCAGTATCCATCTCATCCATGTCGTTGATCATATTTTCTATCCTAAGGGTTGAGACCTCGTAAATCCATTCAAGATAATGGGGACAAGGACCATTACATACTAGATGCTCACGTATACCCTTTGCATCACTCCAGAAATGATTACTACAGGTTTTAAAAGGACACGTTAACTCCTTTCCTACGGCATATTTAGAAAATGCTATCGTAACAAAATCTTCCACCCCCTTCCTATATTTATCACTGTACTTAGGAAGAAATATCCATTTCTCTCCTTCAACATCCATTTTCTACATAAATAAATTGGACAAAAAAACAAAGTATATCAAATACTAACAAAGACAGAGAGACAGTAGAGACAGAGCACATATATTACAACATTAACATGCTCTTATCGTACTTAAAATTAAAACTTTAAACCTTAATTAACAGCCTCAAGTTTTAAACCTTAATTAGTGACAACATTACAACATCAAGCTCAATAGAGATTAACACAAACAAATCCAATTAAAACAACAAACAAATTATACGATAAACAGTCCAACAAAATCATAAATTACCAAATATCTACTAAATTACAAGAATAAATCACAAATATAGGAACAATTAACAGGCGGGTTATATATCTACACAAATCACAATAAAATTAACACATATATTCAACTAATTAATACAAAAATCCAACAAATTTCACATGCATACATATATACAAGTATAAGCATAAAAAGATGAGTAAAATACCTCTAATTGAATCTTTACTTCAATTTTTGCACAAATCTTGCTCAATTAGGTTTGGGGTTTTGGGCTTCGGCTTAATTGGAGATGAGAGAGTGGGGGACAGAGAGAAAGAGAGAGGAAAGGAGAGTCGTGAGGGGGAGAGAGAGACGGGGTCGGGAGAGAGACGTGGTCGGGAGAGAGATGGGGTCGGGGGAGAGATGAGAAAGAGTGACAGTTTTGGGAGAGAGTGAAATATTTTGGGAGAGAGACGGGGTCGGGGGCGAGATGAGAGAGTATTGTCTGAAATTTTCGTGTATGAAAGTTTTTGTTTGAAAATTTTTGGCGTGGAAACATCCCGCCAATGAAAAAAATTATTTCCGCCTACAATTTTAGTGAAAAAGAATAAAAAGTGTTTCGTTTATTGTAACACTTTTATAATAGTATTGCAATTGTATCGAAAATTTTAAAACTACCATTTTACTTGCAACATTTTTACATTTTATGTAACATTTTTAAAAGTATTACAATAGATTACCAAGTTTTATATTTTTAGCAACACTTCATGTAATACTAATACATATTGGGCTTGCAATAGCCCATATATGGTGTAGTGGAGGTACCTTGTTAGGTCCCAATGTGTTTGTAGAAGGGGGTTGACTACAAACTATACCGAATAATCGAATTTAGTGCATAATAAAAATGTGAAACAAAATTCAAGTTAAATAAAAATATTATTAAACTTGAAAGGTGTTATAACAACGGTATCGATTACAAGGGATTAATCTCAAATTAATTATCACAAATCTAGAATAAATTTGACATGAACTTTTTCTATTTTTGCAATAAAAAGAATCAAATGCTAAACGCAATTTGAGATTAAGTTCTAGGGATTTTGATCCGCTAGATAGTTACACAAGAACAAGAGAATGATTTCTAGTTGTTTGGATTTAACTTTAAAACTAGAAATGATGATCTTGAAGGTTGCAGATGAAAATGAAATATTTGTGCGGCTGCTTTTCTTTCTGTGTTCTTGGTTGATTTTTTGATGATGAATGACTTCTGCTGCTTCTGTCTTTTTAAATAAATCAATCAACAGAATCCACTTGAACTAGCATGACAATCGGCTTGACAATCACTTTTACTAGCATGACAATCAGTATGACTATCTGTTGAACTAGCAAGACTATCAAACTGAACTGGCAAGACTATCTCCTTCCAGTATAACTTTCGGTGAGACTATTGAAAATGGCCTGGCATGACAATCGGTATGACAATCCAGATTATCATGCTAGTTAAATCTCAATTGTCTTACTAAGTTTTAAAACTGATTTTAATCCAATAATAACTCTAAAAATTCTTAATATTAATTCACAATTAATTAATCAATTAATTCAATTAATCAATAAATTAATCTTTGCAGATTTAATTTATTTTCTTAATTAAATTATGTGACTTAATTAATTAATACTACTCTTGAACAGCAACCATTCTTCTGAAAATCTTCTGAAAATCATTGTCAATTATGAATCAATTCCACCACTTCAATGTTGACACTCGATGTATTGTCTGGTTCATGAGTGACTAACTTCCATGACGTTTCTTCATGTCTTGACTTTGATAACTTGTTTTTCTACAGATGAAATCCCTGTAATTAACTGATATCCTAACAAGATCTCCGTCACTTGATTAAATCCACAATCTTGATTTATATCACTGAGGCTTGATCAATTTCTTGAACTTCTTCCGGTGAAGTAATTCCTCAAGTCTATAGATGAACATTATTTCTGAATTCTTTAACAGATGTTACTTTGAGAGATCTCTTTGACGGTAGATCTACTATTTACTTATTACATTCTTATTTGAGTTGAGTTAAATCCTCAAATAAACAAATAGGCTATGACATATGCCTTTCAATCTCCCCCTATTTGTTTGTTAGA
Source organism: Apium graveolens (assembly GCF_009905375.1). Taxonomy (NCBI): domain Eukaryota; kingdom Viridiplantae; phylum Streptophyta; class Magnoliopsida; order Apiales; family Apiaceae; genus Apium; species Apium graveolens. The sequence continues at coordinate 141,420,044 of NC_133653.1, forward strand.
CAATAACAACAAATACCTAGAGGATAACTCAACTAACATATAAGAAAAAGATATAAACAGAAATGCAAAGTAAATAGGAGAATAGTTTTGGATTATATTTAACATTTTCCAGATCCCAAATAGATGTTCCTCTAGACTGAACATATCTTCAAGTAGTTTCATCTTCTTTTGTACAACCATATTTCCTGTTGAGAAGCGCATATCTCTCTTGCTTCTCCCCCTATGAGAAACAACTGCTTAAAGAAAATCACCTTCGTTTACCACATCTCCCGTACAATAGGATCCGCAAATAAAAACCAATGGTACTCCCCTTTTGGAAAACAACTTCTTCCCTTACTAGAAAATCACCTTGTGTTTACCACCTCTCCCGTACAATAGGATCCGTAGTTACAAACAACATGGTGTGGTGTAGTGTACATATGTAGGATCTTTTTCTTCCTCCCTGCTATTTCTCCCCCTTAGTTGAGGAATCCTCCAAACTATTACTTAAGCTTTTATCTCCCCCTTAGAGAAGGAATGTATGCCGTTGTCTGAAGGAGTTCTCATATTTCACTTGGTTGGAAAAGAAATAACAAGTAGTTTCTCTTTCTTCCTCACTGTGAGTGTATGATTCTGTTTAGTGTACCTCACATGTGTTTCACTCTTCTCTCCACTCGTATTTACTCTCATTCTCACAAGTGTATCACTCCTCTCATAGCTCCAAAATTCAGCTATACCTGCAAGGAAAATCACCTTAGCCATCCTTAAGGAGGTCACAAGTGGTGCAATGGGAGTTCACAAATCCCCATCCTTGTTAGACTCATCAGATGAATCTGAGTCATAATCTACAAGTTGCTAGTTTCCTTTTTAGGGTTCCAGATTTGAATTTTGGGAAGGTAAACAATGATCCAACGAATTTAGCATAAAGATCAAAGTTCCCTTCTAATGTCTGTGAAGACATTTCCTTGTGACTCATCAGGTAATATCTGAATCATTGTCAACAAGTTGCCGATCCGCGCCTATGTCAGATCCACTATCCGCAGATGCATCCAGGGGATTTAAGCCTGGGGAGGTAGACACTGACCACTGACATATTTGGATCAGTATCCTCTCTTAACATCTGCAAAGGCAATTGGTCCATTAACGAACCTTGAACAATCGAATCTGACCTTAAAATGGTCGAAACTCTTATTTTCATCAACTCATCCTTTATGTGTGTAACCTTTCCTTGTGCATCAAGAATTGTTTATGTTTGAAGTGGTGACACTACATCGGATACCCTGGCCTACAGGCAAATTTTAATAAACACACCATGTTGAGAGGATGAATCTAGTAACTGTTTTTTGAGCCTTTTCAGCCATTACATCTTTTTGAGAAGATGTATGGGGGCTAGCAGTTGTCTCGGTTTAAATACTACTCATCTATGTAGGAGACAGAGCTGCTGGGTTGACTTCAGAACCTTTATTATGTGGTGCACTAAGGCACTATCTCCCTCACGCTCACTCATACTTCATTTTAGTGGTAAGAGAGTGTTGGTTGGTTCTGTTTCTGTGTTTGCCTTTACAGTCTGGGATAGATGTTGTGGGTTTTCAACCTCATGACTGTCAATGAAAGAAAGCCATTGGAGACTGAACCTGTATCACAGAACATATGGCAATATAGAGATAAAATATACTTAATATCTATAAGGAATGAAAATTATACATTTTAATCTTTTGAGAGAAATGATGTACAATAGTGATTTCAAAAGATTTTAAATGAAATAAGAAATCACTAATGTTGAAAGAAGTTTGAGTTCAATGATAACATTACCAGCTTGCAAACAGCCATATCCCTCAGTTAAACCTTTGCTGTTATCTCCAAAGATAACCAGTGGGCCAGCTTTCTCAACCACATTTGATAGCAGGGCTCTATCTCCGGTCATATGTCTTGACGATCCACTGTCAAGAATCCACACTACCGGTTCCACCTCTTTACTGCCCTGCACTACAAATGGATTAGACCTTCTTCGGAACCCAAACTTGGTTGGGCCCGGCATACTTGTAGAATTGACCTTTGTCAGGAAAAACAACATTCTTAATTTTCATGGTCTCAACTTTCTCAATGACTGAACATTTGACCTTGTAAACAGCCTTAACAAATTTCTGTTTAGGCTTAGGCACAAATGTCTCCTTTCTAGCCTTAGAAGGACTAGCAGTCTTAGACCTATCATGCTTCCTATTATTCACATGCTGACGAGGAGTTGTCTTATCACTATAAACATGCTTACCATTAAAATAAGCATACATCAAATTTAAAGCACAAAACATACAATTAGCAACACCACATGCTTTATGAGAGGGATTAACAACAGGCAATTTATGCATGGTAGACATGGCATTTTTGTTATCCAACTCATGTGTGTCTGAGTTAGTCTCAGTTTCTTTCACAACTTTGACTGGAACTTTCGACACACTTGGCTTGGAAACAACCTTCTCATTAGCATGATCTTCAGCACGTATTTCTTCTTGAATAATAGATGAGGTTGCATCAAATGGTTCAGCAATTGATGCTTTATAGAGGGGTTTATCAACACCCTTAAGCACATGTGGTACTTCCCTACCTTTAGCACATATATGAGGAGGGGAGTTTATACCTAATTCTCCAATAGCAGCATTGTAATCATAACCTATTCCAGATGTTTGATTAACAGCTTGCTTACTGTAGAACTCTTTAGCCTTCAAACAAGAATTGAAGTAGGCTTTAACCTTAGTCTCAAGACCGGTGATCTTGTCTTTGAGAATAGTTTCGAGTTGTCTATAATAGTTAACTCTATTCTCTAGAAAAGATACTTGTTCTTTTAACTTGTCTTGATTAATGTGCAAAAGTCTTAATTCATTGACCTCTTTCTCAAGGTCTTTGATCTGTTGACTTAACAGTTCATTATCACGACGAGCACAATCTAAGGAACCTCCTAGATGATAAACTAATTCAGCATCAGTAAATTTTACCTCTTTTCTTGACGATGAAGCTTTTCCATCAATAGCCATAAGAGCAAGATTCCCATCTTCTTCATCTTCACTATCAGTATCATCCCAGCTTCTTCCCTTTGCCAGATAAGCCCTTTCCGAGTTACTCTTCTGATTTGAATCATAAGAGTTCTTCCTTACTTACTTTGGCTTCCTGCATTCTGTGGCAAAGTGTCCCAACTCATTACAGTTATATCAACTAATGGTGCTCCGGTCAACCATCCCTGTTTTGTATCCACCACTACTGGTGTTAGAGGATGATGATCCACCTGTCTGGAATCTGTTGTAGTTGGACTTGTACTTGAACTTGGGATTTCTCTTGAATCTGACATTGGAGAATCTCTTGACAATTTGGGCCATTGACTCATCTTCCAAGTGCTCCAGCTCTTCCAAGGAGTAAAAATCATCACCTGATTGATTTGTAGTAGGAGGATCATATTCTTCTACTAATACATTTTCCTCAGCCTTGGAATACTGTACCATTCTCTCTGACTGTTGAGATTGTTGTTGTTGTTGTTGACCTTCAGCTACTAGAGCAGTAGATATGCTGACCACTCTATCTTTCCCGTAGACTTCCTTCTGCTGAATCTGCTCCAACTCATAGGTTTTTAACACACCATAGAGCCTCTCCAAATAAATCTCACTCAGATCTCTCGCTTCTCTTATGGCAGTGATTCTATGTTCAAGATGAGTTGGCAGTGTTAAAAGGAACTTTTTGTTGATCTCCCTGAATGAGTAATATTTACCATTTATGTTCAGGTTGTTGATCAATGCATTGTACCTCTCAAACACTTCAGTAATTCCTTCTCCTAAATTGGATTTAAAATGTTCATACTCAGAGGTTAGGATATCTAACTTGTTCTCCCTAACTTCCTCTGTGCCTTCATTAATTACCTCAATAGCTTCCCACATGTGTTTGGAATTTTTACAGTTCATCACATGTCTGTTCATCAAAGGATCAAGGGAATCAATTAAAATTAATTGAAGGCTGGCATCCAAGGAGGCTTCTTCCTTTTCAGCAGGAGTAAAATCTTCAGGCTCTTTTGCATAGGTTCTAGCTTTGGTAATCACAACATCATCTACTATCACCTCTGGTTCAATAACCATCAGAGTTTTTGGACCCTTCTTTAACAAGTTCAGATATTTGGGATTTGTAACTTGTACAAACAAGAGCATCTTCTTCTTCCACATAATATAATTTTCTTTATCAAATGGTGGAATTTTAACGGTTCCAACTTTTTGTGAAGTCATTATGAATTTTTGAATAAATAAAAATTCAAGGAGTTGAAAAATCACAAAAGTCTAGGATCTTGATTTGTTCATTAATCAGAAGGCTCTGATACCAATTGTTAGGTCCCAACGTGTTTGTAGAAGGGGGGGGGTTGAATACAAACTATACCGAATAATCGAATTTAGTACAGAATAAAAATGTGAAACGAAATTCAAGTTAAATAAAAATATTATTAAACTTGAAAGGTGTTACAACAACGGTATCGATTACAAGGGATTAATCTCAAATTAATTATCACAAATCTAGAATAAATTCGACATGAAATTTTTCTATTTTTGCAATAAAAAGAATCAAATGCTAAACGCAATTTGAGATTAAGTTCCAGAGATTTTGATCCGCTAGATAGTTACACAAGAAAAAGAGAATGATTTCTAGTTGTTTGGATTTAACTTTAAAACTAGAAATGATGATCTTGAAGTTTGCAGATGAAAATGAAATATTTGTGCGGCTGCTTTTCTTTCTGTGTTCTTGGTTGATTTTTTGATGATGAATGACTTCTGTTGCTTCTGTCTTTTTAAATAAATCAATCAACAGAATCCACTTGAATTAGCATGACAATCGGCATGACAATCACTTTTACTAGCATGACAATCGGTATGACTATCTGTTGAACTAGCAAGACTATCAAACTGAACTGGCAAGACTATCTCCTTCCAGTATAACTTTCGGTGAGACTATTGAAAATGGCCTGGCATGACAATCGGTATGACAATCCAGATTGTCATGCTAGTTCAATCTCAATTGTCTTACTAAGTTAAAACTGATTTTAATCCAATAATAATTCTGAAAATTCTTAATATTAATTCAGAATTAATTAATCAATTAATTCAATTAATCAATAAATTAATCTTTGCAGATTTAATTTATTTTCTTAATAAAATTATGTGACTTAATTAATTAATAGAGAATTAATACTACTCTTGAACATCAACCATTCTTCTGAAAATCTTCTGAAAATTACTGTCAATTATGAATCAATTCCACCACTTCAATGTTGACACTCGATGTACTGTCTGGTTCATGAGTGACTAACTTCCGTGACGTTTCTTCATGTCTTGACTTTGATAACTTGATTTTCTTCAGATGAAATCGCTGTAATTAACTGATACCCTAACAAGATCTCCGTCACTTGATTAAATCCACAATCTTGATTTATATCACTGAGGCTTCATCAATTTCTTGAACTTCTTCCAGTGAAGTAATTTCTCAAGTCTGTAGATGAACATTGTTTCTGAATCCTTTGACAAATGTTACTTTGAGAGATCTCTTTGACGGTAGATCTACTATTTACTTTTTACATTCTTATTTGAGTTGAGTTAAATCCTCGAATAAACAAATAGGCTATAACATATGCCTTTCATACCTTCAATTCAGCAGTTTCAGTACTGCTATCAGCATTTGCCATTAAGGCATAGTTCACCTCATGTTCAGAATCTGAAGTGTCTGTCCAGCTTTTCTTCTTTGTGACAAGTGCCTTGCCTTTGTCACTTTTTCCTTTCTTGCAGTTAGGAGATATGTGGCCTCTATCACCACAATTGTAGCATTTAACATTTGAGTTATCTCCTCTGTCAGACTTTCTTCCTTTGCCTTCAGACTTTCTGAATCCTTTCTTATCAGAACTTCCACTTTTCCTGGAAAACTTCTTGCCCTTTCTGAATTTCCTGTAGGCTATCTTTGTGATACCTTTCACCATAAGAGCACACAGTTGCATCATCTCTGCATCAACATCTATTTCAAGTAAACTTTCAGTTTCTGAATCATCATCATCAGAATATGATGACTCTGAATCAGACTTTATGATGAGAGCCTTTCCTTTGCCCCTCTTTGAGGCAACCACTTTAGGAGATTCCTCCTCAGCTTTAAGAGCAACTGTCCTTGACTTTCTTCCATGCCTCTTGCTCCTTTGCTCCATCTCAAGTTCATGAGTCTTGAGCATACCATAAATTTCATCAAGAGTAGTTTCAATAAGGTCATAGTTGTCTCTTATGGTAGTAGACTTCAAATCCCAATTTTCAGGAAGAGCTAAAAGGAATTTTAGATTTGAATCTTCAAGATCATATTCCTTGTCCACCAGTGACAGATCATTCAAGAGTTTGGAAAACCTGTCATATAAATCAGTTAATGACTCATCAGCTTTTGAGTCAAAGTGCTCATACTCTTGAGTGAGTATAGTCCTCCTGTTCTTTTTGATTGCATCAGTTCCCTGGCATCTTGTCTCCAAAGCATCCCATATCTCCTTTGCATACTTGCAATAATTACCCTGTTTGACATGATATTATCAATGGCACTATGCAGTAAATGCCTTACCCTTGCATCCTTGTCAATAGATGAGATGTCTTCAGCTGTGTAATCACCTTTCTCCTTTGGTATGGACTTTGCTGGTTGATCAGCAACTGTAACAGAGAGCTTGGTAGGCTTATATGGTCCTTCATTAATCCTATCAAGGTATTCTGGATCTGTAGCTTCTAGAAACATAACCATCTTGACTTTAAATATGAGATACTCAGAAGGTCTCAGTATGGGAACCCTAATAGTCTCATATCGACTGTGGGTTTGGGTGTTTTGAGTTTCTTGAGTTTTGGTGGGCTTAGTTGGGGTTTGTGTTTCTTCAGACATGATTATTTGGATCTTTACTGTATGTGTGTTAACAAAAAAGCTCTGATACCAATTGTTAGGTCACACAACACTGTAGAAGGGGGTTGAATACAGTGTTTAAACAATCAAATCGATTTAACACAAGTATGTAACAAAGATCAAGTATATTCAATAAACTCTTGTTACAATATGAACTGCTATTCTCTCTCATTGATGAACAAATATTACTAAGAGCTGCTAGGTTACAATGTATAATCTTCTCGATAATGATAATACATATAGTGTAAACCCTAAGTCTGTGTTTATATAGTACACAGTTACAAGATATATTCTAATTGATATGGAATACAATTCTGTCTCCTAAAATATATCAATCAGATATCTTCTACAAGTCTTCCAGTCTTCTAACTCTTTCCATGCATATCTTCTTTTGTTTTAGTCCAGATCCTCTCCTGTAAATCAGCCGCATTCCTTATCTGAAAGTCTTCCCGCACTTCAGTTCTGATATGACCTTAAGTTCTGATATTAAGCTCTGACTTCAGTAAGTCCTGATTTCAGTAAGTCCTGATATGTCCTGTTGTTAAGTTCTGAAAACTAAACACAAATCATATTAGACATGACATCTCAAATATATCTAACAGTTGATAAAGAGCTTAGCTTCTTCTTGAGAGTGTTACAAGATTTTCTATCTTAAATTGTTACAACTGACTAAAGGACCAGTGTTAACTTTATAACTTAGTTAACTGCTGTTTACACAGTGTACAATAAGACATGCTATTTACTTTAGTAAATTGTCACTTGTCATTTCTATTTTAGGAAAAGTATATCTTCCATTTATGGCTTAGCATATCTTAGCATCCTGTGTTTAATTTGATCTTCCTTTATCAGTTAATGTTCACCATTGATCTTGCACATCCTTCAAACTGCTTTTTGTAGACTTGTCAATCCAGCTGTTTGGATTGTTTGTTGATTGTAAATCTTGGATATTGAACTGGTCTGCAATCTTGTACTTTGAAGTTTCACCTCGAGATCTCCATTTGGTCTATAGAGAACTTGACATCTCGATAAGTATATTGGCTTATCAAGATCTCTAATAATCCATAATTAATTTGACTTGTAGAGGTCTCTAAGTTCTCTATAAGAAAATTTGGCTTGTCGAGAACTCTAGTCTTCATATCTTCACTTTGACTTTTTGATATCTCTGAGTTCTCTAGTGGTTTATTGACTTATCGATAACTCAGAGTTCTCTAGTCAAATTTGACTTGTTGATAACTCAGAGTCCTCTAGTGAATTTTGGTTTATCGATATCTCTAAGTTCTCTAGTGGAATTTGACTTATCGATAACTCAGAGTTCTCTAATGAATGTTAACTTGTCGATAACTCTGAGTTCTCTTGTGAAGAAATGACTTGTCGATATCTCCAATCTCCATGTCTTCAATTTGGCTTGTCAATATCTCTCTATGAGTTCTCTATAAGCTTTTCTGACTTCTCGATAAGTCACTTAGAGTTCTCGAGTGACTTCTCTATAACACTAAATCTGTGACTTGTAGAGATCTTTGACTTAGAATATTTTTATCCAAACAGATTTATTCAACTCCAAGCTTCTTCAAAATTCTTCTGAGGCATGACCTTCTTGATCTTCTTCCAGATAGAATTCTTAGGCTTCATACTGTTTAAACAAAAAGACTTCAGTCTGCTCCTTTAACATTTTTACAGACTTTAAATGTTACAGGTACAAATGCAAACTAAGATTATAATACAACTTACTTAGGATTGTCAATTTGACTTGGTCTTGTTAAAGTACAGGCATATCTTGCACAACACTCTATATGGACTAAAGCAGGCACTTATGGTTTGGTATGATACATTGTCAGAATTCCCACTTAAACATGGTTTTACTAGAGGTACTATAGACAAGATTATTTTCTACAAGAAACATGGTGAAGATATGATCCTAGTTCAGATCTATGTGGATGATATCATCATTGATTCTACAAATGAAAAGTTTTGCAAAAGATTCTACAAGCTTATGCAGAGTGAATATGAAATGAGTATGATGGGGGAATTAAGTTACTTCTTGGACTACAAGTCAGTCAAAGAAGTGATGAAATCTTCATCAGCCAAACTAAGTATGTTAAAGATTTATTGAAAAGTTTGGCATGGTTGATTGTTCACCTGCATCTACACTTATGTCAACTGCAACAAAGTAGGATGAAGATAGAAAGGGCAAAAGTGTAGATATTTCTAGCTATAGAGGGATGATTGGATCATTGCTTTATTTAACTGCAAGTAGACCAGATATCATGTTTGCTACATGTTTGTGTGCAAAATTTCAAGCCAATCCAATAGAATCACATTTGATGGTTGTGAAGAGGATTTTTGGATACTTGAAGGGGACTCCAAACTTGGGATTATGGTATCCTAAGGGAACTAGTTTTGAAGCTGTTGACTACACAGATGCAGATTTTGCTGGATGCAGGGTTGACAGAAAGAGTACTAGTGGAAGCTGGCAATTTCTTGGACAAAGACTTGTATCCTGGTATAGCAAGAAACAACAATATGTATCAACTTCTACAGTAGAGGCTGAATACATAGCTGCAGAAAGTTGTTGTGCTCAAGTGTTTTGGATTAGAAATCAGCTAATAGATTATGGCCTACTGTTACATAAAATTCCTATCATGTGTGAAAATACTAGTGCTATATCTATAGTAGCTAATCCAGTGAATCATTCTAGAATAAAGCACATTGATGTAAGGAACCATTTTATTAATGAACATGCTACAAATGGTACCATTGAGCTCATTTTTGTTCCAACAAAAAAATAGTTGGATGACATTTTTACTAAACCTTTGGATGAAGTAACTTTCAGTAGACTTGTAGGTGAAATTATAATGCTTAATTCTTCATCCTAAGGCAAGAACTCAGCTAATGTGTTGCAGCAGATTAATTTCTAGTAAATCAAAATTAATTTGATTTAATTAGAAATTAACTGAAATGTGAATTATAAATATTTCAGAAATCTCTGCATATTTAATTTTCAAAAATAAAAATTGAACTTGGAATTTTTCAAATTCTAAGTAAACTGCTTAGTTGTTGATTTACATCATTAATATGTAAAATTAACACAAGGCAGACTTAAACTGATCAAAAGTATATAGAGAACTGAGTTCTCGATAAGTCTAACTGATTTATCGACAAGTCATTTTATGATTTCCCGAGTGAGTTCTCGATAAGTCAATTTACTGACTTCTCGAGTGACTTCTCGATAAGCATTATTATGACTTATCGATAAGTCATTGTAGAGTTCTCTAGTACTGTAAATTTATAGAGTTTTCTACAAGTATCTTTTTAGACTTATAACTAACTCAGAACTAAAATAGTTTAATTCAATAAAGTATTTTGGTAAAATTATTCTGATTTTATTTTGAATTTATTTAAATAAAAATTGGAATCAAACTTAGTCCATTTTGGACAAACTGGGTATTTATTTTACATCTCGATAAGCGTATTTTTAGTTCTCTACATGAATAAATAAAATGACTTATCGATATGTCTTTTATTTCTTAAAATGACTTCTCGATAGACTAATTCCAGACGTCTATTTTTGAGTTCTCGACAAGTCATTTGTTTTTACTATAAATACCCAGACATATCGATACATATACATACTTACAACTTTCGAGATCTTAAGTGACCTAGCTTTTCAATCCAAAACTAATTTCTCTCTTGTTTTCACCTTTTTCTCACTAATTTCTTTTACCCACTAAACTTCATACTCATATCAATGGCAGCCAACAATATTGTACCTTCATCCCCAAGGAGACTAACTTCCTTGCATTTCTGGATGCAAACCAAGCACCTGAGATTTTCCAATGCTTTGTCAAGTTCCTGTCTGAGACCTACTTTGTAGGTGCTCTTACTGCTAATCATGTGTTGTATTTGGATGTGTTAGGGGACTTTTGGAACACAGCTACAACAAGGATAATTGTGCATGAGAACCAAGCTGCAACAATAGTGATAAAATACACAATCAAGGGACAACAGGTGGAGATCTCTAAAAATGATGTCAATATGGCTTTGGGCATTCCTACTGATAAGCTGGTGGAGGCTCTAACTCAGGATGAGCTGTATGAATTCATGGACTTCATCAATTATTCTGAGAAGATCAATCTGGCCAGCATGAACAAGAATCATTTAAGGAGAGAATGGTCCTTTCTTTTTGACTCAGTAATAAGGGCCTTCACCTGCAGGAAGTCAGGGTTTGACAACATATCAATTATTGTCCAGAAGCTAGTCTACTCAATGGCCACCGACAAACAGATCAATGTAGGACACTACATAGTGGAGGAATTGAGCACCAGCCTAACAATGCCGTTGGAATCAAGAGGTAAGAAAATTTTTCTACCTAGATTTATTATGTCAGCTTTAAACTATAAAGTTAATGACATACATATGCTAGAAGGAGTAAATAGGTCACTAATTGGAAACTGTGAGTAAGTATCTAAAATTCCATTTAGATCACTTCGTACTAAGAATAAGGTTCCAGTAAGTCTTAAGTTAACATCTTTCATGATTGAAAGATTTTAGACTTACCCTTATTCTATGCCAGACATGAGAACTAGTGCAAGTCAACTTAGTGCAACAATGGTTCCTGAGCCTGTGGAAGCACAAACACAGGCACACCCACATGAACCTACCCATTGAGCATGTTCCTTCAAAACTATTAGTAGCTAGGAAACCAACCACCTCATCTTCTCAAAAGGATGAGGTGAGTAAAAGGAAGAGAAAGAAGGTAACCTTAACAGTTCTGAATGAGACTGGTGAGGATCAAACAGAAACTGAGTCACCATTGGTCAAGAGAACAAAGAAAAGTAAGTAATCTGAGCTGACCACTCTAGCCACCTCTGTATCCTCCCAAAAGGATGAAGTAGTAATAATGGGGACTAAACAAAATCTAGATACATCCTCTCAACAGGGTGTGTCTATTGAAAAGAGAATTCACCCCAATGTATCCTGTATAGAGTCTGCACAGCCTGCACTTGATCAAATCCAGGTGTATGGTAGAAGAAATAAAGATGGAACACACAGTGAGAGAACATCTTTTGAAGCTCCCTCATCCATTCAGGGGGAGATGCCAACACTCACTTCTGAACAACAACTTCTAATCTCACAAATTTCTTCTATACCTACAGCACTTGAATCCAATTCTCAAGTGCAAGCTAAATCAAGTGACTTGGTTCAAGAAACCTTGTTCACCGCCCAGACACTACAATCAGATGGTGAGAGGCTACTAGCTGGGGGGTCAAAACCATGGGGGATTCATCAGTTTTTACTGAAGACCCTATGGAGAAACTAAATGCACCTTCATGTGCAAATCAGTCTTCACGAACTATTAGGTTTGAGGGTAGTACTCCTGGGGGGGAGCTATCTAAATCCTCTCCAATTTAATTGGAGGTTCCTCATGTAGGAATAACTCCCCTCAAAACTCTAGCAGACATTGCTTTGGCAGTTGATGCTAGGAGTACAATTGCCAATGATCCTGCTATAAGGGAGGCAAATTTATCACATTCAAGTGACAGTGCTTTGCAAGAAGCACAAGGGTTTGGGGCTGGTATACATGATAGTAACACAGTCAAATCCCTTCCAATTCAATTGGAGGTTCCCACTACAAGTGGAGGACAACACACTGTCGTAAATATAGGGCAATCTGTGAGTAAAACTGTGACTTCAGTCACATGTGGTTCTACTTCCTCACACCAACCTTCATCCTCATAACCTCAACAACCACATCTTCTCTCACAATGGCGTTAAGAATCAAACTCTCAACCTACATCCATAGATAATCTCCTAGTTGAGCAGCTTTCTGGGTTAGCAAACATCTCACAACATCTACTCACTTCAAACATGAGCAATCAAGACTATCAAGCTATCATGCTTACATACAATGAAGAAGTGGAGAAATAAAAGGAGAAAATTGTCAATGATGCATAACAAGATGGTAATGTGGATGCATGGCTATCTCAGGACTTTGTATTAGAAATGGATCAAGTCTTATCCAGGTTTAGGGAAGAATATATCACCATTCTAGGAAGTAATGCCAAGGCCTTGACTCCACAAGATGTATATGATGCAGTTACAGAAGTTTACAAAGCTCAGCTCAAAGCTTTTCACCTTTTTGGTAAAGCTCTTGAAGTCAAACTGACTGGTCATGAAGACAAGATAATGAAGTTGGTAAAGGACAAAATGGATGAGATTATACTATCTCAAGTACAGATTACCTCCAAGTTCAAGTATTTTGCTGATCAAATGTCAAGGATGGATCTTACTACCATTGGAAAGGAAGTCGAAAATCTCAAACAATCCTTCATCTCTCTTCATACCACCAAACACTTCAAACACTTCCAAATCCCTAAAAAATGTATCATGGCCAACAAGAAGCTTATCATGACTCTGGAAACTGAGTTAAAAGTAAAGAAGAATAAGACTTTTAAAGATGAAGAGATGATTAAGCTGTTGGGGAGATATCTAAGGGATGTTGAAGCCTACTTGCCCAACTCAAATCAACAAGGATAATTTGGATGATGATGAGCAGAAGAAAGATGATCAAAAACATTTTGGCTCAAATCCAAGTCAATCCAGTAGGGCAGCTGAAAGCAAGGGTGATGAGAAGAAGAATGATGAGAAGAAGAGAGGGAGTGATAGGAGAAGCAAGAAGAATCATGATGGCTTAGAACCACATCAACCAACCCTGAAAATCCAAACTCAAGCTCAATCTTCTAAGCCAAAAATCTCAAACATCAAACCACCTCTAACCTCTAAGCCAAAATTTCTGTACAAACAAACTGCAAACATCTTTCTTAAAACACCAATCACCTCAAATCAAACCTATCTCAAGAAAATCACTACCTTACCTTTAAACAAGCCTTAACTCAAAATAAATTACAAGTCTGTTAGGAGGAAACCTAGAAAAATCAAGCCTACAGAAAAAGTAGAAGTCACTGAAAGGGCTCTCTGGAATTGTTTCGAGAAAAATGACTTTCTATTCTTGTATTGGTGCATCTCAGATGAAGATTATTTTCAAAAACTAGCTAAGGAAATAGTTAGAGTCTGGGTTGTATCTTTAAAGGAAGTCATAATTTATTATACAGATGGGTCCTTCACTTTCCTTGGCTGTGCTTTAATGGATTCTCTCTCTCCCACAGAAATCAAGAGAGTGATAAGCTTGCTAAAAGACAAGGATACTGCTACAAGAGTACGGAGATCTGTTTTGGCTGAGTGGTTGACTAAAAGGGAAGAAAGAAGAAAAAGAAATGAGGCTGAATATGAGGAAAGAAAAATAAAGTATGATGAAGTGATTAAAATGTTCATGAAAAGATCAGAAGAACTCAAGGCCAAATGAATGAGCAGAATTTCTAAAGATGGAAAGTTTCTAAACATCAAAGATAGTAAATTCTCAAGATTTAGAATTGATTTACTAGATAGTGGTTATCCAAAGGTAGACATAATCAAACTAATAGAAGCTCTAAGTGGGACACCTATTGTAGAAGAACTTGAAATTCTTGTTTTCTTAAAGGATCTCATTAGGGAAGAAACGGAAGCAAAAACAGTTTTTATCTGATGCTTGTAACCATTTAGACTCTGTAAATCTTCTAATGTATAAGAGCTGTAATTATGTTAATTTTATGTATTAATCTTATTTTCCATCATAGCTTGGGGTTAGTCTTGTTAAGAGGCGTGAATTTGTGTTAAGCAATCTTCTCACAAATTGGGGGAGATTGTTGTGCAAGACATGCCTGTACAATAACAAGACTAAGTCAAATTGACAACCCTTAGTAAGTTGTATTGTAATCTTAGTTTACATTTTGTATTGTAACATTTAAATTCTGTAAAAATGATCAAGAGCAGACTGAAGTCGTTTTCTAAGAACAGTATCAAGCCTAAGAATTCTATCTGGAAGAAGATTAAGAAGATTATGCCTCAGAAGAATAATGAAGAAGCTTGGAGTTGAATAAATCTGTTTTAAGAAAAATATTCTAAGTCAAGATCTCTACAAGTCACAGATTTAATGTTATAGAGAAGTCATTCGAGAACTCCATATGACTTATCGAGAACTCAGGAAAGCTACTAGAGAACTCAGAGATATCGACAAGCCAAATTGAAGACATGAAGATTGGAGATATCGACAAGTCTTCTTCACTAGAGAACTCTAGAGATATTGACAAGTCAAATATCACTAGAGATCTCTGAGATATCGACAAGTCAAAATGTCACTAGAGATATCAGAGATATCGATAAGTCAAAGTGAAGACATGGAGCTGAGAGATCTCGACAAGCTAAATTCTCTTATAGAGAACTTAGAGACCTCTACAAGTTAAAACAACATTAGGGTGATTTGAGATCTCGATAAGCCAATATACTTACCGAGATGTCAATTTTTCTATATGCTTAACTGGGGATCTCGAGGTAAATCTCAAAGTACAAATTGCAGACCAGTTCAATATCCAAGATTAACAATCAACAAACAATCCAACCAGTTGGATTGACAAGTCTACAAAAAGTAGCTTAAAGAGTGTGCATGATCAAGGGTGAAGATTAACTAACAAAGGAAGATCAAAGTTAACACAGTATGCAAAGACATACTAAGCCAAAAATAGAAGATATACTTTTCCTTAAATGGAAATGATAAGTGAAAGTTTACTAAAGTAAATAGTGAAAGAGATGTGTCCTAAGTCCAATCATGTATGATGATTTAGAAATAACTTTTATGTAATCTGTTTTGATTTCATTGATATTAATAAAAGACTTGTTTTGGTTTTATTGCGGGCTCTATCTATTTAAATGTTTAAATAAGATATACCACAGTTTAGAGTAAAACTTTTTATGGATTGTGATGAGATCATAATAATGAGACCTAAAAGATGATAACTCTAAACTTAAATAGTTCCTGGTCGTAGGATTACTAACTGGTAATTAATAATCCGCAAAGATCGGTACATACTATGCTTGCTTCATTATGAAGGATGTCTGTTCTCATAGACATTTGTGTGGTGACACTATAGTTAGTATGTAGGTGCTTATTATAGAATAAGTTCACTGAACATGACTCACACAGCTGAACAACTGATGGAGTTCACTCACGTGTCAGCTGTTGTTCACATAGTGATAGTTGTACAAGTATCCTTAGACTTGAGGTCATCATAGTCATCTTGTGTACACTGAACTATGCTTTGGTTTAGTTCTTAGTCTCAAGGGACAATTATAAGGGCTCTACTGGGTATATGAATTTGTACACGAAGATAGTGTATGATCAATAAAGGATCTACCCCTTCCAGTGTAGGAAGAGAATGTTCAATGCTGATCCACTTATGGAAGTTCAGGAATCTCTGGCCAGAGTGAATGAAATTAGAAAGGAGTTTCTAATTTACATTAAATAGAACTAAGCATAGTGAATGGGAAAGCAAGTGATTAAATAAGATAGGCTTGACCCAAGTTCCATGCCTTGTATTTAATCGTGACATTGCAGGGTAGAAGGAATTAATTGTACGGTAACTACTCACTGAACAGGTTCTTGGTATTCTAAGCAGTAAGTTCGTATTATCCGGATAGTCGCGATATGCTGAGAAGTATCCCTCACGATGTAGAATAAATATGATTAATTTATTAATTAATCATATTTAATGAATTAGAGAATTTATATAAATAATGATAAAATAGTTTTATTATTATTTATTTCTACTACCGGCTTAATATTGAACCTACAGGGTCACACCATAAAAGAGAATGATTTAATGGTGGAGGAATTAATTAATAATGGCTGGTAATTATTTATTTGTGAAATAAATAATTAATTAACAGATTTAATAATTGATTAAATGAGATTTAATTAATTCTTAATATTATTAATTAAGAATTTAATTTTAGAAATTAAATCAAGTGAGAGAATTATTTTTCTAAAGTGTTTAGAAAAAGGATTAATGATTAAAAGGTGTTTTAATTATTAGTTAATTGGTTAATAAGAATAATCAATTAAAGGGTTAATAATAATAATATTTTATGGAAAATTTTCAGCTGAAAATTTTGCCTATAAATATACTATTATAAACCCTATTTTTGCCTCAACCAAAAAGATTTACAAAACCCTAATTCTCTCCATCTCCTCCTCCTTCATTACATCGTTTTTTTGGTGGATACCGGTGGAGTGCTTCACACTTGAGGAGCAGCTGCTAACGATCTCCGTTCATCATTTTTGGATCGCCATTAAAGATCTCCATCTTTCCATTAACGTAAAGCTTCTTAAGGTAAACATACTGAACTAGGAATTAAATATTATTTTTCGCATGGATCCTGCGGAGGGTTTCGTTTTTTTTAAGATTTAAATTTACGTTTTCGCTGCATTTATGTGCTAAAAACCCTTCAAATAGCATGTCTTATTATACATTGTGTAAACCATGAGTTAACTATGATATAAAGTTAACACTGGTCCTTTGTTGGAGGTAACAATTTAGATAAAAAAAAATCTTGTATTTCTCTCAAGGAAGAAGCTAAGCTCTTTATCAACAAAGAGCCTAGAAATTTTATAGCAAAGTATTCTTAATTTTAATATAAAATTAAGTGAGTTTTGAAAGTTCTGTGTTCACTAGTATTGCTTATTTAATTTCAGTATTAATACACATCACTGCAAGATTTACATTTACTTTGTTCAAACCATAAATATTTCAAGAAAAGCATAAAAACACATAACACACCTTCACATCCCCTCTATGTGTAATTCGTTACCTAACAACCATGTTTCGGCGGAACAGTGCAGTAAAAAATTATATGAAATTTGCAACATAATCCTTCTTCTCATGTATAAATTTGGGCTTATTAACGCACGTCAGATTATTATAAATTCACTACATCCAGGTTCTAATTACACAATTCCATTTCCATTAAATGATTAAACCATGTCCATAAATAATTCTTTTTGTAAATACAAACAACTGATACTGATTAGTTAGTCTCCATATTTAAGTGATTCAGAAATCACAAAAAAAAAAGAAATTTGTATATTAAAATTGAAAGGGAAGAATTAGTGCTCATACCAAGTTTAATTACGTAAATCTCAATGTAATAACAATGAAAAAAAATTCTGCAAAATTCCATATCTTTAGCAAAGTAATAACAATGAACAAAGGAAGTAAGAGAGAGAGAGGGAGTGAATGACTAATTTATAGTTCTTACAGTGATTTGTGTTATAGATGTTTGAATATGTACTTATGTTATTTCCAAACAATCTAACAATAGAATTACAGAAGGGGGGTTGAATGTAATTATGGTTTCTTTTTGAAACTAAGAAACTTCTTTACCAAAGTATATCTGTATTTGAATAAGCGAGTGTGCGGAATGAAATATGAATGTATTCAAAATATAAAGTAATTGAACAAAGAGATTTAAAAACTTTCTGGTTTATTGAACTTTCCACCAGAGATATATATTGATTGAGAACTCTATGATGTAGGAATGCACACAGCTGCTTACAAGTAGAATTACAAAGAAAGAATAAAGAAAATTTTTTCCTTCTACTATTTCTCAGTTCTTTCAATTGATCAATCGATAATTATTTACTTGCTAAACTTGGTTTATATATATCACCAAGTTACATATGAAAAAGAAAAATATATAAAACAAAACGTCTAAGTCTTCATCACATATTTCGTCATTTCTCTATCCAACATTTTTATATTTCTTCAAGTAAGCATGGAAATGAAAATGCTTCTGGTTTATATTTCACTAGGGAATTATCTTACCAATTTAGGAAGCTTGGATCTTGGATTTTGAAAATTTTCCCTTTGAAATTGGCAAAAAGCCGAGAGCAAGCTCTTGTTGAATGAAAGAAATGATTTTGTGTTTTGCTTTGATTTGTTTTGGTTGGTTGTTTTTGTTTTGTTTTGGTTAATTACATTATTAACCTTGGACTTTGTGTGGTTCTACTTCAACCACATCTCCTTCCTTCCCATGTCATGCTTATGTCATGCTATGATGTCATCTTTCCCTCCTTGTCCTCTTCTCATTGGTTGGGTGACATCATCCTCTCTAATCTCTTTGATTAACTTCCTAATTGTTTGCCTAATGACCGCTGATCTGTTATACGGTTCGCTTAACTTTCATTTTCGTTTATCGTTTGAGGGATCATACCCGGGATCTTATTACTTAGGTTCCCTTAACCTTTCGTAATATATTATATTCCTTTTATGATCCTCTCTTATAATCCTTTAATTTAAATCCTTCTTATCTAGTTACCTTATACTCAATTCTTTTCGTATCTAGTGGATTTCCGGGAAAATCAAAGTGTTCGGAATTTGGATTCTGACGATCTTTACATACACTTATATCCCATATAAAGTACTAATAAAATCTCAAAATATCCATACCAGAACCCCTACATAGTGTGGCATGAAAAGTTTTCCCATTCAGCAAAAACACTATTCATAAGGGTTTCAAAAATTTCCAAAAATTGAGGTTATTACACAAGGTGCTCCTCTGGTATGAGAAAATTAGTTCTTTTTCCTTGAGTGTCTAATCTTCTTTTCCAGCTTTTCATTGTTCTCTTCTATCTGGTGTTGGAGTTTTCTGTTGAACTCAGATTCATCTTCATTAGATAGATCCTGCATCTCTTGCATTTCCTTGAGAGTCTCATTGCTTGATATTTTTAGCTGATCTTCTAGTCTGAAAAATCTTCAGGTATTTTTTTTATCCTTGAACTACATCAACCAGTATGGCATCAAGTGCACTCTACTTCCAGTGTAAGGTATAGTTAAGACTCTTGGTAGTGCACTTGGGTCTCTCCAGCTTTTTTGTATTTATTGAATTTTGTTAATTATCTCTCTTTTGGCCATCATGGTGAATCCAAAGTTTTTCTTAATTTTAGAGAATATCTTAATCAAAACAGAGTAGCCTTCATTGAGAATCCTATGAAGAGGCCAAGTGATTTCCTTTCCACCATGTACACTAATCTTTCTGGAAGACTGTTGTGGGCATCTATTGCCCTCACTTCATCTAGCTCATCCAAGTAGAGATTAATGTCTAAAAATTCCTTTATATCACAGATAAAGAGTTGATCTCCTTTGTTGACTGTTGGTTTGGGTTTGGATAAGGTTTTGTATTGGAATGGGACATACTTGACTTTCTTGCTTGGTTTATTCTTTCTTCTCTTTGAAGTGGTTGGGATTGGGAGGTTCAGCTTTGGAATAGGTAGGCTTTCCCAGTCTATAGGTTCATCCTTGGGAATTATTGGCTCACCATGAAAGTTCACACCAGGATGAACCTTGACATCAACTTGCTCCAATGTGGGAATAGTTGATTGATTTGAGGTGGTAGACTGAGTTGGCTTTGGTTCGTCCTTTTCTTCCTCAAACACCAGCTTTCTTTTGGCTTTCTGCTTGCTATATCCTTTTCCTGATTTCTACTTTGGTTCCTCATGCTTTTCAGTTTCAGTTATAGTGGCAGGTTTTCAGTTTCTGACTTATTAGCAGGCTTTTCTGCTTATTTCTTTGCTTCTAAGGTAGCCTGCCTTTTATGAGACTTGAGCCTCAATTTTTCTTCTCTCTTGGCTTCTCCAAATTGAGGATGTCCAGCCATCACACAAATTAGTTTGCGATGCCTGTAGTTCTTTGTTACTCTTTTCTTCAAAACTCAATCTTTTGGATCTTTGTGATTTGTAATTGAGTGACCTAGCAGCTTCTTTTTATCAGGTTTAGGAGTTGCATAGACTAGGTCCATTGGTTTTTATTTGAGTATTTTGATGAGTGTTTCTTAGGCTTCAAAATCACAATGGCATGTTAATGTCTTTTAGTTGAGGTTTGACCTCTTTCCATATTTCCCAACTTCATTTCATCTATTGGAATTAGAGGTGTGCATTCGGTTCGCTTAACCGATAACCGAACCGAATAACCAAAATAACTTTGGTTCGGTTAACCAAATTCTATATTTCGGTTCGGTTTTCGGTAGAGAAATTTGTATATTTTGGTTATTCGGTTATTCGGTTATTAACCGCGGTTAACCGAATAACCGAATTAATAACCAAATTTTCATTATATATAATAAATATTTATAAAATATATACATGTATGCATATTCTTTACTCTTATTACTTATCGACTCTCCTGAGTTGAAGACCTGAACTGAGCCTGCGGCTGAAAAACGACGATACATGCATCACCTTACACACAACACAACATCTCATGCATTGGCATATGACCTTGAAAGAGAATGTTGGGCTTGTGAACTTCAAATTTAATTCTTGATGTTTGAATTGGCTGACTGTTAACTTAAAGTTTATTTTTTTTTTGCAATTCTGATTTTTTGGCATTTTTTTATTAAATTCGGTTCTAATATCCGGTTTTCGGTTATAACCGAATTTATTATTTCGATTTCGGTTTAAAATTGAATACAATTCGGTTCAGTTTTCGGTAGCATTTTTTTTACTATTTCGATTTCGGTTAACCGCAAAAAAATTTGGATTCGGTTTCGGTTTACCGAATGCACACCCCTAATTGGAATTGGTTTCAATTGAGTGGTGTGGTTCACAGATTTGTCTTTACTTATAATTGGACCAAATTCCTTCTCGATTCTTTCATCAAGCTTCTTCATTTGTTCTTTCAGCCTGAGTTCAGATGCTTCTATGTTGATTAAGTCAATGTTGTCCAACGTTGGTGGCTTAGAGAAGGTAATGGCGGGAACTATTACCTTACTAACTTGGAAATGCACATTCTCCTCCCTCTTAGTAACTTGGACATTTACATTATCCCCCCCCCTTTTGTTATCATCAAGTATAGCAAGAGATGGAGTTTGAGCAACCACCAATTTCTGAAGAAGGAGTGTCTAATGTACTTGACTGAGAAGCACCTTGGTAACTGAATTTTCCACTGTTGTCAGCCTAGAATCCAATGTTGCAATTTTGTTACTCATTTCAAAGTCCTTCCTTATTTATGGTGAATGTCTTTCATTGTTGACTCAGAAAGTTTGTACTCCATTCTTTCATTGATGTCCTTTTTGACTTGCTCAATGGTGCTCTTGATCTCATCTGCAGCTTGACTTTATTGGAGAGTTTGAATTTTATGCAGTTGCAGAGATTCCAGATGGGCTTGTAGAAGACATTTGGTATTGACATCAGTGGGGGCTTGGATGGCTGATTGAATCTAATGGACAAGCTTGAATAGTGTGGATTTGAAATGATGATCATTGCAATCATGGGTGAACATACAGGCTGGAGTGCTTGTGGTTGAGCTAGGTCCTGCATCTTCCCCTATATTCATGCCAGTTTCATCAGCATTCTCTTCATTAAATTCATCCTCAAAAGAGCCACCAGAATCTAACTCAAAATCATCACCAGCTATAATGGAAGAGAATTGATTGCATCCTTTGACCTTTGCATGGAGGCTGTAGTGTATACCAAATTGAGAGTCTTCTCAGCATCCTCATTTCCCTGTTCATCTAGAAGTTGATATGCTGGAACATGATGAGTAAATACCTCAGCATCAAAAGAGACAGAATCTAGAACAACTTGATATTCTTGCTAAAATGGTTTCTCCTTTTCTGCATCATTAACATCCTTTAACTCAGTAGCAATGTGATCTTCCCATTCTTCTGTACCCACTTTTTCTCTCATTTTCTCTCTCTTTTTGCATCAAGGGCTGCCCTTGGCTCAACACCCTCACCTTCACCATCTAAGGTGGGACCCCTCAAACTCACTTTTGCCATGTTGGAAGAAATAACATACAGATATTCACTATTTTCCTATCCTTTTGCCTGGGAGTAACCCAGCCTCTCACTCATATCACTCCATTCCCTCAGTCCTAAGAGTGATTGAACAACTCCTAAGTCATCTACACTTGTAACAATTTTAGAGATTTCAAGAGGTGCAGAGACCATCAATGGATGAGTAACATCCGTCGAAGTAGCAGCTGTGAATATCAATGGATGAATGATGTTAGGCTTATCCGTCGAAGGACAATCACTTATCAAAGGATGGGGAATATTTGTCAAAGAAGTAGAAATAATGGAGATAGGAGTTGAAACTATTATCGAATCTGTGAAGATTTATTTTAAATTTAGGTGCACATATTCGTCAACAGTTTGAGAAAGAATGGACAACTGGGCCAACAGATCATCAATAAGATGATGCTGAGGTGCTTTAGATTTTGGCACCTCCATGAATAAAAGAGATGGAGAATGATGTGTGTATCATATGCACATCCAGAGAGATAGTTGGAGAGTTTTGTGTATGTGGTGTTTCAATAATAAGATATTTTGGCTGCGACTCCACGCTTATTAGAGACACATCAATCTGAATTTGAGATGGTGCATTAACAGAGTCTTTGACTTCAGTTGGCACTGTGTATGTGCCCTATGAATCCCCCATTGGTTTTGATTTCTTCTTTCTGATATAAGTTTGGGTTTGGTCTGTGTCCCTTCCTCTTTTGGCATGTGCTCTTGGTTGAGAGCTTGTTTCAATAGTTACATCCTTTTGGGAGGATGTAACTAGCAGTGTGCTAATTTCCTTATAAAGCACTACAGTCTGTTGGAAGACTGTAGTGTGGGTAATTTGGGTCGCACATACCTCACCCTCCTTATCCTTGGCGCTTCTTTTATGTGCACCCCACCCCTCATCCAACTGACTGAAAGAGATGTGTCCTAAGTCCAATCACGTATGATGATTTAGGAATAACTTTTATGTAATCTGTTTTGATTTCATTGATATAAATAAAAGACTTGTTTTGGTTTTATTGTGGCCTTTATCTATTTAAGTGTTTAAATAAGATATACCATAGTTTAGAGTAAAGATTTTTATGGATTATGATGAGATCATAATAACGAGACCTAAAAGATGATAACTCTAAACTTAAATATTTCCTGGTCGTAGGATTACTAACTGGTCATTAGTAATCCGCAAAGATCGGTACATACTATGCTTGCTTCATTATGAAGGATGTCTATTCTCATACACATTTATGTGGGGACACTATGGCTAGTATGTAGGTGCTTATTATAGAATAAGTTCACTGAACATGACTCACACAGCTGAACAACTGATGGAGTTCACTCACGTGTCAGCAGTTGTTCACATAGTGATAGTTGACGAGTATTCTTAGACTTGAGGTCATCATAGTCATCTTGTGTACACTGAACTATGCTTTGGTTTAGTTCTTATTCTCTAGGGACAATTATAAGGGCTCTACTGGGTATAGGAATTTGTACACGAAGATAGTGTATGATCAATAAAGGATCTACCCCTTCCAGTGAAGGAAGAGAATGTTCAATGTTGATCCACTTATGCTAGTTCAGGAATCTCTGGCCAGAGTGAATGAAATTAGAAAGGAGTTTCTAATTTACATTAAATAGAACTAAGCATAGTGAATGAGAAAGCAAATGATTAAATAAGATAAGATTGACACAAGTTCCATGCCTTGTATTTAATCGTGACATTGCAGGATAGAAGGAATTGATTGTACGATAACTACTCACTGAATAGGTTCTTGGTATTCTAAGCAGTGAATTCGTATTATCCGGATAGTCGTGATATGCTGAGAAGTATCCCTCACGATGTAGAATAAATATGATTAATTTATTAATTAATCATATTTAATGAATTAGAGAATTTATATAAATAATGATAAAATAGTTTTATTATTATTTATTTCTACTACCGGCTTAATACTGAACCTACATGGTCACACCATAAAAGAAAATGATTTAATGGTGGAGGAATTAATTAATAATGGCTGGTAATTATTTATTTGTGAAATAAATAATTAATTATCATATTTAATAATTGATTGAATGAGATTTAATTAATTCTTAATATTATTAATTAAAAATTTAATTTTGGAAATTAAATCAAGTGAGAGAATTATTTTTCTAAAGTGTTTAGAAAAGGGATTAATGATTAAAAGGTGTTTTAATTATTAGTTAATTGGTTAATAAGAATAACCAATTAAATGGTTAATAATAATAATAATATTTTATGGAAAATTTTCAGCTGAAAATTTTGCTATAAATATACTATTATAAACCCTATTTGCCTCAACCCAAAATAATTAACCCTAATTCTAAAGTAGAACAAGAGGGAGGCAACTATTTCTCTCAACCTCTTCCTCCTCCATCACATTTTACTCTTGGTAGATACCGATGGAGTGCTTCACACTTGAGGAGCAGCTGCTGGGGATTTCCGTTCATCGTTCTTGGATCGCTATTAAAGACCTCCATCTTTCGATTAACGTAAAGCTTCTTAAGGTAAACATACTGAACTACGAATTAAATATTATTTTTCATATGGATCCTGCGGAGGGTTTCGGTTTTTTTTTAAGATTTAAATTTACTTTTTCGTTGCGTTTATGTGCTAAAAACCCTTCAATGGCATCAGAGCTACTTGCGAAAAGTTTTTAATTCGTTTATGTGTTTAACTGTTTTCGATATATGAGCATGTACGTGATTCGCCATGATTTGATGTTGATATAATATGCTTATATATGTATGGTTTTAAATATATGATATTCATGTGAGTTGTATAATCATAAGATGATTATGTAATCTGTATATATACTGATATATACATGATTTATGTTTGTTCTAATTATGAGAATCATATTAGATATGGATTCTGAATTGGCTGCTGCAGATTTGCTGAAATCTGGGTCTGGTGTCCGATTTACGCAAACGAATACCCTATTCCATAGGTAAACGAGCGTCTGAACAAAACTGATAGCTAATGCTATCAACGACTCGTCTGTAAGGCGTTTGACGTCGTTTACTGCCCGTAAACAGTGATTCTTGTTTTCTGATTTTTCTGATTTTTGTCATATTTTTTTATGATTAGATCATGGATAATATGATATGTTAAGATCAGATTATGTGTTTTAACATGCTTTTATGTGTTGTATGAGCATGGTGGATGGTTATGGCCTTTTGACCTTAGTGTAATGGTTTTGGTTTTAAATACGACTTGCATGTCGTCAATCTTTGTAATCATAAATCTCGAATGTAACTCGAGTTATTCTTGTAAGTTCATTAGATTAGTTTTACTTTCAATCTATGTAATGTAATTGAAGACTCAAGAAGGCTTTTCAATGGAGGTGATACAAAGAAGAAGACGAGGCATACAAGAAGTCTAAACAAAGAAGAAGACTTATGTAATAAGTAGTTATATTTATTTCCATCACCATATTAGATTGACCTTGATCTTTATCATGAGCTTGATAAAGATCACATAGGATGGGGTCATAACCAAACACATTTACTTTATTACACTTTACATTTACTTGTTTATTTAATTTTATATATGAGATATATGCCTATGTTTACCATGAGATGATAGATTTAGGTGAACTTAAATCAATATAAGGCGTGCTCTAGAAAATCTAGAATAGGAATCATTTCTTGCCTTAACAATAATATTATGAAGACAATCATGAGATTCTTGTGTTTATGAAACACGAAATTAAATATGAATTTTCAATATTGAGAGAAAGGATGATTCTGTCAAAAGCAGATTTCTATTTGTAAGAAAGGGGTATTAAGTGACGCCTCTTGACAATGCTCCCCCCGATCTCGGAATCATCTGATTATCGATTATTGATTTGAAATATTTAATTTAAAAGGAAGAATCTCTTTATAATATGATTATGATTGTAACATAATATAATCCCTCTAAAATTAAATAATATCAAGTAATAATTGGCCAATGACACAACGGGCTTGTGTCGGTCAAAGCCTTCCAACATGGTAGAAAGTGGTTCTTATTTTTAAATAATTGTCGTTTCGTGCTACAGCCGAGGGCTTTGATTTCGAAATAAGAAATACTTGTCTATTACATAGAGATGTGTACATTGAATTAGAATCTAAAGGTCGTTACGTGCTACAGCCGTGGGTCGTTGGAGACTGATTCAATTGTACGAAATGTTGGGTTAGACTTGACTTAGAATATTGAGTTTGTCGTGCTACAGCCGTGACTCAATTATTCAAGAGGCTAAAGTTTTATTAGGGAATAACATAAGATATAATTGACAAGAGTTGTCTGCCTATTGAACATCACATGGCGTTTCGTGCTACAGCCGAAATGTGTGATGGAATGTAGGATCCCTATTCCCACTAGCATTATGAATGCTTAATTTTCACTTAGGGGTTGTATAAATTAGATAAACTAGTGGGAGCCACTTATGAATAAAGACCCGATTCATATAATGTCCTGAAATGAAATTGAATATTTGCTAAGTATTATTATATGTTCATCATTTACAGATTTATTATATTCGTTATGTCTTCTGCACTATCACTCCGGAGTATACTAGATGCTCACAAGTTGACTGGTCCTAATTTTGCTGACTGGCTTCGAAACTTGAGAATTGTTCTCAGGGTTGAGAAGCTGGAATATGTGCTTGACTCACCTAAGCCTACTGAACCTGCTAGCGATACACATAATGATGAACATGTTGTGTATCGTAAGTGGATAGATGATGTAAATGTTGCTCAATGCATCATGCTAGCTTCCATGAACATTGAGCTACAGAAGCAACATGAGCATATGGATGCTCACACTATCCTTATGCATCTACAAGAGTTGTATGATGTGGCAGGGAGGACGGCTCGATATGAGATATCGAAGGAACTGTTCGGTTGTAGGATGTCTGAGGGATCATCTTTGAATGACCATGTACTTAAGATAATCGATTTGATTGAACGTCTTGGACAACTTGGTTTTGCCATGGATGGGGAGCTGAGCCAAGACTTGGTCTTGCAATCACTTCCGAGTTCGTTCTCACAGTTTGTTGTGAACTTTCACATGAATAAGCTGGATGTCAGCCTGCCTGAACTCCATAACATGTTGAAGACTGCGGAATCGAATTTTCCCCTAAGAAGAGTTCTGTTCTTCTAATTGGTGAAGGTTCCAATCCTAAGAAAAGGAAGAAGAACCCTTCTAAGAAGAAGAAAGTAGGTGAGAAAAAACCAGTTCCACAAAAAGCTGAAGACCCCAAGAGCAAAGCTGTTTGCTTTCACTGTAACAAGGTGGGGCACTGGAAGGGGAACTGCAAGGTTTACCTTGCAGAATTGAAGAAGAAGAAGGGTAGTGAGACTACCGCTTCTGATTCAGGTATGTTCATGATCGAAGTTAATATGTCACTAAGTTAAATTTCTACTTGGGTATTCCTCTTGTGGTTCTCATATTTGCAATTCGTTGCAGGGACTAAGGAGAAGTAGGACACATGAAGAAGAGGAGGTGATTCTACGGATGGGAAATGGAGCAAGAGTTGCTGCTGAAGCTGTAGGATCATTTCATTTACATATGCCTACGGGCAAGACTATTGTTCTAAATAATTGTTATTTTGTTCCCTCGATTGTGAGGAATATTATTTATATTCCATGTTAGACTTGGCTGGATTTTCGTTTGTTATTCAGAATAATAAATGTTCAATTCTTAGAGATAACGTTCTTTATGGAAGTGGTATTTTAAACAATGGTCTGTATGTATGTGACGTAGAGCATAATTTATTACAAATTGAACATACTAATAAAAGAAAAAGGGATGATGAAAATTTCACTTTCTTGTGGCACTGCGGACTTGGTCATATTAGTGAAAATAGACTGCGGACATTGCATAAGGAAGGGTTACTTGACCCCTTTGATTTTAAATCATATCCTACATGCGAGTCTTGTCTATTGGGTAAAATGACCAAATCTCCATTTAGTGGACATGGAGAGAGGGCTGCAGATTTGCTAGGATTGGTACACACAGATGTATGTGGACCAATGTCTACGCAAGCCATGGGTGGATTTTCATACTTCATTGCTTTCATAGATGATCGGTCTAGATTCAGATATGTGTATTTGATGAAATACAAGTCTGAAGCCTTTGAAAAGTTCAAAGAATATAAGTATGAAATGGAGAAACAAACCAAACATAGTATTATAACTCTTCGATCAGATCGAGGTGGTGAATACTTGAATGGAGAGTTTCTAGCTTATCTCAAAGAAAATTGTATAGTCTCCCAGTGGACTCCTCCATATACTCCACAGTTGAATGGGGTATCTGAAAGGAGAAATCGAACTTTGTTAGACATGGTTCGGTCCATGATGAGCTATGCGAATCTTCAAGTATTCCTGTGGGGTTATGCATTGGAAACCTCAGCATATTTACTGAATAAGGTGCCTTCCAAATCTGTTCCTCAAACTCCATATGAGATATGGAAAGAAAGGAAACCGAGTCTTAAACACGTTAAAATTTGGGGATGTCCAGCTTATGTCAAGAAAGTTGACCCAGATAAGCTGGAATCTCGATCTGTAAAATGTAATTTTATGGGATATCCTAAAGAGACTTTAGGGTATTACTTTTACACCGATCATCGGGTGTTTGTCTCCAGACATGCTACCTTCTTGGAAAAGCAGTTTATCCTTGAAGGAAACAGTGGGAGAAAAATTGAACTTGATGAAGTTCAAAAAGCACAAACTACTACGGATCAAGTGGAAACACCTGTTCAGAATGAACAACCTTCTGTGGAACAGCCCATTCGTAGGTCAGGGATAGTGTCTCTCCAACCTGAGAGGTATTATGGCCTTGTCATTGAGAATGACAATGAGTTGTCAATCATTGATGATGACGACCCTGTGACCTATAATGAGGCTATGAGTAGTGTTGACTTAGAGAAATGGCATAGTGCCATGAAATCCAAAATGGAATCTATGTATACCAACCAAGTATGGACTCTGGTTGAGGCGCCTGAAGGTGTTAAGCCTATTGGGTGCAAGTGGGTATACAAAAGAAATATTGGAGCAGATGGGCAGGTGGAGACCTATAAGGCCAGGCTCGTGGAAAAAGGATTCAGACAAAGGCAAGGGATTGACTTTGATGAAACTTTTTTACCTGTAGCCCTGTTAAAATCAATTCGGATTTTGCTTGCGATTGCTGCTTACTACGACTATGTGATCTGGCAAATGGATGTGAAAACGGCCTTCCTCAATGGAAAACTTGAAGAGGAAGTGTATATGACACAGCCAGAGGGTTTTCTTTCCAAGGGAAATGAACACCTAGTGTGTAAGCTGCTGCGAACTATATATGGTTTAAAGCAAGCTTCTCGTAGATGGAACATCCGTTTTGATGAGACAATCAAAGAGTTTGGTTTTATCAAAAACATAGATAAACCATATGTCTACAAAAAGGTTAGTGGGAGCACGGTAACATTTCTTATATTGTATTGAAAGAGGAGATGTCAAGAGAGTTGACACATATAATAACGTAGCAGACCCACTTACAAAGCCACTTTCTCAAAGTCACTTTGATCGTCATAAAGACAAGATGGGTATTAGATACCAGAGTGATTGGCTTTAGTACAAGTGGGAGATTGAAAGAGATGTGTCCTAAGTCCAGTCATGTATGATGATTTAGGAATAACTTTTATGTAATCTGTTTTGATTTCATTGATATTAATAAAAGACTTGTTTTGGTTTTATTATAGGCTTTATCTATTTAAGTGTTTAAATAAGATATATCATAGTTTAGAGTAAATCTTTTTATGGATTATGATGAGATCATAATAATGAGACCTAAAAGATGATAACTCTAAACTTAAATATTTCCTGGTCGTAGGATTACTAACTGGTAATTAGTAATCCGCAAAGATCGGTACATACTATGCTTGCTTCATTATGAAGGATGTCTGTTCTCATAGATATTTGTGTGGTGACACTACAGCTAGTATGTTAGGTCACACACACACTGTAGAGGGGGTGAATACAGTGTAAAGTACAATCAAATCGAACTTTAATAACTCAAGTAACAAAAACAAACTTTATTGAAATAATAAACTCTGTTACAGTATGGAACTGTTACCTCTCAGTGATGAACAAATATCACGAGAGCTGCTAGGGTTACAATGAATAATCTTCTCGAATATGATAACACTTATAGTGTAAACCCTATGTCTGTGTTTATATACTACACAGTTACAAGAT
Source organism: Apium graveolens (assembly GCF_009905375.1). NCBI lineage: Eukaryota > Viridiplantae > Streptophyta > Magnoliopsida > Apiales > Apiaceae > Apium > Apium graveolens. The sequence continues at coordinate 141,450,899 of NC_133653.1, forward strand.
AATCGCTACTTGATATGGAATATAATTCTGCTCCTAAATATATCAATCAGATATCTTTTCTTCCAAGTATTCTATTCTTCATAGAATTCCTTCTTCATGCATATCTCTTCTTATGTTTATCTCGATCTTCTTTCCTTTAATCAGCTGCTGTCATTATCTGAACGTCCTTCAGTACTTAAGTTATGATATCCATCTTCTGATAATTATCTTCTGATAATATAAGTACTGATATCCTTAAGTCCTGACTTCCAGTAAGTACTGATTTATCCTGTTTAAGTAAGATCTAAAAACTAAACATAAATCATATTAGCCATGACATTATCAAATATATCTAACAATCTCCCCCAACTTGTAAATTAGCATAATATACAAGTTTAACAGATATTTGATGATGTCAAAAACATTAAGTACAAATACATGAGAATTAGACTAGATAACTACAACTTACAGTCCTTAAAGCTTTACCAATCTTTAACTTCTGATAATAACTTCAGTCTGTACAAATATCAGAATTTAAACAGTTATAGATCTTGACTTGGCTTCATCTTCTGATCTCTCTGATGTTAGGAGTTGTTCTGAGATAGTTCTTCAACAAACATCTTTCAGCATATCTGAGTTCATCAATCATCCTCCTTTTAGCATCTTTAAGCTCTGCAGTATCTTCACCAATTTGAAAGATTGCAGCCCTGAGATCATTAATCTTAGCTTTTCTTATATCCTGATCCAGTCTGATCAAATATGCCTTATCAGACTCAAGATTGAATTCCACAGCCCTGTAACCCAGAAAGGTAGTTATAATCTTAGCAGTGTTGGGCTTCATTTCAACTATATCACCCTTGTGATCTCTGTACTTTGGAACATATGTGCTGTCAGACTTAACAAAATAAAGCCTTTTCTGTCTCTGAATCTGATCCTTCAAATAGTTTGCAGCACTTCCTGTCAATCTGTCATTCACTTGAAGTAAGAATAGTACATGCTCCAATTCTTCAAAATACTTCAATGGAATGGCATTTTGCCTTATATGATAAACCCTACCATCTGTCATGAAGTACAACAAGATGTGTTCTTTCAAGTAGGTATGGTAAACCATTTGTACAGATTCCAGTTGATTCAATCTCTCAGGAGTTGCTCCAATACCTGGTTCACTCAAGGAAGTTGGATCATTGGTAGTGTTTTGTATTCTTTTTTCATCAGCACTTCCAAATCCAGTTTTATCTCTTGCTTCCTTTCCAGTAACTACTCTTGCTTCAAAACCACTTACAGCAGTCTTCAAAGGTTGAGTCTGTTTTGCTTTAGTGAATCCTGGTAGGAGTGTCTTTGATTTATCTTCTGATATCAAGTTAACTTGAGCTATGTCAGAGGTTACTTGCTTCTTCGAAATATCAGAACTTACTGTCTCTTGACTCTGAACAACTTGAGCCATGCCAGAGGTTGTCTTAAGAACTTTTCTTGAAGTCAGAGCAAGATCAACATCTTCATCAGTAATTTCTTCATTCTCAGGAGGCACATAAACCTTGATAGGTTCACCAACCTTTTCTTTACCCTTGGATCTTGGATCTATCTGCGGTTGTGATTTAGCCAATATTACTTCAGTATTTGTCCTTTCTTTTATCACAATGCCTTTGAGTTTTGGAAGTATCTTTTTACCAGAAACTTCAGATTTAGACTTGACTTTTTCTAATTTAAGACTGGCTTCTTCTTCCACTAAACTCTCCAAGTCCATTCCTGGATTTTCCTGAAGAAATAATTGTCTTGACATTTCTTCATCAAGATCTAAAAGTTCATTAGAACTTATCCTTTTACCAGTAGCAGAACTACTCCTTTTTCCAGTATCAGAACTTGTCCTGTGACTTGTGATTTCAGCTTTTCTTGATGAGAAACCTCTACCTTGACTATGACCTCTACCCATTCCAGAGTTTCCTTGGTTATCCTTTTCATCATCCTTCCTCTTCAGTGTCTTATTAGTTTTGCATTTGGACTTAATTACTTTCTCCCCCTTTTTGGCATCAGCATGTAATAAAAGAGAGACAAGCAATTTCACTGAGGCTTGGATTTCACTAAGTTGAGATTGCTCAGAAGCTTAATTTTTCAGAATATCATCAATCTGAGCTTGTTGTTTCTCTTGAGTCTTCTCAATATAAGCAACTCGGTCAAAGGTAGGTTGGAAGAATTTTTTCTTGTCAATTTTCTGAATTTGTTCCTGTTTGATGAATTCTTCCTGAATCTTGTGTAGCTCTGCATGAGTAGTTGAATGGAGACCTTGTAGATGTTTAGTACTCAATGCAGTGACTCTAAGCTGTGTTTTGAAATCATCAGTAGTTAACATCTCATCAGCTTTTGTCAAGTGCTCAGCCAGATTCTTTGCAGATGGAACACAAGTAATTGAGTTCCATTCCTTAGTCCACTCCTGACCAGCAGGAGTTTCACTCCAAGGCACTGGTGTTGAGGGGCATGTCCTGAAGGACCTGCTTCATCAATATCTGCTTGTAGAGCAGCATCACCAGTATCTCCAGCATTTGCAACATCAGAACTTACAGAATCAGCATCTTCTGACAAAACTACAGTATGCGAAGCAATTGAGGCTTCAGCATCATCTTCTAAGTATTGATCTGGATCCAAGTTCTGATCAACATCCATATCCTGATGCTCACCTATATTCTGATTATCAGCATCTAGATGCAGAGAAGGTGTATTAGATAATTCTGGAGTTTGAGCAGCATTAGTAACAGGTGTTGTTGATGGATTAGTTGTTGTTGGAGCTTCTAAGTAAAGTACTTCAGGCACAACCAAGTTCTGGATATCAATATCAGCACTTGTACCTGAATTAACAGGAGATACAGTCTTAGGAGACACAGATGGTGTGTTGGCCTTATCAGTAGCAGCTTCCTTAGTTGGAGTTAATGGAGAAGCAGTAGCTTTAGCAGATTCTGGTTCTTGTGAGATCAGAGATTCCTGATCTCCTTCCTTAGCTGTTGCATCCTCATCATCTGAAACTGGCCTTTTTGCCCTCTGTTTCTTGTATCTCTTTGAAGATATGGATTCCTTGGGAGTTTCATCAACAGTCATTCGTCTAAGCCTTTTGAGAAGCCTAGATCCCCCAATTGCAGAATCCTTCTGAGAAGGAACTTTCTCAGCTTCTTTGACAACAGGTTCTGATGTAGAAACCTGTTCCTCACGGTCAGATTCATCTCTCAAAACAATCCTCCTTCTCTTCTGAGGTGTTTGAGGAACAGTCTTTGTCCTCTTAGGCTTGGAAGATGAAGGCTTCACAGTAGGTGCTGAGGATGAGGGCTGAGCTGTCTGTGAAGTGGAGATATATGATTTGAGATATGTTATGAGGGATGGTTGAGTAGTATGAGTGGTATGTTCTGTTGGTTGCTGTGGTGTTTGAGATGTGGTGGTAGGTTGGATATCAGGATAAAAAGATCTATAGGTGTTAGGATCAGCATCTACCAAGATCTGTTTTACAGACTGAGGAATCTGTAAAGGTCTAACCACTGTTTTCTTAAGATCAACATTTACCAAATCATTAAAGGCTCGTTTTGCAATTTTGAAAGGTGCAGTTAAGTCAGTGGTAGGTTGGGGTTCATCAACACAACAAAAATTATATATAAGCTGACAAAATCTAGCAAAGTAAACAACATTCCTATCTTCTGTCATCCTATCCCCAATAAAACCTATCACAGAATTTGCAAAATCGAAATGAGTTTGGTTAATGAGTGCATACCCGATGTGCTGACTCATTATAGGGATTGCATCAAAGTTGGAACACTTATTTCCAAAAGCTTTAGTGATGCAGTCGAAGAAGAAACTCCATTCCTTTCTGATATGAGCCCGTTTCAACTACCCAAGCTTTGCCAAACTCTGCTCATACCCCAAACTAGCCATTAATTCTTTAAGAGCTGATTCCTCCGGGGTTGAAAAAGTACATCCTTCTGGAAAATGTAGAGCCTTTCGAATTGTACCAGGAGTTACCACATGCATAGAATCATCCACTTCGAAAACAATACTGGGAGTACCATGTGTACCACCATTATCAAAGTGCCCAGTCCGCCAAAATGTCAGAACTTGTTGGCCGGAAAAGACTGAAGGCTGGGTCAATACATACCCGATTTCACTGTGTGCAAGAAGATCTTGCACAAAATGCAACTCAGATGGAGCTTCAGCATGATCGAGAATTGCAGCATAGTTGTTTGGAACAAATTTAGCTCCATCAATGATCAAATCCTTAGGTGCCATGAGAAAAATTGAGATTTAAGAGTGCCTGTTAGGTGTTTGATAAAATGTCTGTATGAAAAACCAACGTCAGGAGATGAAAGAGAGTAAAAGCAAAGAGAGAGATAAAGTTGAAAAAGTAAATAAAAGATTGTATAATCTTCTCTCTCTCTTACTTATACTTGGTAAAAAAAATATAACCGTTGGACACCTGTCAGACATGCAGCAATAATGAATATTTAATGGGCACGGGAAAATAGTAATCATTACTTACCCACTTGCAGTTTTTCAAGGAAAAACCGTTCGACTTACCCAGTAATTCCATTAATCAAGGTAAATCAGTTTTAATTCAAAATTTAAACGGTTCCCACTTATTCAATTATTTTTCACTGCAACTCCAATATTCTGAGAAAAATTCAAGAATGAGAATGACCAAAATAAATCAAGTAAATAAGTACTGAAATTGTAAAATCAGAACTTAATTTAAATCAAAATAGAAATGGTCATCAGAAAATGGATATATCAGGATTTATCAGTGCATTTAAGTTACAAACATCTCAGAGACAAAAACTTGCAAAGAAAAAGGAAATTCCATTAATATATCGAGAGAATACATTTATGAAATTTAAATTACATCAGAGCTTTATAAGATTGTCCTAAGCTTCTAAACCTAACATCAACAGCCTTAGTCCTAGCTCAAGAAGCAGGGCAAGGCTGACGATGAAGAAAAATAGGAAGAAGAAAATAAATCATTTCTTCTTCCTACTCTCGACAAACAGAACAGCGAGTCGTATGATTCGCTCTTGCTGGCGGAGAGCTTCCCACCTTTCCTCCTCCAATCGCTCCAGATGGCGATGGTAGTCCATGTAGAAGAACAGGAGGTGGGTGAGTACCTCCTGGGGAACTGAGTCCCATATCTCATCAGGAATGGCAGTGACGTGCCATTCCTGCTGCCAGGCTTCACAGCTCAGCTCCATGTTGAATGTTTCATAGTTCAAAAACATATTGTAATTGACCATGGTGTTTTTGATATAAAGAGTATGAAGATGAGTTTGTGATAAAAGAGTTGATGTGAAGGCTGATGTGAAGTGGTTGTTTATATAGGCAAAAGAATTCTAGGAGACGCAAGGGAATTTAATGCTGACAGGTAGAATTAATTCTACCTCGTCTCCCTAGACTGGGAAGACGAAAAATAGTCATTGGAAGTGTAAGTCAGGGTTAATGCGCACAAGTAACAAGTAAAAATTACTGTACGTGTACGTGAACCACTATCCCTAATGATATTTATTGTTAATATTCTACCTAAATATGTTCTGATTTAAAATGAGACTGTTTTTAGATTTATCCACAAATAGGTCAAGTAAAGGATCAGAATGTAATATCAGAACTTAGACTTATATCAGAACTTAACAGTTCTCAGAACATAATTTCTTAACTCGAAAAATGAACGCCTATCTTAGTAAGTCCTCGCACAAATTCTGATTTAGTTTCTTCAGAACTTAATCATCAGAACATGCAATCAGAACTTGTCCTCAGAATTTGTGCAATGTGACACAGAAACTGTTCATCTAATAATAACATGGATCACCACAGTTATTTTCATCATTCATATGGAGTGTTTAGTGTGGGCATTAAGCTAATTATCAGACAAAAGAGTAAAGTCTGATTCACTTCAGTACATCTTAGAAATAAGGCATAACTAAAACTTTACTAAAAACCTGTCATTATTCTGAAACCTACTATTGAATGAGTTCATGCTTGAGTCCACCTCAACTATTTTGTGCTAATTTTGTGCATCTTTTTAAATTCCATTTTACAGTGGCTTCTCAGTGTAAGTGAGTCACGACTGCTTATCAGAATTTATGCTATTATCAGAGTATTTCTCCAGTAATCATAGAGTGTGAAAAGTCACCAAGAAAATATTTTGCTTTTCTGATGCATATTTACTTAATACCAGCAATGCACTTGGGTCGTTCCTTCCACATTTTTACTCTAGATCTCAAAGGAGTACCTGAATTTTAATCCTTGAATCTTTTCTTTTTCTTTTGATAAGAGAGGTTTATCAGCACTTAGTACATTCAACAGATTTACTAGCGTCAGAACTTAACAGATGAGAAGCATTATTCTAGTTTGTGACTTAGTAATAAGATAGAAAAAGTAAACTCAACTAAGCTCAATATCAGAATTTGCTTGTGTCAAATAGATTTCCACAGAAATAATTACTTCTAATATGGGATCCCTAGTTTATTTAAGGCTACTAGGTCAGCATCTAGCACAGGTATCCTCATAGGATTGAATAGTTACATAAACAGACATATCATTTTTAGAGTTTAGATACTTACATCAGACAACAGTCAGTAATTAAGCAAATTTTCAATTAAGCACAGAATACACAAGGAGAGTAATTTTTGTAAATACTGATCATAAAGTCTGATGCATCAGAACAAAACTAAGCAAATTTAGAGAAAGAACCTGAAACCATTCCAAGTTCATTTACCAATCTTGTAAAAGTAGCTTCATACAGTGGTTTTGTGAAGATATCTGCTAGTTGTTGATCTGTTGGAACAAAGTGCAATTCCACTGTACCTTCATCCACATGTTCCCTTATGAAGTGGTACCTGATGCTGATGTGCTTTGTCATAGAGTGTTGAACTGGATTACCTGTCACAGCAATAGCACTTTGATTATCACAGTAAATAGGGATTTTGAAATATGTTAACCCATAATCCAGTAATTGATTCTTCATCCAAAGAATCTGTGCACAACAGCTTCCTGCAGCAATATACTCTGCTTCTGCAGTTGATGTGGAAATTGACTTTTGTTTCTTGCTAAACCAAGAAACCAATCTGCCTCCAAGAAATTGGCAGCTTCCACTTGTGCTTTTCCTGTCAATTTTGCAACCTGTAAAATCTGCATCTGAGTAACCTATTAGTTTAAAATCTGATTCTATGGGATACCATAATCTGATAAATGGCATTTTACACCACTTAGAACGTCTTAAAATGGCTTAAATTGGTGTCTTGAAATCAAGTATTTTGTGTATTTGATGCGTTTTTCTAGTGTTTATGCATTTCAGGGTAATAGTTGCATTTCGAGGGAGGAATCATCAAGAATAAGCCTTGGCATGTGTTCACCATTGCGAGAGGAAAGGAATGGGCAGATTACGGCGAAGAAACGGAGCAAGCTTGGAATTTTTCCAGTAGGGTCCTGCGCGCCCGCGCAGCAATGCTGAGCGGCCGCGCAAGGTCGGGGAAAAAGCTGAATTATTTTAGACTTCTACTTCTGTGTGGCTTCCAACTTTTATGTAATCTGAGTTTTATGGGACTATTATATAGGTAGATTTGAGACGTTTTCATAGAGAGTATTAAGGCGATTATGTTTTAGATTGTGTTTTACGCAAGAAGCAAAGGAGATAAGGAAAAAGACCGATTTAGCACACCGCAACGAAGAGGAAGCATATATTCTTGTGATTCTTGTTTCGTTGTAACGTTGGATGCTAGTTTTCTTGCTTTGACTTATTTACTCTTGTGACGTACTCTGTTTTAATATAATTAGTGTAGTTATTATTTTCTTGTGTTGTTTGTCATGATTTCATATGAACCCATGATGGCGATAAGTTCTATTATGGGCTAATCGTGATCATGGGGTTACAACGGATTTATTATGGAATTCTTTAGTTAATTGTTTAATACTTTAGTGTGTGATGATTGCATGATATCTAGTATTGGTTGTGCGTATTCGTCTTATGTGTGTCGCGAACATATAAGATAGGGTGTTAATCTCTTGTGAAGCGACGGTGGATCTTGAGATTTAGAACTTGCCATGCTAGCATAGGTTCATATACGTTGTGCATGATTAGTGGGTAACTCTAACAGTTTTATTTGCCCTATGTAATCAAAAGAAATAACTTGTGCTTAAATCGTTGTGTTGTCAATTTCTGTAGACATATAGGAACTCAACATAATTGATGACTATTCAACTTCTATCTTAATTGTGGATGTTTGGTAGAATGGTATTAGTACAATGAAAGTTGGCTTTTATCATTTTTGTGTTATTCGATTAATATCATCACTGTCACATGCTAAAGGTAATAACAATGGCTATAGAAGGAAGTAATAATGAAGTTGTGATCTCATGAGTGTTTTATAATTGATAATTTGAAGTGTTAGTTAAGTGGTTAATTAAGTAGTTAATTATAGTTAATATTTGATCAACAATTTTAAGTGTTATTATCTTAACATTGAGAAGTAATCATACATTGGTGAGTGAGTTTAATTAGACAATAAATTAGTCTGAGTCTCTGAGGGAACGAACTAGAAAGTATTCTATATTACTTGCGAACGCGTATACTTGCGTGAATATTAGCGCGTGTTTTCGCCCTAACAAGTTTTTGGCGCCGCTGCCGGGGACTCGACGTATTTGTTTATTTTATGTGCTTACCATCATTGGTCATTAGGACTCAGTGATTAGGACGTAATAGTTACTTACTCTTTTCAGTTGTGTTTCAGGTACTTTAGCAAGCATTTATGCAAACTCGTTCTCGTGCTCGCAAGAGGACTTTAGATACAGCTGAGGAGACAGACGAAGTTCTTGATATTCCGGAGAAGTTAGATTTTGAGGATTCGGATTCAGGAGCTGAGCAGAAAGAACCAGTAAACATGGGAGATCGTATTGTTCAAGCTGATCCAGCTCTTATGGATTTTTCTCGGCCTAAAATTGATGATATTCAGTCAAGCATCCTTCATCCGGCTATTCAAGCTAACACCTTTGAAATCAAGCCGGGCACTATTCAGATGGTGCAGAATTCTGTTTCTTTTGGAGGAGCGCCAACTGAAGACCCCAACATGCACATAAGAAATTTTGTCGAGATCTGCAGCACTTTTAAGTATAATGGCGTGACTGATGAGGCTATCAAGTTGAGGCTTTTCCCATTCTCATTGAGGGATAAGGCTAAAGACTGGTTACATTCGGAACCAGCTGGGTCCATCACAACGTGGCAAGATCTTGCGCAAAAGTTTCTGGTGAAGTTTTATCCAATGGCAAAGACTGCTGCTATGAGGAGTGCTCTTACTCAGTTTGCGCAGCAACCTACAGAATCTATGTGTGATGCTTGGGAACGCTACAAGGAAATGTTGAAAAAATGTCCACATCATGGAATGCCGGATTGGATGGTGATCACTGGTTTCTATAATGGTTTGGGGGCCCAATCTCGGCCCATGCTCGATGCAGCAGCTGGAGGCGCCTTATGGGCTAAAAGCTATACTGAGGCGTATAATCTTATAGAGACGATGGCTGCAAATGAGCATCAAAACCCAACTCAGAGGATGACGTCAGGCAAGGTAGCAGGTATTCTGGAAGTTGATGCAGCCACCGCTATTGCAGCCCAGCTCCAATCGCTATCAATGAAGGTCGATTCTCTGGCTACGTATGGAGTTAATCAAATAGCTATGGTTTGTGAGCTTTGTGCAGGTTCTCATGCTACGGATCAGTGTTCTCTTGTCAACGAATCTGTTCAGTATGTGAATAATTATCAGCGACAACAGCAGCCTGTGCCAGCGACCTATCATCCTAATAACAGAAATCATCCAAATTTCAGCTGGGGGAATAATCAGAATGCGATTCAGCCAACATATCAGCAAGGAGTGAGTAAACAGTTTAACCCACCTGGATTCCAGTAACCACAGCAGTATGCTACAAGGCAATCATATCCTCAACAGGGAAGTGCAGCTGCACCTACTAGTGCTGATTTTGAGGAACTTAAGCTGTTGTGCAAGAGTCAGGCGGTTTCTATCAAGACCTTGGAAAATCAAATCGGTCAATTAGCCAATGCAGTGCTCAATCGTCAACCTGGCACTCTTCCCAGTGACACGGAAGTACCAGGCAGGAAGGAAGCTAAAGAGCAAGTCAAGGCTATTACCTTAAGGTCTGGAAAAGTAGCTGATGCTGAAAAGGCAAAAGAAGTCGAAGCTGAAGTTAGAGATGAAGAATCTAAGCAAAAGGAGAAAGCGGCGGAACCAAGGAAGACTACTGTTGAACACACTCTACCTGAGGCTAATACAGGGGAGAAACAGCTCTATCCTCCACCACCTTTTCCTAAGAGATTGTAGCAATAAAAGCTGGATAGACAGTTTGGGAAGTTTCTGGAGGTGTTCAAGAAACTTCACATCAATATACCTTTCGCTGAGGCTCTGGAACAAATGCCTAGTTATGCGAAGTTCATGAAGACTATTCTTTCAAGGAAGGTGAAACTGGATGACCTTGAAACCGTTGCTCTCACGGAAGAATGCAGCGCTGTTCTGCAGCAAAAGTTACCGCCAAAACTGAAAGATCCAGGAAGCTTCACCATTCCTTGCACCATTGGCAATCTAACTTTTGACAAGTGCCTTTGTGATTTGGGAGCAAGCATTAATCTAATGCCTTTGTCGATCTTTAAAAAGCTGGATCTGCCTGATCCAAAACCCACATACATGTCGCTACAATTGGCTGACCGTTCCATTACTTACCCAAGGGGCATAGTTGAGGATGTGCTCGTCAAGGTGGATAAGCTCTTCTTTCCTGCAGATTTCGTTATTCTGGATTTTGAGGAAGATAAGAAGATTCCCATAATCTTGGGGAGGCCTTTCTTGGCTACTGGCCGTACCTTGATAGATGTGCAAAAAGGGGAACTTACTATGCGGGTCCAAGATCAGGATGTGACCTTCAACATATTCAAGGCAATGAAATTCCCTACAGAAGATGAGGAGTGCTTAAAAGTGGATGTGATTGATTCCGCGGTTACTTCGGAACTCGAGCACATGCTAATGTCTGATGCATTGGAAAAGGCCTTAGTGGGGGAATTTGACAGTGATGATGAAGATAGCAACGAGCAATTACAATATCTGAACGCTTCTCCCTGGAAGCGAAAGCTGGACATACCATTTGAATCTCTTGGTACTTCTGACCTCAAGAACGCTGAAGGGAAGCTCAAACCATCAATAGAGGAAGCACCTACCTTGGAGCTCAAACCATTACCTGAACACTTGAGGTATGCTTTTTTAGGTGATTCATCTACGTTACCTGTTATTATTTCAGCTGACCTTTCAGGTAGTGAGGAAGACAAGCTCTTAAGGATTTTGAGAGAATTCAAATCGGCTATAGGATGGACCATAGCAGACATCAAGGGGATAAGTCCTTCATATTGTATGCATAAAATTCTGTTAGAGGAAGGTAGTAAGCCAACTGTGGAACAGCAGCGAAGACTGAACCCGATCATGAAGGAGGTGGTAAAGAAAGAAATTCTGAAATGGCTAGATGCAGGCATCATTTATCCTATTTCTGACAGCTCGTGGGTGAGCCCCGTACAATGTGTACCTAAGAAAGGAGGTATCACTGTGGTCGCAAATGAAAAGAATGAGCTCATCCCTACTCGAACAGTTACAGGATGGAGAGTATGCATGGATTATAGGAAATTGAACAAAGCCACAAGGAAGGATCACTTTCCTCTTCCATTTATTGATCAAATGCTTGACAGATTGGCGGGACATGAGTATTTTTGTCTTCTGGATGGTTATTCCGGGTATAATTAGATTTGTATTGCACTAGAGGATTAGGAAAAGACTACCTTCACTTGTCAATTTGGCACATTTGCTTTTCGTAGAGTTTCGTTTGGGTTATGTGGCGCCCCGGCCACCTTTCAGAGATGTATGATGGCTATATTCTCTGACATGATTGGAAATAACGTCGAAGTGTTCATGGATGACTTCTCCGTCTTTGGACACTCATATGATGAATGTTTGAATAATCTGCGCGCCGTACTCAAAAGATGCGTGGAAACTAATTTGGTGCTTAATTGGGAGAAATGTCATTTTATGGTGCGTGAAGGCATTATCCTTGGGCATAAGGTCTCTAGCAAGGGTCTGGAGGTGGACAAGGCCAAGGTGGGAGTCATTGAAAATCTTCCCCCACCCAATTCTGTGAAAGGAATCCGTAGTTTTCTTGGTCATGCGGGTTTTTATCGGCGATTCATCAAGGACTTTTCAAAGATATCTAAGCCGTTGTGCAATTTGCTTGAGAAAGATGTGCCTTTCAAATTTGATGATGAATGTTTGGCAGCATTCGAGACTCTCAAGAAGAGTTTGATCACTGCACCAGTTATTACAGCACCAGATTGGACAGAACCGTTTGAGATGATGTGTGATGCGAGTGATTATGCGGTAGGTGCAGTTCTGGGACAGCGCAAGAAAAATATCTTCCATGTGGTCTACTATGCGAGTAAGACTTTAAATGGGGCCCAATTGAACTACACCACTACTGAGAAGGAGCTTTTGGCTATAGTCTTTGGCTTTGAGAAATTTCGATCTTATCTGCTTGGTACGAAAGTAACAGTATTCACTGATCATGCAGCTATTCGCTATCTGGTTTTTAAGAAGGATTCGAAGCCGAGACTCAATCGTTGGGTGCTTCTACTTCAGGAATTTGAGTTAGAGATCAAAGATAGAAAAGGTACAGAGAATCAAGTAGCTGACCATCTCTCTAGGTTGGAGAATCCTGATTTTACTTCACAAGATAGGACGTTAATCAATGAATCTTTTCCGGATGAGCAGTTGTTTGCAATTCAGGAGGAAGAACCATGGTTTGCAGATATTGTAAACTATCTCGTCAGCAATATAATGCCTCTTAATTTGACATCCGCTCAAAAGAAGAAGTTTCTGCATGAGGTGAAGTGGTATATGTGGGATGAACCATATTTGTTTAGACAGGGAGCTGACCAGATCATCAGGAGATGTATCCCGTTCTGTGAGACGGAGGGGATATTACGAGACTGCCATTCCACGGTTTATGGTGGACACTATGGAGGTGAGAAGACGGCAGCTCGTATTCTGCAAGCAGGTTTTTTTTGGCCTACTTTGTTCAAGGATGCTCATCAGTTTGTTTTAAGGTGTGATCGTTGCCAAAGAGTGGGAAATTTGTCAAGGAAGGATGAGATGCCATTAAATGTGATGCTTGAAGTCGAGGTCTTTGATGTGTGAGGAATCAATTTCATGGGGCCTTTTATCTCGTCTTGCAATAATCAGTACATCTTGCTGGCAGTCGATTATGTCTCAAAATGGGTCGAAGTTAAAGCTTTACCGACAAATGATGCAAAGGTAGTACTAAATTTTCTTCATAAGCAAATTTTCACAAGGTTTGGAACGCCTCGGGTAATCATAAGTGATGAAGGATCGCATTTTTGCAACCGTTAGTTCACTTCTATGATGCAGCATTATAATGTGAATCATCGAGTAGCTACTGCCTATCATCCGCAAACAAATGGTCAAGCGGAAGTGTCTAACAGAGAGATAAAGCGTATTCTAGAGAAGGTTGTTTGTCCGTCAAGGAAGGATTGGTCTTTAAAGCACGATGAAGCTGTTTGGGCTTACAGAACAGCATACAAAACTCCACTTGGGATGTCACCGTTTCAGTTGGTGTACGGTAAGGGATGTCATCTACCGGCGGAGCTTGAGCATAAAGCCTACTGGGCATTGAAGAAATTGAACCTGGATTTAGATGCAGCTGGTAAGAAAAGAATGCTTCAGCTTAATGAACTTGATGAATTTCGACTTCAAGCATACGAGAATAACAAAATGTATAAGGAAAAGGTGAAGAGGTGGCACGATAGGAAGCTACATCCTAAGTTATTTGTGCCAGGGCAACAAGTTCTGTTATTCAACTCTCGGCTCCGACTTTTTCCTGGGAAGTTGAAATCAAGATGGTCTGGACCTTTTATTGTCAAAACTGTGTTTCCACATGGAGCGGTGGAAATTTTTGAGAATGATTCGGACCATGCATTCAAGGTTAACGGTCAGCGGTTGAAGCACTACTATGGGGACATGGCAAACCGAGAGGTGGTTAGTGCCATTTTGTTGACTACTTGAGAAATGTACGGAACGTCAAGCTAATGATGAAAAAGAAGCGCTGCGTGGGAGGCAACCCATGAATTGTTGTTACAGGAACCCTTAGAAGTTAATAACCTATCCAAAAACACAAAAAAATCAGAAAACAGGGGCTGAAAAAAAAAAATTCCAGAGACCCTCTGCGCGCCCGCGCAGCTATGCTGAGCGGCCGCGCAGCTTGCTGAGCGGCCGCGCAGGGGTCGAGTTCCAGAATTTTTTTTACAGTTCAGAAAAAAAAATAATAATAATAAAATACAAAAACAGTTGTAGCCCATAAACCCACGAATTATTCCCACTACCCCATCATTTTATCCCTTAATTCCCAAAACCTAATCTAATCCACACCCTATATATACATACACCTATCCTACATATCTCTCACAAAACTTCCTACACTTAAACCCTCTCACAAATATTAAAAATCAGTGCTTACACACTTTTATTCACGAATCAATGGCACCCAAGAGAGCACGCACTATTGACAGCAGCAGCACAGTTCCTACTGCTGATTCATCGAGGGGTACTGCTGCAAGACCTCGGTTAACTGACAGAGCTGCGGAGGAGGAGTACACTAGGCTGTTGGGGAAGCCGATTCTGAAAGAGAGGGGGTTTTTACCATCAGGGAGGGATGGTGAGTTGTTGCCCATGATTGCAGAGAAGGGGTGGATAGCTTTTTGTGAGTCACCCGAAGCAGTACCGATGAGCGTTGTTCGCGAGTTCTACGCGAACGCGAAGGCTGAAAAGAATGGGTTTTCTGTAGTCCGTGGGCTAACAGTTGATTATCATCCTGCGGCGATTCGCCGTGTGATTGGACAGCGAGAGAGGAAGCCCGAGGAGGAGAACTGGAATGAAAAGACTGCTGAGGATTTTGACTTGGATTTGATTTGTGCGACTCTCTGTCGACCGGGCACAGTTTGGAACCGCAGTCCAGCCAATAATGAGTATTGTCACTTTCCAGCGATCGCCATGAACAGGTATGCCCGTGCATGGAATGCATTTATATGTGCTAATATTTTTCCTTCTTCACATGCACACGAGGTCACAGTTGAGAGAGCACAGTTGTTGTGGGGAATTCTGCATGATGAGTATTATGTGGACCTTGGTGAGTTTATCTACCAAGGAATTCTGAAGTTTTTGAGGGGAGCAAAGCATATGAACATCCCTTATGCATCCACGATTATGAAGCTATGCCGAGCAGTAGGAGTGAACTGGCCGGCTCATGAGCAGTTGCAGTTGCCAGCAGCTCCGATAGATTCTGGCACTCTGAATGGGATGCAGGAGTGGACCGGTGGTGAGCCTGAGGAGCATGGGCTGGGTTATCGTCTTCCAGGAGGACGTCCAGTACGAGGTGCTATACTATGGCTAGGCCAGGGCGTGGTGAGGCTGGTTCTTCGAGAGCTCAGGAGTGTGCTGGGATGGGTGATGCCCAGTATAGGAGGCTTTCACGGCGGATGGATGCCATGTATGAGACGCAGAGCAGGTTTGCTCAGGAGCTCACCCTTGCATTAGGGACTGCTTTTCGAGGCCTTGGAGCTGATATCCAGTGGCCAGTTTTTGGTGAGGACTCTGCATACCCGCCGCCTGATACTCCACCCACTGAGGGTGATGATGATGATGACTTCGAGTAGGTATACCCTGTGTTCCTTTCTACTACTTTCACTGAGGACAGTGAAGATTTTTAGTTTGAAGGTGGTAGTTAAGGAATATTGTGTGTGTGTCATTTAGTTGCATATTCATGATAGTTTAGTTCATTTAGTTGCATATTCATGATAGTTTAGTTCATATAGTTGCATAATTTATGCCATATAGTTTTTTTTTATGAATGTCATGTAGCTCATGCATTTACTATGATCCCTTTTGTAATGATTTATCGACTGAATTGTGATATTGATGCGAGTGTAGTGATAACATTAAAGTGATATTAAGTTATGTAGGTTGATATGCATGCTAGAAACAATTGTAAGTCCACTAAGTCTTAAAGAAGGCGTAAGGGCTAGATTGTTGTTATGATTTGGTTGTTTTCAAGGTCAATCTATTTATTATGCTTAGAATTCGATTATAGGTTCTTAGTGATAAAAACATGAAAAAGAAAAATTTTTGGAGAAAAAAATATGGAAGTTGTTGCTAGTTGTGGCTAGGCGTCAAATGGCTAGTAGCCGGCTCGCTTATGTTGCGAGTAGTCTAGGGTTGAGTAAGATGGAGCGAAACGCACTTGCTCAGAAGTTATAAAAAAAAAAAAAAAATTGCATAATTGATCAAGAGTGGGCTCTTTGGTATTCGAGTTATTAAGTTCTTAGGGGACTTTGTGCCTAGTGACCTAAGGCTTTTAGAGTCTGGGATCCGCTAACCTAACGCTCGTTACATGGATACCATTGTATAAGTCTTTTGTGGACCTCACTCATTGCACGGTCAAATAAGCATTTGAGTTGTAAATAAAAAGCACGATTCCGTAGTAAGCTCCAGAGTTCTTGTAGTGTTGTATATCACTTTGTGCCTAGAATTTTTTTATTCTTTGTATAATCGTAGGATTGCCTTGAAGATAGTCTAGTCATAGTAATTGGTCTAGTTCCGAAGCATATCTGTTAAGCATTTGCACACACCACGTTTCTGGCTGTATGTCCGTTTGCATGAGTTTATTGATCTTTAGTTGTCTAACTGCATTCGTTGAGAGGTAACAATTTGGTTGGTTAATTATAGTAAGGGGGATCGTTGCATTTTCATATAGATTGTATTCATGCATATTTGTATTTGTTTTTGAGTCTGTGACGCTTGAGGACAAGCATCGATTTAAGTTTGGGGGTGTGATAAGTGGCATTTTACACCACTTAGAACGTCTTAAAATGGCTTAAATTGGTGTCTTGAAATCAAGTATTTTGTGTATTTGATGCGTTTTTCTAGTGTTTATGCATTTCAGGGTAATAGTTGTATTTCGGGGGAGGAATCATCAAGAATAAGCCTTGGCATGTGTTCACCATTGCGAGAGGAAAGGAATGGGCAGATTACGGCGAAGAAACGGAGCAAGCTTGGAATTTTTCCAGTAGGGTCCTGCACGCCCGCGCAGCAATGCTGAGCGGCCGCGCAGCAGCCTGCGCGCCCGCGCAGCAATGCTGAGCGGCCGCGCAAGGTCGGGGAAAAAGCTGAATTATTTTAGACTTCTACTTCTGTGTGGCTTCCAACTTCTATGTAATCTGAGTTTTATGGGACTATTATATAGGTAGATTTGAGACGTTTTCATAGAGAGTATTAAGGAGATTATATTTTAGATTGTGTTTTACGCAAGAAGCAAAGGAGATAAGGAAGAAGACCGATTTAGCACACCGCAACGAAGAGGAAGCATATATTCTTGTGATTCTTGTTTCGTTGTAACGTTGGATGCTAGTTTTCTTGCTTTGACTTATTTACTCTTGTGACGTACTATGTTTTAATATAATTAGTGTAGTTATTATTTTCTTGTGTTGTTTGTCATGATTTCATATGAACCCATGATGGCGATAAGTTCTATTATGGGCTAATCGTGATCATGGGGTTACAACGGATTTATTATGGAATTCTTTAGTTAATTGTTTAATACTTTAGTGTGTGATGATTGCATGATATCTAGTATTGGTTGTGCGTATTCGTCTTATGTGCGTCGCGAACATATAAGATAGGGTGTTAATCTCTTGTGAAGCGACGGTGGATCTTGAGATTTAGAACTTGCCATGCTAGCATAGGTTCATGTACGTTGTGCATGATTAGTGGGTAACTCTAACAGTTTTATTTGCCCTATGTAATCAAAAGAAATAACTTGTGCTTAAATCGTTGTGTTGTCAATTTCTGTAGACATATAGGAACTCAGCATAATTGATGACTATTCGACTTTTATCTTAATTGTGGATGTTTGGTAGAATGGTATTAGTACAATGAAAGTTGGCTTTTATCAGTTTTGTGTTATTCGATTAATATCATCACTGTCACATGCTAAAGGTAATAACAATGGCTATAGAAGGAAATAATAATGAAGTTGTGATCTCATGAGTGTTTTATTATTGATAATTTGAAGTGTTAGTTAAGTGGTTAATTAAGTAGTTAATTATAGTTAATATTTGATCAACAATTTTAAGTGTTATTATCTTAACATTGAAAAGTAATCATACATTGGTGAGTGAGTTTAATTAGACAATAAATTAGTCTGAGTCTCTGAGGGAACGAACTAGAAAGTATTCTATATTACTTGCGAACGCGTATACTTGCGTGAATATTAGCGCGTGTTTTCGCCCTAACATAATCCCAGATCAGCTGTTCCCTTAAGATACTTGAAAATTCTTTTCACAGTTGTTAAGTGAGGTTCTCTTGGATCTACTTGAAATCTTGCACAAAGACAGGTAGCATACATGATATCAGGTCTACTAGCAGTTAGATAGAGTAGAGAGCCAATCATACCTCTGTAATCAGTAATATCTACTGTTTTACCAGTATCCTTGTCCAGTTTTGTTGCAGTGGCCATGGGAGTGGATGCACTTGAACAATCTTGCATTCCAAATTTCTTCAGCAAGTTTCTGGTATACTTAGTTTGACAAATAAAAGTGCCTTCTTCATTCTGCTTGACTTGAAGGCCCAGAAAATAGCTAAGTTCCCCTATCATACTCATCTGATACCTTGACTGCATCAGTTTGGCAAACTTCTTGCAAAGTTTGTCATTTGTAGAACCAAAAATGATATCATCAACATAAATCTGGACCAGAAGTAAGTCCTTTCCATGGTTGAGGTAGAATAGTGTTTTGTCTATAGTTCCTCTGTTAAATCCACTTTCCAGAAGAAACTGGGCTAAAGTCTCATACCATGCTCTAGGAGCTTGGTTAAGTCCATAAAGTGCTTTATCAAGCCTGTAGACATAACCTGGATATTTGGAATCTACAAAGCCTGGAGGTTGTTCAACATATACTTCTTCCTCCAATTCTCCATTGAGAAAAGCACTTTTCACATCCATTTGAAAGACAGTAAACTTTTTGTGAGCAGCATAAGCCAAAAATATCCTTATGGCTTCTAACCTAGCAACTGGTGCAAATATTTCATCATAATCAATTCTCTCCTGTTGAGAATATCCTTTTGCAACCAGTCTTGCCTTATTCCTTGTAATTATGCCATCACTATCAGTTTTGTTTCTGAATACCCATTTTGTACCAACAACAGATCTGTTCTTTGGTCTTGGTACTAGGGTCCAGACTTTGTTTCTTTCAAATTCATTTAACTCTTCCTACATTGCTTACACCCAATCTGCATCTTGAAGAGCTTCTTCCACTTTCTTTGGCTCAGTCTGAGAAAGAAAAGAATTGTAAAGACATTCATTTGAAGTACCTGTTCTAGTTCTGACACCTGCATCAGGATTTCCAATTATCAAATCAGGTGTATGTGATTTAATCCACTTCCTGGCAGATGGAAGGTTTTCTCTAGAACTGGATGCTCCCCCATGATCCATGCTGTCTTCAATTTCATTTTCTGATGCTCCCCCTGAAACTATGCTCTCTGAGTTGGATTCTTCAGAATTTAGATTTTCAGTACTATCAGAACTTAGCTTGAACATGACGAATGAGAACTTGAAGAGCCAGATGTATGTTCTGATGCTTCTTAAGATGTGGTAATATCTTGAGTATGCCCCCTGCATAGGTGCATCTTCTTTTGGCGTAGTCACCACAGTTTCAATAACATCAGAGTTTAATCCATCAGAGTTTGTAGTATCAGGACTTATATTGTCAGGATTTTCAGTATCATAATTTGAGTCTTCATTTTCAAATCTCAGCTGATCATGATCAATAAAATCTTCAAGTCCAGTAATCTCCTTATCATCAAAAGAGACATTGATAGATTCCATGACCACTCTTGTTCTCAAGTTATAGACTCTGAAGGCTTTTTTGGAAAGTGGATATCCAACAAAGATTCCTTCATCAGCTTTTAGATCAAATTTAGATAGTTGTTCAGGATGAGTCTTAAGAACAAAACACTTGCATCCAAATACATTAAAATACTTCAGATTTGGCTTCTTTTTCTTTACCATCTCATATGGTGTCTTTCCTTGCTTGTTAATGAGTGTTGCATTCTGAGTAAAACAAGCAATCTGCACAGCTTCAGCCCAGAAATAGGTTGGAAGCTTTGCTTCTTCAAGCATTGTACGTGCAGCTTCAATGAGAGTTCTATTCTTCCTTTCAACAACTCCATTTTGTTGTGGAGTTCCAGGAGCAGAGTATTCCTGCTTAATTCCATGGTTTTTGCAGAACTCTTCCATTATCAAATTCTTGAACTCAGTGCCATTATAACTCCTTATTGTCTTCACAGAATCTTTGACCAATTTATCCAGTTGTTTGACATGATCAATCAAGATAGATGCAGTTTCACTTATTGTGTGCAAGAAATACACCCATGTGTATCTGGTGAACTCATCCACTATGACCATAGCATATTTCTTCTTTGTAATAGACATGACATTTACTGGACCAAATAGATCAACATGTAGTAGGTGATAAGGCTCAAGAATTGATGATTCAGTCTTGCTCTTGAATGAGGATTTTCTTTGTTTAGCCTTCTGACAAGAATCATAAAGGCCATCAGGATCAAATACTGACTTTGGCAGTCCTCTCACAAGATCTTTCTTGACTAATTCATTTATATTGTTGAAATTTAAATGAGAGAGTTTCTTGTGCCAATTCCAGCTTTCTTCAATTGATGCTCTACTCATCAGACAGATTGCAGAACCATCAGTACTTGTTGAAAGCTTAGCTTCATAAATGTTACCACGCCTGTATCCTTTCAGAACAACTTTGCCTTTAGATTTACTCACAACTTCACAGTGTTCTTCAAAGAAATCAACATGATAACCTATGTCACAGATTTGACTTATACTCAGCAGATTGTGTTTAAGTCCTGAGACCAGAGCTACTTCTTTAATGATGACATTCCCAAGATTGATATTGCCATATCCCAATGTTTTTCCAATGTTGCCATCTCCATAAGAAACACTTGGGTCAGCTTTCTCCACAAAATCTGATAGCAGGGCTTTATTTCCAGTCATATGTCCTGAACATCCACTGTCCAGAACCAGGATGTTTTTCCTATTGCCCTGCAATCACAAAGACCACTAATGATTAGTTTTAAGGACCCGGACTTGCTTGGATCCTTTGGCCTTATCAAGTTTGTTAACATTTGCAGCGGATTTAGCATCAGAGTTTGTGTTAACAATTTTCTTATCAGAACTTACACTATCAGACTTTGAATCAGAATTTACACTAGAAGGAACAATGGAAACTTTCTTTAAAGAAGGTTTTATTTGATAATAATCAT
Source organism: Apium graveolens (assembly GCF_009905375.1). Taxonomy (NCBI): domain Eukaryota; kingdom Viridiplantae; phylum Streptophyta; class Magnoliopsida; order Apiales; family Apiaceae; genus Apium; species Apium graveolens. The sequence goes on from NC_133653.1 coordinate 141,472,339, forward strand.
AGTATAAACTATGATATTCCTTACAAGTATAAATGGAATGCCATAAACTACCACAATGAAAACAAGAATTTTGTGGCTTATATCTAACAGACTGACTCTTAACTCCTGACTTTGAAGGTAAGGAGTTTATGTTCTTATTCTTCCTGCAAAAAGAGGCCAGATGGTTAGAACTTCCACAGTTATGACACGTTTTCCTAGGAGCTTTAGGAACAGGCTTATAATCATTGCTTTTATTCACATCTTCCTTTCCATTCCTATTTTTCCTAGGTGATTTTACCTTGTTTGCGTTCTTAACATCTTTCAGCTTATGTTTAAGCTGCTTCTTAGTCATTAAGCCTATGTTTACTTCAACTGTCTTTTCCTGTTTTAATTTGTCAGAAGTTAATCCCTTTTTAACTTCTGATTTCTCATTATCAGACTTTACAGTTACAAACTTAACAGGTTTTAACTTTGGCTTTTGCTTAACAACAACAGGCTTAATTTATACAGTTCCTTTATCATTCTTATCCTCTCCATAACCTAAGCCCTCTTTCCAGTTTTCACTACTTAGCAAATTTTGAGTTGTTCTGGCAGAGTTAGTCCAAGTCCTGATAACCTCTCTTTCCTTTTCTAACTCAGTTTTTAGAGATTTATTCATTTTTAGCACTTCATCCCTAACATAAAAAGCATCATCTCTATCTTTCTGAGTTTGATGGAACATAACTAACTCTTTTTCTAAGAAATCATTTCTTTTCTTAAAAGCAAGATTTTCAGAAGTTAATCTTTCACATGTTAAAGTTTGATCTCTATAACTAACAAACATGGTTTTAAGATATCTTCTCAACTCATTAATATCATCAGTATGAAAAGCATAAGTAGTCTGAGGTACCTTTGATTCAGCAGCTTCAGAACTGCTTTCAGCACTTGCTTTCAGAGTCTGAGGTGTCTGTCCAGCTTTTCTTCTTTGTGACAAGAGCCTTGCCTTTGTCACTCTTCACTTTCTTGCAATCAGGAGATATGTGGCCCTTCTCACCACAGTTATAGCATTTGACATTGGTATAATCTCCTCTGTCAGACTTTCCTCCTCTGCCCTCAGATCTTCTGAAATTCTTCTTATCAAAATTTGTGCATTTTCTGGAAAACTTCTTTCCCTTCCTGAACTTCCTGTATGCTATCTTTGTGATCCCTTTCACCATAAGAGCACACAGCTTCATCATCTCCTTATCAGCATCAGTCTCAGGCAAGCTTTCAGAATCTGAGTCATCATCACTTTCAGAACTTGATGACTCAGTATCAGACTTTGTGAAAAGAGCTTTACCCTTGTCTTTCCTTGAGGTAGCTACCTTGGGGGATTCTTCTTCAGCCTTAAGAGCAACTATCCTTGACTTTCCTCCTTTCCTCTTGCTTCTTTGTTCCATCTCAAGTTCATGAGTCTTGAGCATTCCATAAATTTCATCAAGATTGTAGTTGTCTCTTATTGCTGTTGCCTTCAAATCCCAGCATTCAGGAAGAGCTAACAGGAATTTAAGGTTTGTATCTTCAAGATCATACTCCTTATTAACCAGTGACAAATCATTCAAGAGTTTGACAAATCTATCATATAAATCAGTCAATGACTCATTAGCCTTTGAGTCAAAGTGTTCATATTCTTGAGTGAGTATTGTCTTCCTCTTCTTCTTAATTGTATCAGTTCCCTGACACCTTGTTTCCAGAGCATCCCATATCTCCTTTGCAGACTTGCAGTTAATTACCCTGTTTGTCATTACATTATCAATGGCACTATGCAGTAAGTGTCGTACCTTGGCATCCTTAGCAATTGATGTGATATCTTCAGCAGTGTAATCACTCTTTTCCTTTGGTACAGTCTTTGTTGCTTCACCTGCAACTGCAACAGCGAGCTTGGTTGGTTTGTGAGGCCCTTCCTTGATTCTATCAAGATATTCTGGATCTATAGCTTCCAGAAACATGGTCATCTTCACCTTCCATATGGCATATTCAGATGGTCTCAGTATGGGAACTCTGATAGTCTCATACCGACTTTGAATTTGTGTCTTTGGAGGTTCTTCAGTTTTGGTAGGCTTAGTTGGAGTTTCTGTGTCTGACATGATTGTGTTTGGATCTTAAACTGTTTGTGCGTTAACATATAGGCTCTGATACCACTTGTTAGGTCACACACACACTGTAGAGGGGGTGAATACAGTGTAAAGTACAATCAAATTGAACTTTAATAACTCAAGTAACAAAAACAAACTTTATTGAAACAATAAACTCTGTTACAGTATGGAACTGTTACCTCTCAGTGATGAACAAATATCACGAGAGCTGCTAGGATTACAATGAATAATCTTCTCGAATATGATAACACTTATAGTGTAAACCCTATGTCTGTGTTTATATACTACACAGTTACAAGATAATCGCTAATTGATATGGAATATAATTCTGCTTCCTAAAATATATCAATCAGATATCTTTTCTTCCAAGTATTTTATTCTTCATAGAATTCCTTCTTCATGCATATCTCTTCTTATGTTTATCTCGATCTTCTTTTTTTTAATCAGCTGTTGTCCTTATCTGAACGTCCTTCAGTACTTAAGTTCTGATATCCATCTTCTGATAATATAAGTACTGATATCCTTAAGTCCTGACTTCCAGTAAGTACTGATTTATCTTGTTTAAGTAAGATCTAAAAACTAAACATAAATCATATTAGCCATGACATTATCAAATATATCTAACATAGTATGTAGGTGCTTATTATAGAATAAGTTCACTGAATATGACTCACACAGCTGAACAACTTATGGAGTTCACTCACGTGTCAGCAGTTGTTCATATAGTGATAGTTGTACAAGTATCCTTAGACTTGAGGTCAGTATAGTCATCTTGTGTACACTGAACTATGCTTTGGTTTAGTTCTTAGTCTCCAGGGACAATTATAAGGGCTCTACTGGGTATAGAAATTTTTACTTGAAGATAGTGTATGATCAATAAAGGATCTACCCCTTCCAGTGAAGGAAGAGAATGTTCAATGCTGATCCACTTATGCTAGTTCAGGAATCTCTGGCCAGAGTGAATGAAATTAGAAAGGAGTTTCTAATTTACATTAAATAGAACTAAGCATAGTGAATGGGAAAGCAAATGATTAAATAAGATAGGCTTGACACAAGTTACATGCCTTGTATTTAATCGTGACATTGTAGGGTAGAAGGAATTGATTGTACGGTAACTACTCACTGAATAGGTTCTTGGTATTCTAAGCAATGAATTCGTATTATCCGGATAGTCGCGATATGCTGAGAAGTATCCCTCACGATGTAGAATAAATATGATTAATTTATTAATTAATCATATTTAATGAATTAGAGAATTTATATAAATAATGATAAAATAGTTTTATTATCATTTATTTCTACTACCGGCTTAATATTGAACATACAGGGTCACACCATTAAAGAGAATGATTTAATGGTGGAGGAATTAATTAATAATGGCTGGTAATTATTTATTTGTGAAATAAATAATTAATTAGCAGATTTAATAATTGATTAAATGAGATATAATTAATTCTTAATATTATTAATTAAGAATTTAATTTTGGAAATTAAATCAAGTAAGAGAATTATTTTTCTAAAGTGTTTAGAAAAGGGATTAATGATTAAAAGGTGTTTTAATTATTAGTTAATTGGTTAATAAGAATAATCAATTAAAGGGTTAATAATAATAATAATATTTTATGGAAAATTTTCAGCTGAAAATTTTGCCTATAAATATACTATTATAAACCCTATTTGCCTCAACCCAAAATAATTAACCCTAATTCTAAAGTAGAACAAGAGGGAGGCAACTAATTCTCTCAACCTCTTCCTCCTCCATCACATTGTACTCTTGGTGGATACCGGTGGAGTGCTTCACACTTGAGGAGTAGCTGCTAGGGATTTCCGTTCATCATTCTTGGATCGCTATTAAAGACCTCCATCTTTCCATTAACGTAAAGCTTCTTAAGGTAAACATACTGAACTACGAATTAAATATTATTTTTCGCATGGATCCTGCGGAGAGTTTCGGTTTTTTTTTAAGATTTAAATTTAGGTTTTCGTTGCGTTTATGTGCTAAAAACCCTTCACTGACTACCCTGAGCACTCCCCTCAAGTGAAGTAGTAGTTGTTCCAACTGATGTCTTTTGAGAGACAACAGAGGTTGTCTTCTTAGACTTGGATTTAGATTTAGGTTTTGTGGCTTGGGTAGGCATCTATTTGGTCACTGTCACAGATGTCATTGCCATAGTTGAAGTAGAAGAAGTAATGGGTGGAGAAGAGATTGGAGCAGAAGTAGTTACCTCAGTTACCTGTTGCGCCTCAAAGATTGGAAGATAGTTGAGAGGCACTCCATTGTTGAGGTTGTTCCTGCTCAAATCTGCAAGAACTCTCTTTTCTTAAACTCAGCAATCAAGCTTATTGTTCGGGTTCTAAATTACAAGGTCCTCAGAAACAAAGTTAGCTAGCATCATAAAGAATCTACCATAAAATATGTTCTTTGACCTCTTCTTAATATCTTCTAATTTATACCCTAATTATATCATGACAGAGTTACTAAAGTTAAAGTACTTGTCATTCAAAAGCATATATAGCATGTTAACCATGGAATAAGTAACAACATCAAAGTTGCTAATTTTGCCAAAAAAATACTTTGATAAAAGAATCACAAAGAAAGCTGCATTCTTTTCTAAGGCCCATTCTCCTAACCTCTCCTAATATGGTATAAATGAGAGAATAGCCCATAGACCTAAGCATGGTGCTCACATCTGTGTCTGTGTGTGGAACATTAGTGTTGTTTTCAGGAAAATGAAAGCAAGCTTGTATTTCATCATTATTAATACAGTAATCATTACATTTAAGAGTGAAGGCAATGGTCTTATCTTTGGAGTTGTACACTGCCGTGGTCCAGGTCTGCTCCACAACTTCATAATGATTATTGGAGATTCAAGCATAGCATAACTTTATTTGCAGTTACAAATGAAGTCCATCATCTTGTGATAGTCCTCAGAAGCAGCAATGTTCTTGTCCACCAGTGCTACGACGTTGTTCTTCTCATAGACAAATCCAGATTGAGACATAATCTTGACTATGGGTGCCATTGTTATGATTAGAAAGTAGTTACAGAGAAAGGGGGTTTATGGAGATGAAGTGAGTAAAAGTTGCTAAGTAATTCAGAGAGAGATAAAAGTGAAATACAGAAGTAAATTGGGCTTTTATACTAACTGTGAAAAAGATTAATAAATAATTAAAATAAAATAAAGTATCCAATAAAATTTTCCATAAATAACCGTTTAAAAATAAAGTAAATTGTAGAAATTCCAAAATTTATTCATCGACAGATACATACAAGCTGTAAGTAATATCGACGGCTAGAGTTTGGAATTAACGGTTAAGATTGAATCAATTCAACGAATGCATGATGTACCTTTATCCGTTGAAAGATAAAGTACCTAGAAATATTTTGACTTTTAACGGATAATTAATCCTTATCAGTTGAATGCTATCAGTATTTACCTTTAGCAAATCCTGATTTTGGTGTTAGGATCTAACCACTTGTAAATCTTGACGCCAATGTCAGGATCTGATAACTTGTAAATCATGATTTTTTTATTTAATAAATTCAAAATTATTTATGGCTGCATTACAAATTGCTTAGACATCAAAACAACTTAGGAATAATTAAGCATACCTAACTCACTTACCAACCTAGTGAAGGTGGACTCATCAAGTGGCTCGGTAAAGATGTCTGCAAGTTGCTGCTCACTTAGAACATAATGAAATTCTACAGTACCATTCATGACATGTTCTCGAATGAAATGGTACTTGATGTCAATGTGTTTGTCCTTGAATGCTATACAGGTTTTTCAGTAATAGCAATGGCACTTGTGTTGTCACGGAAAATTGGGATCCTGTCCACATGTAGATCATAATCCAACAGTTGATTCTTCATCCACAAAATCTGTGCACAGTAGCTACCAGCAACAATATATTCAGCTTTAGCCGTTGAAGTAGAAATTGAGTTCTGTTTCTTACTGAACCAGGACACAAGCTTGTTTCCTAGAAACTGACAGGTTCCTGTAGTACTTTTTTTGTCTATCTTACAACCCGCATAATCTGCATCTGAATAACCAATTAGATCAAAACAAAAATTTCTAGGATACCAAATGCCAAGTTTTGGTGCTCCTTTGAGAAATCTGAAAATTCTCTTAATAGCTACTAAATGAAATTCTATAGGATTAGCCTCAAATCAAGCACAAAGACAAGTAGTAAACATTATATCTGGCCTACTGGCTTTTAAATATTAAAGTGAGCCGACCATGCCTCTATAGCTTGAAATGTCCACATACTTTTCAGTAGTATTCAATTCAAGTTTAGGGGCAATGGCCATGGGAGTTTTTGCAGATGTGCAATCCGTTAAGTCAAACTTCTTTAAAAGATCATGAATATATTTAGTTTGTCTAATGAATATTCCATCACTAACTTGCTTAACTTATAAAACAATAAAGTAAGTTAGTTCTCCCATCATGCCCATTTCAGACTTTGCATCAATTTGGCAAACTTTTTACAAAGTTTCTCATCTATAGAGCCAAATATAATATCATCTACATATATTTTATTAGGTCACACAACACTGTAGAAGGGGGTTGAATACAGTGTAGAATACAATCAAATTGATTTAAAGCACAGGTAACAGAAAACAGATGTATTCGATATAATAAACTCTGTTATAATGGAACTGTTCTCTCTCAGTGATGAACAAATATCACGAGAGCTGCTAGGTTACAATTATATGATCTTCTCGATGATCGTAACTCTTATAGAGTAAACCTATGTTTGTGTTTATATAGACACACAGTTACAAGATAACTTCTAGTTGATATGGAATATAATTCTGTCTCCTAAAATATATCAACCAGATATCTTATAATTCTTCTAGTCCACGAACTCTATCCTTGCATATCTTCTTCTTGTATTAGTCTCGATCTTCTTTCCTGTAAATCAGCTTCCTTCCTTAACTGTAAGTCCTCCAGTACTTAAGTTCTGATATCCATCTTCTGATATTATCTTCTGATAATCTAAGTTCTGATATCCTTAAGTTTTGACTTCCAGTAAATTCTGATTCCAGTAAGAACTAATATTTCCTGTTAGTTAAGATCTGAGAACTAAACATGAAACATATTAGACATGACATCTCAAATATATTCAACAATCTCCCCCAACTTGTAAATTATGCAAGAATGTACAAGTTAATAGATTTGATGATGTCAAAAACATTTAAGTTCAAATGCAATAAGAGTTTGACTAAACAAATAATTACAACTTACAAAACATCCAGCTTTACCAGCATCACTGAATCAATCTGAATCCATAATGATTCTTAACAAAATCTCTTATCAGATTATCTTCAGCTTTCTTCAGAACTTCAACTAACTGTGCTTTGATCTGCATCAGTTCTTCTTCTTTACTATCACTAATTTGATAAATGGCAGTTCTGAGAGCTTGAATGGATGTTCTTTCAAGTCCATCACCAAGTCTGATAAGCTTAGGATGTGAAGAGTTTTCATTATAACATAAGCATCTTCCTTTCAGAATAACTTCCACCTTAGCAGAATTCTTCAGCATAGTAATTTCTCTTCCATCATCTTCAGTAATCATTGGACTGTAATGAGAAGTCTTTGTACTAGAGATTCTGAATAGATCTCTTATAGCCTTCAAAATATATTCTGACCATCTTCTTGTAACATCAGATTTTACTTCCAGAAGATAATGAATATGTTGAAGCTCTCTGATAGACTTATTTAATACATCAGAATCAGCTAATCTATAAGTCCTTCCATCATTGAGAAATAAGATCAATTTCTCTTTTAGATTCTCTTTATCATGAGCATCTATCACAACTTGAGCAGACAACATCTTGTCAAGGTGTCTTTGTTTGATTTGTTCATATGGCTTGTCTGTCAATATGAAAGGATCTTTTAGAGTAACCTCTACTCCTATTTGAATCTTCTCTTCGTCAGAACCTAATCCAGCTGTATCTCTAGGTTGCTTGGATCTCAACCCAAATGTAGCAAGTTGACTCATCATGAGATTGGATTTTGGTTCAACTGGAGTAGCTTTCTTCCATAACAGCTTCTTCTTATCAGCAATTGTCATTTTGTCTAAATCAACTTGATCAGAATTTGTTATTTCTTCTGTAGCTTGTTGTCCTTTATTCTGAACAACAACTTGAGCAGTGTCAGAGGTTGTTTTAGAATCTTCACTTATCTTTCTTCTTTTCAGAATTTGAACAGTTTCATCTTCTATCAAATCATCATCATGCAATGTAGTTTGATAGACTGGAATGGAAGAATTTTCTTTTTCTTTAAAGGTTCACCAACGTTTTCTTTTCCTTTTGATTTAGAATCAATCTCAATTTGTTATCTTGTTTTGGCTTTAGATGCCTCAGTGATTGATTTCTCCTTGATCACAATGCCTTTCTTCTTAGGCCTTGGAGGTTTCTTTGCATCAGAAGCCTTAGACTTAGGATTTGTCTTCTCAGCAGCAAATCTAGCTTCTTCCTCCTTGAGAGTTTCTAAATCTATTCCTGGATTGAGTTTCAGAAATAATCTTCTTGCTATCTCCTCATCAAGTGTGTGGATTTTAGGATCTTTGTAATAAATAGTAGTCTGCTTCCCCTTTAACTTCAGAGTTTGCAAAAACCTCTAAGAGTCTTCAGATCTTGACTGAATCAGAATATCAGAACTTGACATTAGACTTTGGTTATCACCACTTGACTTCAGTCTTTGAGCATTCACAGCATCAGAACTTGACTTGTTCTGAATAGAAGATTTTCCTTGAACTTTTCTTTGACCTCTGCTCTTTTCAGAGTTTCCCTGGTCATCACTTTCATCATCCTTTTTCTTCAATTCTTGAGTAGGTGAGCATTTGGACTTAACTACCTTCTCCCCCTTTTTGGCATCATCAGGAAGTAAGAGTGAAAGAAGAAGTTTAACTGAAGATTGGATTTCATCCAATTGAGCTTTCTGAGAAGCTTGATTAACCAGAACCTTAGCAATTTGGGCATGTTGCTTCTCTTGAGTTTTCTCAATGGATGTAACTTTCATCAGACCTGTTCTTGTCAACCTTGAGCACTTGATCTAGCTTATCAGCTTGTTCTCTGAGTGTATCAACCTTTTTATGAGTAGCAGTATGTAGACCTTGAAGATGTATTGTAGACAGAGCTGTGATCTTGAGTTGTGTCTTGAAATCGGCATTTGTAAGCAACTCTTCAGCTTTTGCAATATGCTCTGTCAGAATTTTAGAACATGGAATAAAATCAGATTGATTCCACTTCTTGGTCCACTCAACACCTCTGTGAGTATCCTCCCAAGGAATATGTGCTTCCTTTTTAACAAATTTTTTCACCAATTCTTCCTTGCCCAGAATAGGTACTGGAGTCTCAGCAGAAACACTGTCATCAGAACTTGAGGAAGACTCATTATGTTCTGATAGCTCAACAGTGTGTGAAGCAACTGGAGATTCAGGAATAACATCATCTAAATTCTGATCAACAGAATTTATCTCCAGAGCTGGTGTCTTTGATGTAGATGGAGCTTCCAGATAAAGAACTTCAGGTATATTCAAATTATGAATATCTATTTCAGAATTATCAGTCTATTCTTTAGCATCATCTGTAGCTTTATTTGGAGAGACAGGAGGAGTAATAACTGTGTTGGAAATAGTTTCTTTGGCTTGAGCTGGAAGAGATTTAATGATAATCGGTTCCTGTGAGATCAGAGATTCTTGATCCCCTTCCTCAGCTTCTTCGGTATCTTCTGAGATAGCTTTAGCCAAATACCTCCTTGCCTTCATTTTCTTCAATCTCCTTGCCAATGAAGGAGTTGCTTCAGCAGCATCAGAATGTACAGATTTCCTTTTCAAAGTATCAGAACTTTGAGCTGCTTTTACTTTCTGAGAAGTAACATTCTCAGCTTCATTTATCACAGGTTCAGATGCATGAACCCGTGCTTCAATTGTGTCCCCAAATCAAAATTTATTATTGACCATTATTAAATCAAAACATTCATCACATGATAAAGTTAAAAATCGATGAAGTAAAGATTAACAAATTGCAATTAAAACATGCACCGTCATATAATTTGAGAAACAAAGAACAAATCTTGCAATTTAAAGGAAATTTCATTAATATATCAGAGACATTTCATGAAATTTATCAATTACATGTAAAAATTACAAGATAGTCCTTTTCTAAGATTCTTAACATCAACAGCCTTAGTCCTAGTCTAAGAAGACTGACAAAGTTGACGGTGAAGAGAAACGAATGGATTACAATTAATTCTTCTTCCTACTTTCAACAAAGAGAACAACAAGATGAATGATTTGTTCATGCTGTTTAAGAATGCGAAGATGAACTTCTCTTTGGAAAGACATCAGATCATTTTTAATGTTGCCTGGAAGTTGAATCCAGATGTCGAATGGAATGCTGTTGATAGGATATAGAGTCAGAATTCCATTTCGAAAAATGGTCACAGTTTCTGTACCATAGCAGTAAAACCAACTATAATGTGCCATTTTTTGAGAGAAATGAAAAGATGTGATTTTACTGATGAATGATCAGTCATTTAAATAGGCAATGGAATACCAAGGGACGCGAGGAGTATTCAACAATTACAAGTAAAAATAATGATCCCTCGACTCCCTAGACTGATGTGTAATAATAACAGTCAGTAAAAGATCTAAAGCCAGAGTTAATGGGCACAGAAAATAATTAACAATTACTGTGCACATGTAGGTTTTCAAGACATACACATTAACCGCTAACCCATAATGATTATGACTGTTTTATTTCACCCAAATTATTCTGATTTAAATATGACTGTTTCAGATTTTATCACAAATAAGTCAAGTAAAGAAAAATGCCACGTAAGCATCAAAGATTCCATCAGGATTTAATATCAGAACTTAACTTATACCAGATTTTAACAGTCATCAGAATATGGCTTCTATACTCAATAAGTGAATATCTTTTTCTGTGATCCGTCATAGAAATACTGACTTGTTTTCTTCAGAGTTTAATCATCAGAACTTGTCATCGGAATTTATGCAACTGACACTTAACTGTTTGTCAAAAATAACTTAATCACCACAGTAATTTTCATTATTCATATGGAGTGAAAGTGTGTGCATTCAGCAAGACATCAAATAAAGATTAAAGTCTGATCAACTTCAGTACATCTTAGAAATAAGGCATAACTAAGAAAAATGCTTAAAATATGTCATCAGTCATGATGTCTACTATAGAACAAATTTATGCATGAGTCCACCTCAACTGTTTGTGCTCATTTTATGCATCTTTTGAAATTCCTTTTTATAGTGGCTTCTCAGTGTAAGTGAGTCACGACTGCTTATCAGAATTTATGTTGTTATCAGAGTATTTCTCCAGTAATCATAGAGTGTGAAAAGTCACCAAGAATTTTTTTGCTTTTCTAATGCATATTACTTAATACCAGCAATGCAGTTGAGTCTTCCCTTCCCCATTTTTACTCTAGATCTCAAAGGAGTACCTGACTTTTATTCTTTCTTTTCTTTTCTTTTCTTTTCTTTTGATAAGTGAGGCTTATCAGCACTTAGTTCATTCTTAAGATTTACTGACATCAGAAGTTGATAGATAAGAAACAAGAATCTAGTTTGTGACTTAGTAATAAGATACATAAAGTAAACTTGACTAAGCTCAATATCAGAATCTGCTTGTGTTATTGAGTTTCCACATAAACAACTAATTCAAACATGGGATTTCTAGTATGTTAAAGACTACTAGGTCAGCATCTAGCACAGTTATCCTCATTGGATTGAATAGTCACTGAACATTCAAAACACTTATCAGAGTATATAAATCCACATCAGATAACAATCAGCATTTAATGAATTTTAAATTAAGCACAGATTACATAGAGATAATACAATCTGTAAACACTGATCATAAAGTCTGATGCATGAGAATAAAAACTAAGCAGATTTAGAGAAAGAACCTGAAACCATTCCAAGTTCATTTACCAATCTTATAAAAGTAGCTTCACATAGTGGTTTTATGAAGATACCTGCTAGCTGTTGATCTATTGGAACAAAATGCAATTCTACTGTACCTTCATCCACATGTTCCCTTATGAAATGGTACCTTATGCTGATGTGCTTTGTCATTGAGTGTTGAACTGGATTACCTGTCATAGCAATAGCACTTTGATTATCACAGTAAATAGGGATATTAGAAAATTCTAACCCATAATCCAGTAACTGATTCTTGATCCAAAGAATCTGTGCACAACAACTTCCTGCAGCAATATATTCTGCTCTATAGTTGATGTGGAAATTGACTTTTATTTCTTGCTAAATCAAGAAACCAATTTGCCTCCAAGAAATTGGCAGCTTCCACTAGTGCTTTTTCTGTCAATTTTGTATCCTGTAAAATCTGCATCTGAGTAACCAATTAGCTAAAATCTGATTCCCTATTATACCACAATCCTAGATCAGCTGTACCCTTAAGGTACTTGAAAATTCTTTTCACAGCTATTAAGTGAGGTTCTCTTGGATCAGCCTGAAATCTTGCACAAAGACAGGTAGCATACATGATATCAGGTCTACTAGCAGATAGATAGAGTAAAGAGCCAATCATACCTCTGTAATTAGTAATATCTACTGATTTACCAGTATCCTTATTTAACTTGGTTGAAGTGGCCATGGGAGTGGATGCAGTTGAACAATCTTGTATTCCAAATTTCTTCAGTAGATTTCTGGTGTACTTGGATTGACAGATAAAAGTGCCTTCTTCAGTTTGCTTGACTTGAAGGCCTAGAAAATAGCTGAGTTCTCCCATCCTACTCATTTGATATCTTGACTGCATTAGCTTTGTAAACTTCTCACACAATTTTGAATTAGTAGAACCAAATATGATATCATCAACATATATTTGTACCAAAAGTAATTCCTTGCCATGGTTGAGGTAGAATAAAGTCTTGTCAATTGTGCCTCTGTGAAATCCACTTTCCAGAAGGAATTGAGCTAAAGTCTCATACCATGCTCTTGGAGCTTGCTTAAGGCCATAAAGTGCTTTGTCAAGCCTGGAGGTTGTTCAACATATACCTCTTCTTCCAATTCTCCATTGAGAAAAGCACTTTTCACATCCATTTGAAAGACTTTAAACTTCTTGTGAGCAGCATAAGCCAAAAAGATCCTTATGGCTTCTAATCTAGCAACTGGTGCAAATGTTTCATCATAATCAATACCCTCCTGTTGAGAGTAGCCCTTAGCAACCAGTCTTGCTTTATTCCTTGTAATTATGCCATCACTGTCAGTTTTGTTTCTGAACACCCATTTTGTACTTACAACTGATCTGTTCTTTGGTCTTGGCACTAGGGTCTAGACTTTATTTCTTTCAAATTCATTTAACTCTTCCTGCATTGCTTGCACCCAATCAGCATCTTGAAGAGCTTCTCCCACTTTCTTTGGCTCAGTCTGAGATAGAAAAGAATGATAGAGACATTCATTTGAAGTTGCAATTCTAGTTCTGACACCTGCTTCAGGATCTCCAGTGATTAAATCAGGTGTATGTGCTTTAGTCAACTTCCTTATAGATGGAAGTTGATCTCTAGAACTGGATCCTCCCTATGATCCATGATGTCTTCATCAGCATTTTCTGATGCTCCCCCTATAGTTATGCTCTCTGAGACTTCAGAATTTGAATTTGATTTTTCAAGAGTTGAAGAATCAGAGCTTCCAGAATTATCAGAGTTTGGCTCATCAGAACTAGATGAATCAAATCTTGAAGAGCCAGTGACAGGTTCTGATGCTTCTCGAGAGTCTTGATATGTGGTAGGATCTTCAGCTTGCTCCCCCTGGACAGGTGCATTTTCCTTTGGAGTTGTTACCACAGTTTTAATGACATCGGAACTTAATCCATCAGAACTTACAGGATCAGAATTTTCAGGATCAGAATTTAAATCTTCATTCTCAAATCTCAGCTGATCATGATCATCGAAATCTTCAAGTCCAGTAATCTTCTAATCATCAAAAGAGACATTGATAGATTCCATGACAACTCTTGTTCTTAAATTGTAGACTCTGAAGGCTTTTGTGGAAAGTGGATATCCAACAAAAATTCCTTCATTAGCTTTTAGATCAAATTTTGACAGCTGCTCAGGATGAGTCTTAAGAACAAAACACTTGCAACTAAATACATGAAAGTATTTCAGATTTGGCTTCTTCTTCTTCACCATTGTATATGGTGTTTTTCCATGCTTGTTTATGAGTGTAGCATTTTGTGTAAAACAAGCAGTCTGCACAGCTTTAGCCCAAAAATAGGTTGGTAGCTTTGCTTCATCAAGCATTGTTCGTACAGTTTCAATGAGAGTTCTGTTCTTTTTTTCTACAACTCCATTTTGCTGTGGAGTTCCAGGTGCTGAAAATTCCTGTTTGGTTCCATGATCTTTGCAGAACTCTTCCATGATTGAATTCTTGAACTCAGTGCCATTATCACTCCTTATGATTTTAACAGAATCTTTGATCAATTTATCCAGCTGTCTGACATGATCAGTTAGGGTAGATGCAGTTTCAGTCTTCTTGTGCAAGAAGTACACCCATGTGTACCTTGTGAACTCATCCACTATAACCATAGCATATTTTTTTTCTTTGCAATAGACATGACATTGACTGGACCAAATAGATCAACATGCAGTAGGTGATAAGGCTCAAGAATTGATGATTCAGTTTTGCTCTTGAAGGAAGATTTTCTTTGTTTTGCCTTCTGACATGAATCACAAAGGTCATCAGGAGCAAATACTATTTTTGAAAGTCCTCTCACAAGATCTTTCTTTACAAGCTCATTTATATTGGTGAAATTTAAATAAGAGAGTCTCTTGTGTCAATTCCAGCTTTCTTCAATTGATGCTCTACTGAACAGACAGATTGCAGAACCATCAGTATTTGTTGAAAGTCTGGTTTCATAAATGTTACCATGCATGTATCCTTTCAGAACCACTTTGCCTGTTGAAATACTTATAACTTCACAGTGTTCTTCAAAGAAATCCACATGATAACCTCCGTCACATATTTAACTTATACTCAACAGATTGTATTTAAGTCCTGAGACTAGAGCTACTACTTCAATGATGACATTCCCAAGATTGATCTTGCCATATCCCAGAGTTTTCCCAATGTTGCCATCTCCATAAGAAACTCCTGGGCTAGCTTTCTCCACAAAGTCTGATAGCAGGGCTTTATTTCCAGTCATATGTCCTGAATATCCACTGTCCAGGACTAGGATGTTCTTCCTGTTGCCCTGCAATCACAAAGACCACTAAAGGTTAGTTTTAAGGGCCCAGACTTGCTTGGATCCTTTGGCCTTTTAAGTTTTTAACATTTGCAGCGGATTTAACATCAGAGTTTATGCTAACATTTTTCTTATCAGTATTGACAGTATCAGACTTTGTAGCATACTTTACACTAGAAGGAATTAAAGTAACTTTCTTCAAAGAAGGTTTTTTCTGATAATAATCATAGTACAAACTATGATATTCCTTACAAGTATAAATGGAATGCCATATACTACCACAATGAAAACAAGGATTTTGTGGCTTAAACCTAACAGACTGACTCTTAACTCCTGACTTAGAAGGTAAGGAGTTTATATTCTTATTCTTCCTGCAAAAAGAAGCCAGATGGTTAGAGTTTCCACAGTTATAGCATTTCTTTCTAGGAGCATTAGGAACAGGCATATAATTGTTGCTTTTATTCACACCTTCCTTTCCATTCCTATTTTTCCTAGCTTCTTTTACCTTGTTTACACTGGTAATCTCTTTCAGCTTATGTTTAAGCTGCTTCTTTGTCATTAAGCCTATGTTAACTTCAGTTGGTTTATCCTGCTCTAATTTGTCAGAAGTTGACTCTACTATCACTTCTGTCTCAATATCTTTCATCTTTTCAGAATCAGACTTTACAGTTTTAGCTACAAATTTAACAAGATTTACCTTGGGCTTAGTAGTCTGTTTAACAATAATTGGCTTAACTTGTTCAGTTCCTTTTTCACTTTTCTCATCTCCATAACCTAAACCCTCTTTCCAGTTTCCACTACTCAGTATATCCTGAGTTGCTCCGCCAGAGTTAGTCCAAGTCCTGATAATCGCTCTCTCCTTTTTTAACTCAGTTTTTAGAAATTTATTCATTTTTAGCACTTCATCTCTCACATAGAAAGTATCATCTCTATCCTTCTGAGTTTGATGGAACATAACTAACTCTTTTTCTAAATAATCATTCCTCTTTTTAAAGGTAAGATTTTCAGAAGTTAATCTTTCACATGTTAAAGTTTGATCTCTATAGCTAATAAACATGGTTTTAAGATATAATCTCAACTCAGTAATATCATCAGTAAGAAATGTAATAACCCCAATTTTTGGAATTTTTGAAACCCTTATGAATAGTGATTTTGCTGATTATGCTGAATAAGAAAACTTTTCACACCACACTATGTAGGGGTTCTTTTATTGATCTTCTGAGATATTATTAGTACTCTATGTGGTATATAAGTGTATGTAAAGATCGTCAGAATCCAAATCCGAACACTTTGATTTTTCCCAAAAATCCACCAGATACCGAAAGAATTGAGTATAAGGTAACATGGTTAAAGGGATTTATATTCAAGGATTATAAGAGAGGATCATTAAAGGATTATAAGATATTGAGAATGATTTAGGGGAACCCAAGTAATAAGATCCCGGATGTGATCACTCAAACAACGAAAGAGAACAGAGTTAAGCGAACCGTAAAACAAATAAACGACCAAGGTACAAGCACATACAAGTAGAATGGGAAGGAAGCTTCCAAGAAAAGCTAAAACAAGTGGTTAAAAGAGAAGGTGACATCATCAAACCTTAAGGGAAAGACATGTGGCTTGGAGGTGAGGTCATCCAAGTGATGTCATCTCTTTATCAAAGCAATCTCCACCAAGTATTCATTTCACAAACACCAAAATCAAAAGCAACCAAAACAAACTCATTTCTCTTCTTCCCCCATCTATTGCTCTCGGCTTTTCCATGAAAAGCAAAGGAAAAATTTCAAAAATCAAGCTACACACCTTCATAATTCAAGAGGTTTGTTTCTTTAGCTTCCATAATTCATAACTTAGATGAGCCATAAGTTTAAGCTCAAGATTCCATGTTTAACATAGCTAATCAATTCATCAAAGTTCTTGGTGAATAGTGTTTTTCAAGAACTTGAAATTTTGTTCTTGAGTTTTTGTTTAGATTAAGCTTTGGTAAGGACTTTCAAGGGTGATTCCAAGTTCCTTAGTTACTTTTACTCACCAAGGAAGGTATAATCTCATACCCTAGCCCTACTTTTGTATATTTAGAGTTTTTGTGTTTGGAATGGTTCATGAGAAGCTTGATTATTGTGTATTTAGAGATGTGTTGGTTTTGTGATGTGTTTGGAGTCGTAAATCTTGTTGATTAGTTAAAGAACTTAGGTAAGCTTTTAGTTCATGATTGGGAAGTAGTGTAAATTAGAAATATTGAGTTGTTGGGGCTGTTATAGCATTGTATGTATGGAGTCTGGTTGTATGATTGAATTGTGGTTGATTGGTGGTTGATTTGGAGTAGGATAAAAATTGGTAATCGCGTAAACATAGCTATCGTAATGTGCTATTTACTTTAGACTGTTTTGTTCTTAACATCAGGACCCGAGAACTCACTGTTAGTTTTTGACCACTGCCATTATTAGATAGTTCATGTTACGAGCTTCGTTTTGATATGTGGTTCGTTTGAATCCGATGTACGGTTTAGGAGAAACGACCGTTTTAAGTAACGGCGTTTCGCGAACGAACCATTACCCCTCGCCTTACTTTGAAACATTGGTTAAGGACTTTAAATGACTAATTGGGATATGAAACAATTATGTTAAGTGGATTAGGCAGTTAGTAAGGTACTCGCGAAAGAATCACCTTAAAACTCTTAATGGTTAATTTATTAAAAATGGTGGAGCCGAGGGTACTCGAACGACTTAGGTGATTCGTTAAGAGTAGGAGTGACCATAAGCGAACGTTAGGGTTCAATTGGTTAAAGTCTAGTTTCTTAAGCGACCGGGGTTTAATTCCAACTTATGTTGTTTTTCATAGGTTATCGGACTCACTCTAAGCTTAAGTCTATCCGGGAGCACTCAGGCAAGTTTTCTACCCGTTATACTGTTGTGGTGATGTATATATGTATATGCATTATCTTGTGATAGATGCATGATTGTTATTAGCAAATTTTGCAATATATTGAAGCATGCTGAGATGGTATATATATGCATGTCTTTTTCGTAATCTGGTTATCTGTCTGTTGATTTCAATGCTTATAGTTGCATAATACCTATGCTAGAGATAAGCAGTAGTTGCGTATACCCTTAGTATAGGGGACCTAAAGGTGAACATTTTTCTAAACCGGGAGTCGATGTTCCCGAGTATAATATATATATATATATATATATATATATATATATATTATATATATATATTGATATAGTTTTCAAAACTATTAATCGAATAAGGTTTATTCGATAACTTTATTTTATTTATTTAATGAATATTATTTTGAATATTCATTCGAGGATTTATGACTCCGTTATTTTATTTAATGAATATTATTTTTGAATATTCATTCGAGGATTTATGACTCCGTTATTTTATTTAATGAATATTATTTTTGAATATTCATTTGAGGACTTATGACTCCGCTTATTTACTAAATATTATTCTTTATTTTATTAAAGAATAATGTTTCGATAATCAAACTTATTTGCGATTATTCAAATAAAGATAGTACTTTCGTATAAGTATATCTTTGGTTATTTAATACCCATTTCAAGTAAGAGTTTTAACACTTCTACTTCGATTATTTTTATAGAGATTATCCTTTTTGGGAATATTATTTAAATAATAATATTCAGATATTTTCTAATATATTGGGACTGATTTATTTTAATAAATCAGCAGTACTCCAAACATTCTTAAAAATGTTTCGAGTCTTCAAAATGATTTTTAAAAGTTAGAGCGGATCCCAAAACTCATTTTTTTATATTTAAGATCTTCCTTTCAAAGGGGATTTAAATACTCGCTCAATACCTGAGGGATCCGGCTCTGTGGTGTATTTTATATTCGCAACGAGATTGCTGTTTGGATAAATGAATTGATTACTTACCCAACGTTCGGGAAGTAAGTCCATCTATTGAGTCGGCATAAGCAACATGGGCTCAGTGGGCGTCCATGAAAGTGTAAGTGGCTCAGTGGGAGTCCATCAAATGCGTAAGTGGCTGAGTGGCAGTCCAGCATAAGGTCCTATTGCGGCCAGGGTGATGACCAGTGGGGAATTCATCCATCTACTAGTAGAAAAGGTTACTTATTGGTATCTTTGCCTGATCAGCAAGATATCAGGTTTATGCCAAGGTTTTCTCCTTTCCAAATTCATTGGATATTACAACTCTGTTTATAATTTTCATAACAGAGGTTTTCAAGGAGTGTATGAAATGTATATATATATAGGTGTGTATATATATATCAGGACTTATTGAAGTATCTCGTAACTTCATTATTTATAATGATATTTCAAAGATTGAATCTATTCAAGTCTTATCTTGTAGTCTCATCAGTGTGATGAACTTTTGAAACTAATTATAACTTGAACGGTGGTAGTTCAAGTAATATTCGGAAAAGATATAAGTATATTGGAGTATCTTGTAACTTCATCTTTTAAACTTATATCTAGTAAATGATTATCTTATGCATATCAATGATTTTCAGAAAAACATTGAGACAAGGTTAGATATATGAGATCACCTTGTAACGATATTTTTATACAGTTATAAACTGGAACTCTGTGTATATTATACATGTCATAGGATTTAAAAGATTGTGAAATGTATATATGTGTGTATATACTGAATATTTTGCGACTTGGTCGCGTTAAGATATCAACTTGGACCATTTCTTCTTGACCAAGACTTTCATGAGTACTATGAGAATGCTTATATATTGTTAATTATTATACATATTATTTCGGTGGGCTTGTTGCTCACCCTTGCTTTCTTCTTCATCACACAACAACAGATAGAAAAGATGAACAGGACCAAGCTTCCAATTCGCAAGCGGTTAGGAAACGTTTCGCAGTTTTCTAGAAGCATTGATGTCGCCGTAGCCGAGGTAGGAACTACCAATAGGCTAGGCTTTCAACTATTGATGAACCAGACTTATGTATATTATGAATCGTAATAATGGCAAAGAATATGTAAATTATTCAGAAACCCTTTTGAGGTGAAATGGTTTATAATTGTGGAATAAAATGACTTGTGTTATTTTTGGTTTTCATCTCTGAGACTATAACTTGTGGTGTGTGTGTATATTGTGGGGTCACAGTACGCAGCAGTTGGTTGATTGTTAAGGTTAAGTATTATTAAGGGAAATGGAACTCGTGACAACCCGAATCCCCGACCCCGGATTTGGGGGTGTTACAGAAATGGTATCAGAGCTAAGCGTTATAAATCTCAGAGATGATGTGGCGTTAAGATAATAAGTTCACTAATATAATAAGAAATCTTGCCAAGTTCATAGTCGGACTACCTAAAGTAGTACTGACAGTTAAAACCCTTAAGGGAAACCCTTATAAATATCGTGATAGAGGCGTAGTTCGTTATCGTATATGGTAGCGGGACTCCGAACCCTGAGGTTGAGGAGCAACAGCGCGATGATGTTTTATTACTAATTGGAGATCGGATTGTGGATCCGATAGAGCGTCCTAACGCAGGACCGGATGATGTTCATATTGAGGATGTAGCGGTTGAGGATGTTGTCCTAGAAGGGATTGTTGCTGAGGAGGATCCCGTGGAGGATCCTGACAAGAATGAATAAAGGACCACTGAGGAATTGATGACCATGGTTAGGGAAACTACCAGAGGTAGGATTGGCTGGTCACTACCGGAGGTTCGTTCAAGTTTGTAAAGATAGTAGCCCCTTTAACGCGGCTTACTCGTAAGACAGAGAAGTTCGAATGGACAGAGAAATGCGAGAACAGCTCTTAAGAACTGAAGCAAAGGTTGGTGACGGCCCCTATGTTGGCGTTTCCGGATGGAAAAGGAGATTTTTTTTTTGAATTGTAGTGACGCTTCGCATAAGGAATTAGGGTGCTTCTTATACAGCACAGCAAGGTAATCACGTACACGTCAAGACAACTAAGGGAATATAAAATTCGATATCCCCACCCATGAGCTTGGGCTCGTGGCAATAGTTTTGCGCTAAAGATTTGAGGCACTACTTGTATGGAGAGAAGTGCGAGATTTACATTAGCCATAAGTGCTTTAGTACTTTTCACGCAAGAAGAGCTCACTATGCGCCAGAGGAGGTGATTAGAGCTAATCAAGGATTACGATTATGAGATTCTTTATCATCCAGGGAAAGCCAAAATGGTGGCTAATGCCCTTAGTGTAAAGGAGAGACTCAAGATGATAATGTCTTTGGGAGAGTTGATAAGAGATTTTGAGAAAATGGAAATAGAAGTGAAGGTAACCGGAGCCGGTACCGAAAAGCTGTTTGAGATTGCAATACAGCCCGAATTATTGGAAAAGAACATATTATGCCAGAAAAAGTGATGAATGAAGGCAGAGAGCCAACAAATAGATAAGAGATTAATACCGAGAAAGATGATAAGGGAATAATGAGGTATTCCTACAGAATTTGGGTTCCAAATATTCAAGAGCTTAAAGATGAAATCTTAGATGAAAGCTAGTTTGAGGAATAAGATTTAGAGCAAACCCTGAACATGATAGTCAGGGAGGTCGCCATCAAGATAGAAGGAACCCATAACATAATGGAGTGGAAAATGAGGATTTAAAACATGTAGGATGACCCCGATTATGGGGAGAATGAGGGAACGTTCAGACTAAGGAAACGGGAGTCGAGTAAGGAAAGGGGACCCGAGACGGTACTCCTATACGACAATTTATGGACCTTTTTAGACAGAACTTAGACTATTATCCCCAACCACCACCCTGAGGAATCAATACGGTGGGAAATTCTTTCATGACCTTTAAGTCGCTAAGCTCTCAGAGTTCCAAGGAACAAGCTGACCCAGTCGAGGCAAGAGCCTGGCTAAAGGAAATACATGAATCATTTGAGATTCTAAATGATTGACGAATCACAAAAGACTGTTTTTGTCACTTACCCTCCTAAGAGAGAGACCACCCACTGGTGAAAGACCAAGAAAGGCACGGAGCAAGAGGTTATGATAAACTGATTGAAGTTCAGTCAAAAAATTTTCAAGAAAGTAAATTCCAAGGTTATGGAGATAGTGTAAAAGCTTTAAGAGCCAGAATAAAGGCGGACGAATATGATGAATTATGAATCTAAGATTGTAAAAGTTGTCAAGATTCGTCTGGAGGACAAAAATCCTAGAACGACGTGATGTTTGAAGTCAATGATTATTGGGTACGTAAAATGATTATAAGAGAAAGGAAAATAAAAAGAAACTGAAGTGAAAAGGAGCATAAAGGCAATAAAGTTTGAGGAATGATAAGGGAGTCGGGTATGAGGAATCCCTAAAGACTCGTAGTAATAGAAATAGAAAAGTATATGATCGTCAGGAGGAGGATGATTCACCATGAGTTAAAGTTGATGGTTGAAGGCATAAGAGATATATATGTTGTACCCCCTTCAAGTTGGAAGGATTCGGGGAAACCTTGGGATAGTTCGAAGGATAAATAATGAGACGCGGATAGACTGAAGAGACAAGAAAGTAAGAAATTACGAAAATTGGATGAAGGAAGTGACCTTCAAGAATGTGAAGTGTAAGACCGGTGGCATGATACCCAGAAAGGGAGACGCCAGGTATGAGAGATATTTCAACATTGAGATGACTGTTGAGATAAACAACAAGAGTAAATAATGAATTATTAAGAAGAAGTTCACGTTGAACACGACCAATATCTTCCAGGACATCCCTGTTGTCATTACCAAATTAGGAAAGAAAAGCGGATAACCGTTGTTATTATTTGGAGGCCATATTGATTGACCTCATCTTGAATACAGATGTTATTGTAAAATTAGGCATATACTATCGAGATGGGAATGATTGAATAAGACACCCTCATCAGGGATATATGACTTGATTTATCCATGGAAGGATGCATGTACTTTTTCTAAAGGTGGAATTAGGGATAGAATATCGGTAATTTAAAATGAATCCTAGGGGAATGCATAAAGGTTGGCATTTCACCCTTAATAGGGATAGTATGAGTTTGACAGTATGAATTGGAAAGGATTAAGGTAACAACAACCTTTAAGGATCAGTGGAGAAATTTTTCAGAAGTATATAGACAATGATTCCGGTATTAGTAAATGGTATTTTGATATGCCCTGTATCTAGGGAATACAGGAGGAACGATTCAAGAATAACCTAAGAGGTTTTACAAGGAAAAAAAAGTAATATTCAAAGTTCTCAAGAATAGAAATTTTGATAAAGGAAATATGACATAATTATAATGATGCCAGGTGGGCACGTGTTGAACCATAAGAAAGTATAGATCGACCCAATGAAGGTCGAGATTGGTGAAAACATGTAGGACCCAAGATAAGAGACGTCCTAAGTATGATCGAGAGTCAGTTGTGATAATGTTAACCTCTAAAAGACCGAGGCAATAACTTATGGAAAAATTGTGATATATTTTTTCACCAAAGCGTAAGGAAGAGCATTTTCACGCAAGTAGTGATTGGAAATGAGGTAGAAAATTTAGTTGAAGATCATTTAAAAGACATTGATTGTAAGGAAATTTTACTATCAGGAAAGGCCAAAGAGGTGGCCGACACTTTAAGTGTAAAAGGACAATCATAGGCGCTCGTGCCAGGGGAATATAGTGATAATGGTTGAAGCCGTGAAGGTTGTATTATGGTTTGGAAGATTGACGTTCCTTCTGATGACTGTGCAATACCCAACCGTAATAGTAGTTTGGTAAAGGTTTAATTCGTGTAATCGCCATGAGCGGGCTATCTATCTTAGAAGGTCCTATCTTGAGAATAATCCAGGACCATGTTTCAAAAAGGACTAAACGAACCTTTGAGTTAAGTCTTCTATTGAAGGCATATGATTAGGAATGGTATTAACCTGCTATCGTTGCTTTGATTGAAACTCTTCTGCAATTTTATCTGCTTCATGTCATGAAAGTACGTCAGGATCTGGAGTGTTCTTCATGAATTATGAATGGTGATTATGTTAACTCCTTAGAAGAATTTGATACGACAGGTATGGACTCCGTATGGTTAACTATTAAGATCCAAGGAAAACGAATGACTACAGTGGGTCAGCGATGGACCATAGTAATGCAGCAATGATTTTGCGAGTAATGAGGCAATTACAACCGTAAGAGTTGTATTAGAATGGATGTTGAGATTGAATACCACTAACCGGGTCGTGGTGATGTATAAGTTATCATTGATAGACTAATTAAGTCAATTATCTACCTATTGAATATTTATTCCTTCTTAGGAATAGAGAGTCGTATTACTATACGAAGAAGGTTGCGGTGCAAGCATAGAATTCTAGTAACGATGATGTCTAGAATGAAATCCCAGATTCGATTTTTGATGTCAAGGGAGTTTCAAAGGTGATTGTGTATAAGCTCGAGGAAGAGCATGGGTCCATAGAATGATGGACGGAATATCAAAAATAATTAGGCATGTGAAATACGATGCTATAATGCTTAATATTGATTTATATACATATATGTTTTGTTCTCCTATGATAAACCTCTATAGTTCAGAGATAGATTTCAAACCAGATATTTTGTGGCAGTATATATTTTAATATATATACAATTCTCTTCAATTCATTCTTTTCTCTCCTTTTTATTTCATGTAAGCTGAGAAGAACAACCCTTCCAGAAGGGGAGGTATTTCTGAATGACTATCTATCTGTGTGATGGAAGCCTAGTAGGACACCATCTATTGTTTAATTGCTTGTCAAGTACTAAAGGCTGGCCACCTTCTGTACTAACTATGCGATATAACAAGTGTTCATGATCATAGTGATCTCTCAACAAATTCCTTTACTTCTATATGATGGATCAAGCTTTCGAAGATAGAAGCAGCTAGAAAGAAAGTAGTATCAGTACGGTGGTATTCTGATTCTAACACGTTCGTGATACTAAGGTTGACGTGGTTATTAAAAGGTTATAGAACGCTAACGAGCAAAAGTGTAACCAGTATAGTATTATGTACGGAAGATAGTAATGACTACGAACTGGAAAAGAATGGGTATTGAGAAGCAAAAGCTATAATGCTAGAAGCTATGATGAGATTCGGTGCAATAGACTTGAAAGAATTTGGAATGATCACTAAACGCGGATTAAGTTTTCTCACGATAATCGATCGTATGTCAGTATCGAGGTATCGCCTTATAAGATCCTTGAGGGAAGACAATGTCGATCTCCCTTATGATAGGATGGAGTTGGAGAGCGCAAGATGCTCAGACCAGCAGTGGTCCAAAGGACCAAGGATATAATAGATTTAATCAGAGGACGGCTGGTAGTAGCCCAAGATGGGCACACGAAGTATGTTGATTTGACACAAAAGGACAATGAATAGGAAGTAGGGGACCTAGTGCTGTTATAGGTATTCCCTTGGAAAGGATGGATGAGGTTCGGAAAGAAAGGAAAGCTAAGCCCACGAATTATTGGACCCTTTGAGGTATTAAGACGTATTGGGAAGTTAGCATATGAGCTAGCCCTACCCCCGAACATGTAGCAAGTTCATAACGTGTTCCACGTATCAATATTAAGGAAGTATAATTCAGATGCCATACAAATAAGGGCATATGAGTGCATAGACATGCAACCCGACGTAACCTATATGGAGCAACCAGGAAAGGGTATAGGTTGAAAAGAAACAAGTGCTGGGGAGAAGGGCTATCAAACTAGTCAGAGTTTGATGGTAGAACCACAATGTGGGAAAATTGACTTGAGAGTTAGAAAGTGCAATGCTAATAGATCATCCCTATTCATTTTTTATCCAATTCCGGGACGGAATCCTTTTAAGGAGGGGAGACTGTAATAACCCCAATTTTTGGAAATTTTGAAACCCTTATGAATAGTGATTTTGCCGATTATGCTGAATAAGAAAACTTTTCATACCACACTATGTAGGGGTTCTTTTATTGATCTTCTGAGATATTATTAGTACTCTATGTGGTATATAAGTGTATGTAAACATCGTCAGAATCCAAATCCGAACACTTTGATTTTTCCCGAAAATCCACCAGATACCGAAAGAATTGAGTATAAGGTAACATGGTTAAAGGGATTTAAATTCAAAGATTATAAGAGAGGATCATTAAAGGATTATAAGATATTGAGAAAGATTTACGGGAACCCAAGTAATAAGATCCCGGATGTGATCCCTCAAATAACGAAAGAGAACAGAGTTAAGTGAACCGTAAAACAAATAAACGACCAAGGTACAAGCACATACAAGTAGAATGGGAAGGAAGCTTCCAAGAAAAGCTAAAACAAGTGGTTAAAAGAGAAGGAAACATCATCAAACCTTAAGGGAAAGATATGTGGCTTGGAGGTGAGGTCATCCAAGTGATGTCATCACTTTATCAAAGCAATCTCCACCAAGTATTCATTTCACAAACACCAAAATCAAAAGCAACCAAAACAAACTCATTTCTCTTCTTCCCCCATCTATTGCTCTGGGCTTTTCCATGAAAAGCAAAGGAAAAATTTCAAAAATCAAGCTACACACCTTCATAATTCAAGAGGTTTGTTTCTTTAGCTTCCATAATTCATAACTTAGATGAGCTATAAGATTAAGCTCAAGATTCCATGTTTAACATAGCTAATCAATTCATCAAAGTTCTTGGTGAATAGTGTTTTTCAAGAACTTGAAATTTTATTCTTGAGTTTTTGTTTAGATTAAGCTTTGGTAAGGACTTTCAAGGGTGATTCCAAGCTCCTTAGTTACTTTTACTCACCAAGGAAGGTATAATCTCATATCCTAGCCCTACTTTTGTATATTTAGAGTTTTTATGTTTGGAATGGTTCATGAGAAGCTTGATTATTATGTATTTAGAGATGTGTTGGTTTTGTGATGTGTTTGGAGTTGTAAATCTTGTTGATTAGTTAAAGAACTTATGTAAGCTTTTAGTTCATGATTGGGAAGTAGTGTAAATTGGAAATATTGAGTTTTTGGGGCTGTTGTAGCATTGTATGTATGGAGTTTGGTTGTATGGTTGAATTGTGGTTGATTGGTGGTTGATTTGGAGTAGGATAAAAATTGGTAATCACGTAAACATAGCTGTCGTAATGTCCGATTTACTTTAGACTGTTTTGTTCTTAACATCAGGACCCGAGAACTCACTGTTAGGTTTTGACCACTGTCATGATTAGATAGTTCATGTTACGAGCTTCGTTTTGATATGTGGTTCGTTTGAATCCGATATATGGTTTAGGAGAAACGACCGTTTTAAGTAACGGCGAACGAACCATTACCCCTCGCCTTACTTTGAAACCTTGGTTAAGGACTTTAAATGACTAATTGGGATATGAAACAATTATGTTAAGTGGATTAGGCAGTTGGTAAGGTACTCGCGAAAGAATCGCCTCAAAACTCTTAATGGTTAATTTATTAAAAATGGTGGAGCCGAGGGTACTCGAACGACTTAGGTGATTCGTTAAGCGTAGGAGTGACCATAAGCGAACGTTAGGGTTCAATTGGTTAAAGTCTAGTTTCTTAAGCGACCGGGGTTTAATTCCAACTTATGCTGTTGTTCATAGGTCATCGGACCCACTCTAAGCTTAAGTCTATCCGGGAGCACTCAGGCAAGTTTTCTACCCGTTATACTGTTGTGGTGATGTATATATGTATATGCATTATCTTGTGATAGATGCATGATTGTTATTAATAAATTTTGCGATATATTGAAGCATGTTGAGATGGTATATATATGCATGTCTGTTTCATAATCTGGTTATCTATCTGTTGATTTCAATGCTTATAGTTGCATAATACCTATGCTAGAGATAAGCAGTAGTTGCGTATACCCTTAGTATAGGGGACCAAAGGTGAACATTTTTCTAAACCGGGAGTCGATGTTCCCGAGTATATTATATATATATATATATATATATATATATATATATATATATATATATATATTGATATAGTTTTCAAAACTATTAATCGAATAAGGTTTATTCGATAACTTTATTTTATTTATTTAATGAATATTATTTTGAATATTCATTCGAGGATTTATGACTCCGTTATTTTATTTATTGAATATTATTTTTGAATATTCATTCGAGGATTTATGACTCCATTATTTTATTTAATGAATATTATTTTTGAATATTCATTTGAGGACTTATGATTCCGCTTATTTACTAAATATTATTCTTTATTTTATTAAAGAATAATGTTTCGATAATCAAACTTATTTGCGATTATTCAAATAAAGATAGTACTTTCGTATAAGTATATCTTTGGTTATTTAATACCCATTTCAAGTATGAGTTTTAACACTTCTACTTCGATTATTTTTATAGAGATTATCCTTTTTGGGAATATTATTTAAATAATAATATTCAGATATTTCTAATATATTGGGACTGATTCATTTTAATAAATCAGCAGTACTCCAAACATTCTTAAAAATGTTTCGAGTCTTCAAAATGATTTTTAAAAGTTAGAGCGGATCCCAAAACTCATTTTTTTATATTTAAGATCTTCCTTTCAAAGGGAATTTAAATACTCGCTAAAAACCTGAGGGATCCGGCTCTGTGGTGTATTTTATATTCGCAACGAGGTTGCTATTTGGATAAATGAATTGATTAGTAAGTCCATCTATTGAGTCGGCATAAGCAACATGGGCTCAGTGGGCGTCCATGAAAGTGTAAGTGGTTCAGTGGGAGTCCATCAAATACGTAAGTGGCTGAGTGGCAGTCCAGCATAAAGTCCTATTACGGCCAGGGTGATGACCAGTGGGGAATTCATCCATCTACTAGTAGAAAAGGTTACTTATTGGTATCTTTGCCTGATCAGCAAGATATCAGGTTTATGCCAAGGTTTTCTCCTTTCCAAATTCATTGGATATTACAACTCTGTTTATAATTTTCGTAACAGAGGTTTTCAAGGAGTGTATGAAATGTATATATATATAGGTGTGTATATATATATCAAGAATTAATGAAGTATCTCGTAACTTCATTATTTATAATGATATTTCAAAGATTGGATTTATTCAAGTCTTATCTTGTAGTCTCATCAGTGTGATGAACTTTTGAAACTAATTATTACTTGAACGGTGGTAGTTCAAGTAGTATTCAGAAAAGATATAAGTATATTGGAGTATCTTGTAACTTCATCTTTTAAACTTATATCTAGTAAATGATTATCTTATGCATATTAAAGATTTTCAGAAAAATATTGAGACAAGGTTAGATATATGAGATCACCTTGCAACGATATTTTTATACAGTTATAAACTGGAACTCTGTGTATATTATACATGTCAGAGGATTTCAAAGATTGTGTAAAGTATATATGTATGTATATACTGAATATTTTGCGACTTGGTCGCGTTAAGATATCAACTTGGTTCATTTCTTCTTGACCAAGACTTTCATGAGTACTATGAAAATGCTCATATATTGTTAATTATTATACATATTATTTCGGTGGGCTTGTTGTTCACCCTTGCTTTCTTCTTCATCACACAACAACAGATAGAAAAGATGAACAGGACCAAGCTTCCAATTCGCAAGCGGTTAGAAAATGTTCCGCAGTTTTCTAGAAGCATTGATGCCGCCGTAGCCGAGGTAGGAACTACCAATAGGCTAGGCTTTCAACTATTGATGAACCAGACTTATGTATATTATGAATTGTAATAATGAAAAAGAATATGTAAATTATTCAGAAACTCTTTTGAGGTGAAATGGTTTATAATTGTGAAATAAAATGTCTTATGATATTTTTGGTTTTCATCTCTGAGACTATAACTTGTGGTGTGTGTGTATATTGTGGGGTCATAGTACGTAGCAGTTGGTTGATTGTTAAGGTTAAGTATTATTAAAGAAAATGGAACTCGTGACAACCCGAATCTCCGACCCCGGATTTGGGGGTATTACACGAAAGGTATAAGTTATTTGAGGTACCTTTAACTCAACAGCATCAGAATTGCTATCAGCATTTGCCATCAAGGCATAGTTTTCCTCATCTTCAGAATCTGAGGAGTCTGTCCAGCTTTTCTTTTTTGTGACAAGAGCCTTGCCTTTGTCACTCTTTCCTTTCTTGCAGTCAGGAGATATGTGGCCTTTCTCACCATAGTTGTAGCATTTGACATTTGAGTAATCTCCTCTGTCAGACTTTCCTCCTTTGCCTTCAGATTTTCTGAAGACCTTCTTATCTGAACTTCTACCTTTCCTGGAAAACTTCTTTCCTCTTCTGAATTTCCTGTATGATATCTTTGTGATACCTTTCACTATAAGAGCACACAGCCTCATCATTTCTTCATCATCATCTACTTCAGGTAGACTTTCAGTTTATGAATCATTATCATCAAAACTTGATGATTCTGAATCAGACTTTATGGTGAGAGCTTTTCCTTTTCCTTTCTTTGAGACAACCACTTTGGGGGATTCCTCCTCTGCATTAAGAGCAACTGTTCTTGACTTTCTTCCATGTCTCTTGCTTCTTTGATCCATCTCAAATTCATAAGTCTTGAGCATTCCATAAGTTTCATCAAGAGTAGTTTCATCAAGAGCATAGTTATCTCGTATAATAGTAGCTTTCAAATCCCAACTTTCAGGAAGAGCTAATAGGAATTTTAGATTTGAATCTTCAATGTCATATTCCTTGTCCACCAGTGACAGATCATTCAAGAGTTTGACAAACCTGTCATATAAGTCAGTCAATGACTCATCACTTTTTGAGTCAAAGTTCTCATACTCTTGAGTAAGTATAGTCCTCCTGTTTTTCTTGATTGCATCAGTTCCCTGACACCTTGTCTCCAAAGCATCCCATATCTCCTTTGCAGTCTTGCAGTGAATTACCCTATTTGACATGACATTATCAATGGCACTATGCAGCAAATGCCTTACATTTGCATCCTTGGCAATAGATGAGATATCTTCAGCTGTGTATTCACTTTTCTCCTTTGGAATGGTTTTTGCTGGCTGATCTGCAACTATAACAGAGAGCTTGGTTGGCTTATGCGGTCCTTCATTAATTATGTCTAGGTATTTTGGATCTGTAGCTTCCAGAAACATAGCCATCTTCACTTTCCATATGGGATATTCAGACGGTCTCAGCATGGGAACCCTGATAGTCTCATATCGACTATAGGTTTGAGTCTTTGGAGTTTCTTCAATTTTAGCGGGCTTGGTTGGATTTTCTGCTTCTTCAGACATGATTGTTTTGGATCTTTACTGTATGTGTATTAACAGATAGGCTCTGATACCACTTGTTAGGTCACACAACACTGTAGAAGGGGGTTGAATACAGTGTAGAATACAATTAAATCGATTTAAAACACAGGTAACAGAAAACAGATGTATTCGATATAATAAACTCTGTTATAATGGAACTGTTCTCTCTCAGTGATGAAAAAATATCACGAGAGCTGCTAGGTTACAATTATATGATCTTCTCGATGATTGTAACTCTTATAGAGTAAACCTATGTATGTGTTTATATAGACACACAGTTACAAGATAACTTCTAGTTGATATGGAATATAATTCTATCTCCTAAAATATATCATCTAGATATCTTATAATTCTTCTAGTTCTCGAACTCTTTCCTTGCATATCTTCTTCTTGTATTAGTATCGATCTTCTTTCCTGTAAATCAGCTACCTTCCTTAACTGTAAGTCCTCCAGTACTTAAGTTCTGATATCCATCTTCTGATATTATCTTCTGATAATCTAAGTTCTAATATCCTTAAGTTCTGACTTCCAGTAAGTCCTGATTCCAGCAAGAACTGATATTTCCTGTTAGTTAAGATCTGAGAAATAAACATGAAACATATTAGACATGACATCTCAAATATATTCAACATATTTTGAACAAGTATACCAGAGCAATTAACATTTCTAAAGAAAAGAGTTTTGTCAACATTACCTCTTGTGAAATGATTTTCTGAAAGAAACTTTGACAAGGTATCATACCAGGCTCTAGGCGCTTACTTCAATCCTTAGAGTGCTTTCAAAAGATAGTAAACATATTCTGGAAAGTCGGGGTCATCAAAACCAGGAGGTTGACTGACATAGACTTCCTCCTCCGAATCTCCATTCAGAAAGGCACTCTTTATATCTATTTGATAGACTTTGAAATTGGCATGGACTGCATAGGCTAGAAAAATTTTGATAGCTTCAAGTCTTGCAACAGGAGCAAAGATTTCATCAAAATATATCCTTTCCTGTTGACAATAGCCTTTAGCAACCAATCTGGTTTTGTTTCTTATGACTATGCCATTCTCATCCATCTTATTTCCGAATACCCATTTGGCGTCAATAGAATTCTTGCCTTTTGATTTGGGTACCAGCTTCCATACTTTATTCCTTTCAAATTGGTTTAACTCCTCTTGCATGGCTAAAACCCAATCAGGATCTAACAAAGTTTCTTCTGCCTTCTTTGGCTCTTCGTGAGACCAGGAGGCTGCTGTATAGACATTCGTCTTGAGTTAATTTCGTTGTTTGCTCTCTTGAAGGTGTATCACTAATGCTTAGTTCAAATGGGTGATCTCTAGTCCATTTCCTTTGTTATGGTAGATTAGCTCCAGATGAAGAGGCCTCAAAGTTGTCTTGATGTGTGACTGAGTTTTGATTATAAGAAAGTCCCCCTGAGTTTGTGGATCTTTGACTTGAAGTTGGGATCCTTTTTGTGTGTGATCTAAAATGACTTTCAACTCCTATTGTAGTTGAATTTTTCCTTTCGACGGATGATGTAGTTTGTCTCTCAACGGATGATGCACCTTGTATTTCGACGGATGTAGAATTCTGTGCTTCATTTGTTGCTGACTTTTCTGCATTTTCCTTAGAAATTATTTCTTGATCACTTTCATTATCACTATCATCAGATTTCATCTCAATATTGTCAAATTTGAGGCTTTCATGGAAACCTTCATCTTACAGTCCTTCAATCTTCTTATCATCAAACACAATATGTACATATTCCATAACAATGTTGGTCCCAAGATTGTAAGATTGTAGACTCTCTATGCTTTTCCCACAGCATATCCAACAAATATAACTTCATCAGCTTTGGCATCAAACTTTCCATGTTGATCAGTTTGATTCCTTAGAATGTAGCATTTGCATCCAAAGACATGAAGAAAGTTAAGTGTTGGTTTCCTGTTCTTGAACAACTGATAAGGAGTCATGCATTTTGCTTGATTGACCAAAGAAATGTTCTGAGTGTAGCATGCAGTATTTACAGCTTCTGCCCAAAAATAAGTTGGTAACTTTGATTATTCTAGCATTGTCCTTGCAGCTTCAATAAGAGACATGTTATTTCTCTCCACCACTCAATTTTGTTGTGGAGTCCTTGCTGCTGAAAACTCATGCATGATCCCATTTTCTTCACAAAACAACCTCATTACAGAATTATTGAACTTAATTCCATTGTCACTCCTGATTATTCTAACTTTGAGATCAAGATGATTGTTGACTTGCCTTTGATTTATAATAGTTTCACTAGCTTCATCTTTAGATTTAAGGAAATATGTCCAAGTGAACTTTGAGAAATCATCCACAATCACTAGATAATATATTTTCGTTGAGATTGATAACGTATTGACTGATTCAAATAAGTCCATGTGCAATAGTTGCAGTGGTTCTTATTATAGATTCAAGCTTCTTCTTGAATGATGCCTTGATCTGTTTTCCCTTTTGACAGGCATAACACAATCCATCCTTTGAGAACTCAACTTGAGGAATGCCTCTTACTAGGTCTTTCCTGACTAACTCATTTATAGTCTTGAAGTTCAGATGGGACAACTTCTTGCGCCATAGCCAACTTTCATCTTGACTTGCTTTGCTGAAAAGACAAGTGACAAATTCTGAATTTGATGAGTTGAATTCAGCTAGATACACATTTCCTTTTCTCACTCCAGTGAGCACCACATTGTTGTTCTTCTTGTTTGTGACAACACAGGCTCCTGAATTGAATGTTACAGAGTTTCCTTTATCACATAGCTGGCGGACACTCAAAAGATTGTGTTTAAGTCCATTCACTAGAGCAACTTCTTCAATATATTATCTTTAGAAATCAAGCCATATGTCATAGTATAACCTTTGCTGTCATCTCCAAAAGTAATACTTGGGTCAGCTCTCTCCTTGAACTCAGTGAGCAGGGTAGAACCTCCAGTCATGTGCCTTGAGCAACCACTATCCAAATACCAAAGGTTCTTTCTGTTTCCCTGATTTCTTGAGGAACTGACTTCTGCTTCATCTGATTTGGCCGTCAAGGCTAAGTTGATATAGCTTGTTTCTTCATCTTCATCTAATCCATCAGCCGCCCAGTCATTTTCTTGAGTCAGGAAAGCCCTTTTCCTTTTGTTTGAGCAATTCAAAGTGCTTCTTTTTTGTAATCCACAAGCTCAAACTTCTTTTTCTCAGAATCAGGCTTTCTTCATTCATTGGAAAAATGACCACTCAAGCCACATTTGAAACAATTGAATTTGGATTTATCCACCATGTTTCTATTTGAATTTGTTGCTCCAAAATTCTTTTTGAATTTG
This sequence comes from Apium graveolens, assembly GCF_009905375.1. NCBI lineage: Eukaryota > Viridiplantae > Streptophyta > Magnoliopsida > Apiales > Apiaceae > Apium > Apium graveolens. The sequence goes on from NC_133653.1 coordinate 141,507,158, forward strand.
AGTTTGGCAAATCTTCTTGATAGAAAAGCTAGATGTTCATCTATGTCCTCCATTTAATCCTGACTAGGATGGTCTTTATGCTCAGCCATTAGCCCATTTCCTTTGCCTTCACAAACCCTTGAGTTTGGTGCAGATTCCACAACTTCAATCTTTATCTCTTTCACTCTCTCTTGTTCAAATACCAATGTAATAAATCATCCCTCCTTCCTTCCTTTCTCTAACTACTCATCTTGTTCCAACTCAAACTCATAAGTTTTTAAAATGTCATACAGTCTTTCCAAAGTAAACTCCTTATAATCTTGAGAGTTTCTAAGAGAGACAATCATAGGCTTCCAGTCTTTTGATAGAGATCTAAAGAATTTCAGGTTAGAATCTTTTGTTTGATAGACTCTTCCATGCAGCTTCAGTGCATTTAGTAGTTTTTGAAATATACTAAAATATTACTCAAAGATTCACTGTCTTCATAATAAAAGTGCTCATACTGCTGGATTAGAAGTTGCATCTTATTTTCGCACACTTGTTCAGTTCCATCACATATGATTTGAATTGTATCCCAAATATCCTTAGCAAATTTTCAATTGATAACATTGTCAAATATATCGCTATCAAGACTATTGAACAGAGTGTTCATAGCCTTTTTATCTTTGTGCACTTACTCAATATCTTCATATGTCCATTCAGATTGTGGCTTTGGAATGCTTTTCTCATTACCTACAGCTCCATCAGCATCGGTAGTAGCTCTTTGAGGAACATGAAGGTCGTTATCAATGCAATCAACATACCTTTCATCTTGAGAGAGGAGATGCAGGTGCATTTTCACCTTCCAATGGTGATAGTTGTCTTTATCCAGAAAAGGGATCTCCACTCCAACATCATTCCTACTCATGTTGTTAGTTGTTTTGATCTTTAAACTCATAGTGTCTCAAGAGCTTGCTCTGATACCAATTGTTATTCCCAAACAATCTAACAATAGAATTACAGAAGGGGGGTTTAATGTAATTCTGGTTTCTTTTTGAAACTAAGAAACTTCTTTACCAAAATATATCAGTGTTTGAATATGTGAGTATGCGGAATGAAATACGAATGTATTCAAAACACAAAGTAATTAAACACAGAGATTTAAAAACTTTCTGGTGGATTGAAATTTTCACCAAAGATATATTGATTGAGAACTTTGTGATGCAGGAATGCACAGAGTTGATTAACATATTTTTCTTTCTACTGTTTCTCAGTTTTTTCAATTGATCAATCGATAATTATTTACTTACTACACTTGATTTAGATATATCACCAAGTTACATATGAAAAAGATAAACATATAAAACAAAACATTTAAGTCTTCATCACATATTTCTTCATTTCTTTATCCAACATATTTGTATTTCTTCAAGTAAGCATGGAAATGGAAATGCTTCTTTATTCTCATAAACCTAGTTATAAGCTGTCACATTCCTTTTGTATACAATCAAACCATGTGACTGTCAAGTCACTATCAACTCCTATTTGAATCTGATGTTCCTTGAGACTTTATTATCCGTTGTGTCTGTTATGGATCATCGGTTGAAGGTGCCTTATGTCATCCGTTGAGAGCTTTGCAGATTATCCGTTGATGGTATTTTCATAGCAGTTTGACACCATTTCATTTATGCAGAATTACAAGACATCTAATATTTATAATTAGCCAACCTATTTTGCATATCATTCTAGTAGTCAACATGACTTAAAATATCCTACAACTTCTTTAAGATATTACAGTATATAGGAATATGCTACAAAAACTTATTTAAATATAAGCTACTCTTTCGACGGATGACAAAGTAAAATTATTCGATGAAAGTTACAAACAAACTTAATTAAATCTACTAAGGTGTTGTAGTGAAATATCAACAAGCCTACAACATATTCGTAACAACTCCCTTTCCTCTTATTAATTTTTTTGACTCATTGCGGTATTATTGCAGCATCATGTAGCAGAGTTGGAGAAATGATTCTCAATATAAATTGATAGCTACTTTAAGTTCATATCAGCATCCCGCATTTTTGTGTGTAATAAGAAAACCAAAAAAAGAGAGTCTAAACTTGCATTAAATAGACGCTAACGGAAAGGACACAAGAGGATACATTATCACCAACATAAACGGAAGCACATATATTAATTTCATTAAACAGGAAAAAAAGTATTTCTAGTGTACCTCTATGACATCCAGTCACGTAGTTCTCCACATTCACACAATATAATAATGGAAAAGGTTAAAACTTCCATAAGAACTTGACTTAGGGAGCACACAATCATAACATTGTCTCAAAAAATTCCATTAATTGTTTCAATAATTAATTTACCTGATTAAAGATAACCAATAACTTGAATATGGTTAAGATAAAGTCAATAGTTTGAGAAGGATAACTTTGAAGTGTGAACCTCACTTGAATCACAAAAGCTAGGAAATAATGTATCAATAACTATTATCGTATAAAAACGAAAGTACATAGTAAAAATTTCCTATATTATGGGATTGAATCTTTGATAAACAGAGGTTAAAATTTCCTACCTGTTAAAAAATATTAGAAGCAGCTGATACTGTAAAGGATGGTCTCAAAGAAGTGAAGCATCAGGAGTAGTTAATGATTGGGTTCAGAAGGCAAGGAAGAGAGCAACCACAGAGCTAGTCATTATCTCTATTGTACTCGTATGCCAATATTTCAGCCTCGCTTAATCCAAATTGGGTAAACCTAAAGCAAGATATTTAGGTTTAGGAATATATGTGAATATTGAAAGTAGAATTAATATTTACAGTGGCCTAAACAATTAAAATAAACCAAATGTTACTTTATTGACCTCGCATATGTAGGCTTTAAAAATAAAGAAGTTGAGATTGTCCTTCTTATGATGAGAATTGTTGCTCTTCAGATTATCAGTGGTATAAAATTGCACAAAGAAAAATGAACCTATAGATGAACAAACAAATCATTAGCTCATTTTTACCAAACTCAATATGTAAGGGCTTATAATCTTAAAAATAGTATGCAATAATTATCAAAATAGAAAAAATAATATGCAATATTACTATATGTCTCAGTCATATCTCAACTAACATAAAATCAATGAATTATCGAGAATATAAATCAAACACATTGTATGAATTCTTCGTAAATCAAATGCATTCTTCTAAAATCATATGAATATTTAATAAACAGAGTAAAAAGTACCTTAGCTGATAAAAACTAATGGAAGCAACTAATACTCTAGAGCTTGGCCTGAAAGGAAATGAAACATCAGGAGTAGTGGCTTCATTCACATTTAAAAACTTGATGTTAGACAGAACCGTCTTATATATTATATAACATTGGTATAGACCATTAGTGCACAAATTTAATGTAAAAACAAAATAACGTGTGGGTTGTAAAACTAAACATATACACTGATTCACGATATTGTACCACAGTTGCATTTATAATCAACACATCATCCTAGGCTGCACAAACCAAAATACAAATATATAAAATCAATGTATTACACAAGTATAACTTTGAACTTTCTGTAAGATTAAAAGTACAGAGCAAGTTATTTTAAAACCATAACATATTATAAGGTTGAAAAATATAGATCACGTCTTATCCAAAAATCATACAGAAGATAGTAAACATTAATCTTACAAATTAAAATGTCAAAGATAACTGTAGTCTTGACAGGAAGCATAGATTGATATCCTTTCTCATTAATCTGTAGAATGAAACGCACAAAAAAATTCAAATATTTTTCTTTAAAACATAACGAACACATACTGTATATGCAGCTAAATATGTACAAACATGTATTAATAAATTACATGAAGAGGAAGAAAAATAAAAAAACCAATATTTAAGAATTAGATGTTTGAGATTTGAAATCAAACAGTGCATATAAATACTATGTAATTCTTGTGGTTGATCTTAATCTCACATTCATCAATCTGCAAAAATCAATCCAGAAAATCATTAACGCATACAGTTTGTTAAAAGTGCTATTTTTGTAATAGTTTGATGAGCAATGATCAATATTCATCTAAGGTTTAAAAATAAAACACTATAAATGGAAAATCAAATTATCGGATGGGAAAGGAATCAAGCTTCTTTTTCATAAGCCGTGAACTTCAGTGTTGGCTTCTCTTCGTGCTTGGGTGCTACATCTTTCAACTCAACAGCCCCATTATCCTGGACAGCCAACATAAATCAGTATATAGGTACCAGAGACTGAAGTTATGCATAATTCATATTATAATTCTTGGCCAAATACATACTCGCATATCATAAGTCCATAGGGTCAGATTGTCTCGAAGAAGCTACATAATAAGAATGTTATCCTTGTATAAAGACTCTCCCACAGTATCCAGCTCTGCAAAAGCTTCATCGAAAGCTTTAAATATTGCAAGTACCGATAACAATTTATGAAAAACTTAAATAAAGCCTAATGTTTTACAAAAGTAGGTGGAAAAACCTGTTTTGCAGGATGTATGCTCGATCAGGAAAATTTAGAATCTCATAATAAAGTACTGAGAAATTAAGAGCAAGTCCAAATCGAATCGGATGAGTCGGAGGCAATTCATGATTAGCTATGTCCTGCAATCACGATCATAAAATATAATCAAAAGTTAACAAACAAAATTGATAGATACTTCCCATTCATATAACTTGATTAAATCCTCAAGTTTCACATTTAGAAAAGTTAGAAATTCCTCTGGAAACATGTGCAATGACATCAATGTTTCCGGATCTAACTATTTCGAGAAGTGCTATAATACCATTTTCTTCTTTTCCCAAAACATGTAGCTTCACTGTCATTAGATAAATAAATAAAGTTGTATCAGTTTATAAGAAGTTATTCATATCTAAAAGATAAAAGGTCTGCATAAATAATGAAATCATCAAAGCAAAGGAAATATTAAGCAAAGGTCATGGGCTACACCTCGTGTTCGAGGCTACAAACTTCTCTTTAGAGAAAAAATAGAATAAAATTCATTTAATTGGTGACAGTTCACAAAGATTAAGAACCTTGAAACTCACATAGTACAAACTTATTTTTTCTATCATTTAATCATATAATGATGCATTAGTTGAGGCACACTGAGAACTATGTGAAACGCTTAATGTTACACATTTTGTAGGCGTCAGATTGTTTGATAAGCTGTCAGTGGCATATTTTGAGTCATACTTATACATCATTAATATTCAGTAGCGTATTAATATATCTGATCCCTTTACGAATATTTATTTAACAATACAAAATATCAATATACCAAACACTAACAAACTTGATAAAGTTAGTACTGCAATCTTAGGAGTCATAAATGGAAGGGAGTGGTGCATGTGTTATAAAAATTATTGCTTACTTATGCGTTGTGATGTCGATTTGGTACTGGAAATTGCCTTGTAGGGAGTTCTAAGGGTGCGCTTACAATTATTCATTTAACAACATTGTTCTTAGATGAATTAAGATCATAAAGTTATACCAAACTAAATCACTACAGAGACCTACATGTAAACTTAGTTCTTTTAACTATTTAATTCCGGTATAAGTTTGCAGCTAACATTTACCTTGTTATTCACCGAATTAGTTAGAGAATTACTTGATGCCGCAAACTTTTCAATAAGGTCATATATCGTCTACAACCTAGTCAAAACAAATAACTATAAAAATTAAATATTTATATCATATAATTTCATAAACTGTGGACGATTTATGGTTTTGTATATACTACCCTCATAAACTGACGGAGGAGATATATGTAAGGCCAAAGGTTACGATTGTGATATAACCAAAAAAATGATGACATCAAGAAACCATAGGGATTAATGGAAACACTGAGATAAGAATGTGCAATCTACTAAACAACAAAATAATATATGTAGTATTATCAAAATTGTGATAAAATGGATGATTCACTAATCAGTAAAACAATCTAACCTCGTATTGACCGGAGTTTGTTCTCATCCATATTCACAATAGAACTGATTGTTCCAGATCAACTGCAAGATCTACAACGATTTTGTTATAACAAATTAATATCTACATCGATCCCTGGAGTTGTGTTAAGATTTCATAATCAATACACATTCTTATCGAAAGAAGGAGATAGTGGCCAGAGAGAAAGCCGCTTCCAAGCTTAAGATCGAGAAGAACAGAAATAAAGGCATAAACATCAAACACAACATTTAAAAAGAACGACGATAACTCACTGAATCCAGTAATGAACAATATTGCTTCAATCGAGTTCAAACTAATGAAAAATAATACAATGGGAAAGACAAAAATGAATAAGTTTTTAACGTATCAATATTGTATCTGGTAAAAATAAAATTTAAGAATCAAAGCTACAAAGTTACAATACATAAAGAATCAATATGATAAAAAAGATAATAAAAATAAAATCGTCTCATACAAGGATCATACAAAAGATTATAAAATTAATCTTACAAATTGAACCGTCGGAGATAACCATAATCTTGACAGAAAAGCTCTTTTGACATCCACTTTCATTGATCTTTAGAGAATCAACACACAAAAATTGTCAAATACTGATTTGAAAAATATAACAAACACATATTGGATATGCATATAATAAGTACAAGCATATATTACTAAATCGCATGAAGAGGAAGAAAAACAAAAATAAATAGTGAAAATTGAGATGTTTGATATTTAAAATCAAACAATTGATAAACATACCTTGATTCGTGATTCTATAACCACTGCTGCAGAACTAATCAGCCCAGCATCATCTCCTGCCTAAATCAAAACTAATATAGGTAAATAATAATAGTACGAACATATTAAATCTATACAAACAACAATACACTACAAGAAAGACGTTAATAGACATCGGTTATTGACTGTTGTGAAAGATGCAAAAAAACGATGTCTACGTGGGTGTAGTAAAAGGTCCCTGTTTTTCACATCGGTTGTGGACCGATGTGAAAAATAACATTATACATCTTTCTAGATAAATAACCAATCTATTAGATATACTAAGACATCGGTTAGTAATCGATTTGAAAAACAAGAAACGATATCAATTGTGCCTATACAACAACGCTTTCATAAATTGAAACGATGTATTAGACATAATAAGACATCAGTCATTAACTGATGTCTGTGGTTACATATTTACATATTATATATAAAATATATACATACATTAAAATACCAAAAACTAAAACAAGCAAATGAATCACGTCTAAATAACCACAACTTTCATTATTATTATCAAACTAATACAAAGTATTCCAATATACATCATTGACAAAATCAAAAACATAATTCTCAAATCTAAACATTATCAAGTCAAAATGAAATTTTCCTACTAGTCTTCTATGATAGTGCAATCTGTTAAAGTCATTAAATCAGGGTCAGCTTGATGTGTAGAAACTAAAAAGATGTTCATAGCCCAAACCTACGTCGAGTTGCTCTTGAGTAGGCAAATCTTGAGAAGTCCATGTATCTACATGGGTTTGGAATTCAACAACTGCTTTTGTAGCACTGGATTTGATTGGAGAAGGTTCCTTGACAAATTAAGCGAGTAACATCATCTGGAACTAACTGCATGATCAAACTTATGATCGGTTACAAAAGATCAGAAGTGATTGTCAAGTCAGTAAATTTATTCACCTAAAGATAGAAGCAGCATTCCATAATCATTGACATATGACAACAGCTTCGGTGTTGGGGAACATAGATGGGTAATTCTCAACATCAGTTAGATAATACCTTATTATATATCACCATTACGTACCTGGGCATAATAAGGTATGGATAATACAGAAGCTGCCAGACCAAGAACTGGGCCATGTGTAGAAGCTATCGACAAATTAGAGCTAGATCCTCTGTGGTTGCAAATAAGTAATCTTCTTTGATGATGTATTAATGCATCAGGTTGGTCCTTTTTCTTGCTTACTACCATCTGCAGAAAAGGAGACCAAAAGTCAGATTTCTAGAGCTGAGTAGTAGCTAATTATGTTCTAATTCTAACCCTGTTTCAGGGGGACCCCTCGTGTGTGTTTCGTTTTCTGATGTTGTTGGAAATCATCAATAATACTCACATAGCAGAGAAGAAAGTTCAGAGCTTGTCAACACGCACAATCTCTTGACCGTAGACACAAACATACTGCACAATACAAGTATCAAACCCAAAATTCAGACTATGGTTTTTACAACATTCCATACAGAAAAATAAGTAAAGAATGAGCTAAAATATATCATAGTACTGAGAGTCGTGAAATACTTACTTCCATGGGACATCTCCAACAAGAATCCTATCACCTTCATTATCCTCGTAAACAAGTGTATACTCCCCACTCCAATCTAATACTCCTGTTAATGGTCGTCTCCCCATCTTCATCTTTGCTGTAATCCGAGGGATTAGTTTGAGCTAAACAATGAAACAATGAGGGTCAATAACTATACCCTGCTTAAGTGAACTACTAAAAAAACAGTGGAACTAGTAAACATAATGTACACCAAGAATAACATGCCAAGAGGCCTATGAAGAGTTCATCAACCGCAGAAGCACAACCACTTGGCTACCGTGATTTTGCTGTTTGCTGGCAATCTTCTTTGAAACCTCATATCTTGTCTCAGTTTAAACTGACAGCTTTGAAGCACAGCCAGTTGCACGATTTTTCCTGAATGATCGAATCGGAGGCCATCCAACAACTAGAGCAATTCTGTATAACATATATATTTATTAGACCATAATGTGAATGTTAGCCTGGACCAGACACCAAAAATGAATTATTTTAAGTAGATTATAAGCAAGGTGTAAGTAATTAAGCAAAACACTAATTTAGGCACACAAATTATGAGCAAAAGAATAGGACAGAACCAACATCAATACAAAATGGATGCAAATATTCAATGTACTGCAAGAATACAAAGGAAAAAGAACCAAAAACAAAATTACAAATGATAGTACAGAATGTAATATTTCCCCAACCTGATTAATTCCTCGATCCTGAATACTGTCAACAATCTTCACCGTATCATGTAATAGAGAGCACATACAATTTCCCTAATCACTGTATTCAGCCCAGGGCACAATCCGCCGCATGTAACAATACAAGCATGCACCTCATCTGAGCTAAAATACACCTATGGCATTGAATACATGAGTTAGCAAAATTATATGCATCAAAATTTAGTTCTGCTAGAACTGGAAATCGTAAACCTTCTGGTGTGGTCCAGCACGCCGAAAATGTATCCCCCTTGGACTATCCTTGTGAACCATGACCTATAACAATTAAGAAAATATAATATTATCCCAGTTATACATGTTAAGCAACTATGAAACTCGATTTCTTATGCAAGTAAGATCGAGTGGTTGATGTGTCAGACTCAATATAATATATTAGCAGAGAAATTGAAAAAGCATGCTAAATGGCCATGCCATCCATAACTTAATAGGCCACGTTCTGGAAGCAAATAGAACTCCGAGCCATACTGACTTGTTATATTCTTTCACGAAAACAAAAATAGCACACATCAAGATTTGGTGCATATAAGTCGTGTTTTTTACGAGTTTTTACTTACATCACAGATTCATATTGCTATTGTTGTAAATTAACTTAGCAACAAAAAGAAAACAAGATGAGGGTAGATGGTCAGATTGTTGTAACAACCTTATATATTTAAATATTTTAATAAATTGAAAGAGTGATAGATAAGATACCTTTCCGGGCACACTATCATCGTCGTTGACAAAGTACTGCCTGAAACCAAAAGCCAGCAGAACATCTTAAATTCTGATCAACCATAATTAACAACAATTTAATGTAATAAAACATCAAATGAGGGAACAATGTAACATATTTGATTTACTTTACTACTGAATATGCAGGATTAGACCGCAACGGATTAGGATAGGGTCTACCAAAAGAAACATGTTTATTAACATTGAGCGGATAAAATCTGATTTGCAATTTTCATAGATTTAAGATAAACATGAACTAAACAACCAAAATAACCTGTTATGAACCACCTTCACAGGAATAATGACTCTAGTCTACGAATTACTATTGAAAGCGTGAGTCTGTACATTTCCAAACCAGATCCCAACAACATAGTAACTACATTATCTTTTTTTAATGCACCCATCTAAAACTCTAAATTAAACAAAACAATCAACAGCAATTTAATGTAATAAAATAACCCTACATCAAATTTCAAAACCCCAAATACAAAAATAACAAAAAACCCACATCAACAAAACAATCCAAACCCCATTTTAGAGAAAGAAAGAATTAAAAACCGAAAATTGAATTTTGAAAAAAAAATTAGAATAAAACTTACTAATTATAGCGGATTTGAGCTAGGGTTCAACCTCCTTTCCACAAATCGACCAATTTTCAAATTCCTTTGCACAAATTGACCAAAACTTGCAGCTAATCGGCCATTTCAGTTGAAAGTTAGGGTCCGATAACTTGAAATCTTGGGTTCAAATTAGGGGTTTCAAACCTATAGCTCTAATTAAGGTAGTATAAGTTAGGGTTTCAATGTCGAAGGCCGAGAGAATCGGGAGAGAGAAAAAGATGAATGGAGAGAGTCTGGTGAGATGAAGCATCGAAATGTTTTTAAGGGGGAAATGTTTTTAGCACGGGGGAAATCTATTTGTTAAGGGCCGCGTGTTTTTTTAAAAAGTAGTTTAGACATCAATTTTGATTTTATCACATTTTCAACATCGGTCCTTAATGACAACGATTTTTATGAGGTGATGTTTATTGATCCTTTTCTTGTAGTGATACTAAAATTACATAACGGAGGGAGTGAAGAAACAAATAAAAAGAAAAATTGAAAAAGAAGAAATATAATTTACAAACCTGTTTGTTCATTGTGTTGCATTAGCAAATGAAACCCAATTAAAATCAGCATGTAACCTGCAAAAATAAAGAGAGAAAATGAGATTTTGATATTTGAAATTTTTGAGAAGAAGAAGAAGATTAATTAGCGTTTGAAATTGTGTACGTGTATATATCAATTTAATTTAACTGTGAGAGAGATTGAGCCAGAGAGAGAAAGAGAGATGTAACAGACCGGAGATAATCATGCATAATTAATTTTATTTTATTCGGTATTTTTTAAAGATAGCTTTATTTTTTAAATTCAAAAATTAACCAACTATTAATTAAGATGGGTCAAAATTAAGGTAATTGGATAGTCGATGGATCAAGTAAAATGTATAGTAATTGGGTCTTGGGTAAATTTTTTACCCATGGGTAAATTAAAGATTAGTCATTAGGTATTATAGATTTTTGTACACATAGGAGGTCGATCATTATTAATAAACTCTGCACCGATAAAATTTTAATAACTTATCAAATACGGATTTTTAAGATGTTCCCTTTGATATATACTAGAAAATTCGTTCACTTTTGTCTACAATCTTACATTCACTGTGCGTGAACGGTTTATTGCAATTTTTAACGGTAACATTTATCAAATCAATACATGATGTTTGGTTTAATTAATTGCTATAAATCCTCAGAAAATTTATCGCGATTTTTTTATAAGGGGCGGCGAATCAACATTACCGATTGCTCGTTTCAAAATTACTATATGCTCGTTTGACTTTTATCTACACCCTACAAATTTACAATCATGGTGTCATTTATTGATTTCGATTTTTGATCGAAATTTGTATTTTTTTTACTTGTACAAATCTTTGTTAGGTAATGTATCTGATAAAAAATAGTATCGAACTTACTAATTATACTAAATTAAGCTCCAAATAATAGTTACTTTCAATTTTTAAATTCGTAAAATAAACTATATTTACTTCATAAAATTAATTTTATTTCTAATTTATATTATCATATATAACAAAATAAATGTTCACAATAATAGCAAATAATAAAAAATAACAGTTTATCAAAAGAAATAGTACAAATTGATTATGCACAAATATAAAAAATATGACTTATAACTACTCTAATACTGAGCTTGATTAGTTTATCGTGTTACATTATACAATTTACTATGCTAATATTAAGTAAAAAATATAAAAAAAAAAATAAAAACTTATTACTTTAAAAATCAGAACCGAAATCGAAATTGGGTCATTAATTTTGATTGTTCGGTTATATATTTTTACCGATTTTCTGTATTTGTGGTTTATCGATTCGTTTGATTGTGTTTGTTTTAAAAGAAAAATATATTAAGGGACAAAGCCCGACCAACCACCAATACAAGATACTAACCCAATTAGAAAATGGGCTAACTAATCCATACTTAACAAACCAAATCAACCCACAAAAGACCATCAACTGGGCTAACTAAAACTTCATTTGCTAACACGAAAATAGAAACTTAATTAATAAAATTAATAAACTGTTGGGAGGCTCAAACAGCCTTACTGCACCTCTTCATCTTCTTGTTACCAACTTGAATCAGAGCTCCATAGCCTCTTCCTCCTCCTGTACTGCACCATTCTCTTCCACCGCAACAACAGCCGGGAGACCAACCACCACTTCCAGTTCAGAAAACTCATCAACATCTTCATTATCAGTAGAAACTCCATCCACAACCACATTACCTTGCAAACCTAAACTCTGAGCATCATTATTCTCTACTTCCCGAGGCAAATCCTCCTCCTGAGGATCACATACTTCATCTTTAAGAACAGCCGGCTCAAGCTCCCCTTTCATTACAGCTCTAAACCTCTCCTCAACACTTCCCAATCCCATGTCCAAATACCACATCTCATCTATTCTATCAAAATCCTCCTTAATGATTACCATCTACTTCCAATGATTTGCACCATACTCAGATAAGTAAGCAGCCAATTCATTAGCATCCTGTCAACAAGCCTTAATTCACACTTATAATTATTTCCAGCCTTGCGTTGATTCAGTTGCCACATAATATGTGCGTACTGAGGATGACCTCCCACCATCATAAAGTTAACAACTTCCAATAAGCATCTATGTTGTCAGTCTCCAGAATAATCTTCTTTTAGCCCTTGTAGTATGCCTCATTTAAACCCACTAACAAAGCATGAAACTCATTTTCCCTCTGATCTTCAAAATCCAGAGAGCCCGCAGTCATGTGGAGAATAACTCATATCTCATCCCTGAACACAGTACCAATACCAGAATGGTTATCATTTGGCAAAAGTTCTTGTGAGAATAAGCTATCCACATTATAATTTATTACCCCTTTGCTAGGCATCAACCATCTAGCAATAACGTTAACATTTTCTTCCTCCATGATGTTTTGAAAGACTGACAAAAAATCCTAACTGGACTAACCCTCTCTCAACTATAAGTGTTTTGTGAATGGAACTGACTTAGACTGAAACATCTACATGTAATGATCCCACTATATATACCTTCTAATTGACCCCCTAAACAATGTCATAAAAGCTCTATATCCTCAATACTTCTCCCCAAAAGAAACGTTTAGTCTTCCAAGAAGAATCTGATAGTTTTTTCATTTTTCCAAGTTATCATAATGACCCTTTATTACAAGTAATTATTCCTAAAAATTTATTATCTTACCTATTTAATACTCACCATAAAATATACCACTGTACTAAATTTACTTGCGAGATAATTCCCAAAATTAAAATTTACTTGAGAGACAATTCCCAAAATTAATTACTTAACTTATTTCCAAATTTTCCAAAAAAAAAATCTCTATTTGCATGCCCATCTGCCACTACATTCCACTCTCTACTAACATGTTTCACTTGAATATTTTATTCCTCGCAACTCCATAACTTATTCTGAAGAGAAGCCACATCAATCTGTTTTACCAGCTGCTTATTATCTGAAAGAACTAGAACATAACTCTGCCTCCAACTACTATCTTTTAAAATCCTTAACAAAGTTTCCAAAGCATAGCATTCCTCCTCAAAAGTTTTAGAAGCTACCGAGGGACCAGCAAACTATAGAAAAATTTCACCTACTACTGACTATATTACCCCTCCAATGCCAGCCAAAATTGCACCCTTTGAATTTTTTTGAGACTACCATCAATAAAAGCAATATTATCAAAATTATCCCTTGTAATTAAATCCAACCAAAAAAAATTCACTTGCAGTAACAACTCCAATTGGATTGCTTGACCGCCACTGAGCTCTCTTCTTGCTTAAATTCCATTTGCTAAACACCATTCCAAAGCTCAACTTTGTATTAGGAAATTAACTTGATTTAAATTTAAGGAGTTGTTTTTAAAAATGCGCTGATTTTTGTGCAGCCAAATAGTCCAAATTGTAGACCCAAGAACACTAGTCCAAACTTGCTTAATTCTTACTGAAGAAAAAAAAATCCTGGATCTCCACATAGATTCTAAATCTTCTATATATACTCTTGAAACTATTCCCCACCAACTAAGAATAAGGATCCAAACTTTATTAGAGAATGCACATTTTCCAAAATAGGTGATCAAATAATTCTTCTTCCAATTCACATAACAGACATAACTTGGAGTCTCTAAAATTACTGATTCTACCAGCCAACCAAAACTTTGTTGGTACAATCCTAGATTGAACTTTTCATAAGAATAATTTCACTGTCTCAGGAACCTTGCATTTCCAAATGACTTCCCAAAGATCATTACAGGGAATAGCATCTTCACCGATCAATTCATATGCTGCTCTACTGGTAAACTTGTCACCCAAAGGCACCCAAATAAACACATCTTGCGTACTACTCAACTGAATTGAGTCCACTATCTTACCTAACTCCTTCAACTCATCCATTTCCCAATTTCTCAATTTTCGAGTCCAAAAGACTTCTCCAATCCTATCATAACAGTCCCATAAAACCTTGAAAATTATATTTTCCTACGGTTTCAACTTAGATATACTATAGAGTCTACTAAATTTCTCCAAAGTTGGCTTATCCTGATACCATAAATCCTCCCAGGATAATGCCGATTCTCCATCAAACACTCTCATCTCAAACTTCCTAAATCCATGTGACATGTTTCAGAAAATTTAGCAACTGCTTTTACTATATCATGCACTATAACTGAACAAGATTTAGAACTACTCAACTATTAAAATCCCTCCCCTTATTACAACCATACTTATCCCTTAGCCAGACATTCCATCCTACCTTCCTACCAGCCTGCCACTTAAACCACAATTTACACAATAGAACTAGATTTCTCTATTGTAATGAACTTAAACCTAATCCTCCCAGCTTCTTGGGCTTACATATCAAACTCCATGCTTTAAGATATATTTTCCTAATATTAACCTCTACATCCTCAGAAACATCTCCCCAAAAAAAGTCTCTTCTGAATTTTTCAAACTGTTAACAAATTTCAATAGGAACCTTATGAAGAGCAAACCAATAGATTGGAAGACTGTCCAAAGTTAGGGACAAAGGATCCTCTTGCCTAAGTCCATTTAAAATGATGAAATCCTTAGTAGAGATATCATTAACTAGGACAGATACCCTAATTGACTTGAATAAATCCTCTATCCATTTAATCCATTTGTTACCCAAACCTAAGCACTTCATAGTCTTGAAAAGAAAGTTCCGATTAACAGTGTCAAAAGCTTTCTCAAAATCTAATTTCAAAATTAGACCCTTATTACCTAAGATTTTCATGGAATGGTAAATCTCATTCACTATCATTATCCTTTATGCTGCCTGCCTTCCTTTCACAAAATAAAACTAATTAAAATCTACTAATTTTTCATACATCATGCTGAATCTTTGTGCCAACACTTTAGTTAATAATTTTGTCACACTATTAATTAGACTTATTGGTCTAAAGGCATGCAACCTTGTTGGCACCTTGACCTTAGGGACAAGTTCTATAAAAGAGGAATTAAATTCTATGGGAAGCACTCTTGACCTAGAAAATGAAATGAACCCTTCTAGAACTTTACCTTTCAAATAAAATAAAAACTCCTTGATGTACATCATGTTCATCCCATCTGGACCTGGAGCTTTATCATCACTGAAGGACTTTAATGCAATTTCTAATTCCTCTATACAAAATTCCTGCTCTAACTGAATCACTTCCTCTACATTCAACCTGTAATTTATCAAAGAATCCAATTGAAAAACCTCCAACTTCCTTTTATTATAAATACCTTTGAAATATTTGAAGAAAGAACCTCGAATTTCCTAAAACTTACTCACCAATTCTCTCCTATGACTATTTTGTCAATTTTATTTTTGCATCTTCTTCTCTGTATAACCTTATGAAAAAACTTAGTATTTTTGTCTCGTTATAAGTTCCAGTGAATCCTTGCCTTCTATCTCAACATGGAATCCCTCTTCTTATAACAAGAAACTAGATCCAAATTACACAAAAAAACTTCATCACCCCATACATGATTTCCATCAAAATGCTCCATTTTGGACTTTAAATCTTCGATATGCATTTTTAAACTGCCTTTAGCCACTTTACTCCATTGTTTCAGTCCTAATTTGAAGTTTTTTAATAAAACTTGGAAATTTTCACTTGATTCAGAGTCTTTGGCCTGCTTCCAAAAGTTTTCCATATCTTTCCTAACCCCTTCTTCTTTTAGCCACCAATTAAAAACTCTAAAAGGTATAAGACCTCCTCTTGACTGCTTAACATATAACATTTTAGGCTTGTGATCAGAAACCATTCTACTGAGAGCACAGGCTTTTCAATAATCCACTGAATACCAATTATCATTCACCAGAAACCTGTCCAGCTTGCTAAATTTTCCATATGGACCAAACCAGGTGAAATTATCATTTACCAATTCAATGTCACACAAATTATTGTTCTTAATAAAAGACCCAAAACCTTGAACATCCAATATCCTGTATTTACAGTTTGCACTCTCACTGTCATCATTGATACTATTGAAATCTCCCACTATACAGACCAGATCATTGTTAGCAACATCCAAAGCAGCTGAGAGTTCCTCCCATAGCTTTATTTTACACTTAGAGGACCATAGAAATTTTATACATGAAAAATTTCTTCCGAAACCTTACTTTTATATTGTATCCATTGCCAATTCCTACATGAGGCTATCCAGTATTCTGAAACCACAACTTAACCCAAACCATTAATAACCCTGTCTCCCGACAAACCTACTGAGTTCTGAATCAACCAGCCATGTTGATCATTAGCCTAAATTGTCATTTCCCAAAATTCTTAGAGACATAGTATGTTAGCACTCACTTCCTTAAGCAAGTCCTTAATCATCCTTCTTTTCATACTATTACCAATACCCCTATAGTTCCAATATACTACTTCAATGGTTTTTACTGACATAAATACTTGAATGTTACTACAAATCAAACCAGTCTAGCCCAAAATCCACTTAGAGATATCCTTTTATAGCTGAGCTGCTACCCTCCTAAAGGCATCTTCCTTACTTTCTACAATTGTCAATCCTGTTTGTTTCGCACAATCAACAATTTCCCTAGCTACATGTAACGTCTGGAAAAATTATGTCTGTATTATATCATATTTTTAATAAATTATGTGTGTTAATGTGTCATTATTAGGGCGGAAACACGCGCTAATAATACACGCAAGTATACGCGTTCGCAAGTAATATAGAATACTTTCTAGTTCGTTCCCACAGAGACTCAGACTAATTATGTTCAATTAATACTCACTCACCAATGTATAATTACTTCTCAATGTCAAGACAATAACACTTAGAATTGATTAACTAATTATTAACTACAATTAACTACTAGAATTAAGCACTTAATTGACACTCGAATTAACAATATTAAAACACACATGAGATCACAACTTCATTACTACTTCCTTCAATAGTCATTGTCATTACCCTTAGCATGCAACAGTGATGATATTAATCGAACAACACGAAATTGATAAAAGCCAACTTTCATTGTACTAATACCATTCTACCAAGGATCCACAATTAAGATAGAAGTTGAATAAACATCAATTATGTTGAGACCCTATATGTCTACAGAATTTGACAACATAACGATTTAAGCACAAGTTATTCATTTTGATTACACAGGGCAAGTAAAACGGTTAGAGTTACCCACTAATCATGCATACACATACATGAACCTATGATAGCATGGCAAGTTCTAAATCTCAAGATCCACCGTCGCTTCACAAGAGATTAACACCCTATCTTATATGTTCGCGACGCACATAAGACGAATAAGCACAACCAATACTAGATATCATACAATCATCACACACTAAGGTATTAAACAACTAACTAAAGAATTCCATAGTAAATCCGTTACGACCCCATGATCACGATTAGCCCATGATAGCACTCGTCGTCATCATGGGTTCATATGAAAACATGATAATAACACACGAGAATAATAACTAAAATTACTTATATTAAACTAGATTACGTCACAAGAGTAAATAGGTTCAAAGTAAAGAAAACTAGCATCCAACGTTACAACGAAATAAAGAATCACAAGAAAATATGCTTCCTCTTCGTTGCGGTCTGCTAAAACGGTCTTCTTCCTTATCTCCTCGCTCCTCGATTAATACTACGATCCAACCTTTGTGAAATGTCTCTGAAAACTACTTATATAGGAGTCCCATAAAACCCAGATAACTTAGAAGTTGGAAGTTAAATAGAACCAGGAGTCTAAAATAATTAATTTAAAATTCCGTCCCTGAGCGGCCGCTCAGCATTCCTGAGCGGGCGCTCAACTTCCTGAGCGGTCGCTCAGCAGAGCTGAGCGGGCGCTCAAACCCCTTCTAGAAAATGGTCTGTTTTTGCTCCCGTTTCTTGCTGCATTCTGCTCCTATCTTCCCACTTGCAATGCTAAACACATGCCAAGGCTTATTCTTGATGAAATCTCTCCAGAAATATAAATAATACCCTGAAATGCACAAACACTAGAAAAACGCATCAAATACACAAAATACTTGATTCCAAGACATCAATTCAAGACATTATAAGACGTTCTAAGTGGTATAAAATGCCACTTATCAGTCATTTATGTGTAATTAGCTGTAAAACCATAATTGCTATGTGTTACGTGCATTCTGTATCGTCCAGGTATTTTCAAAGTATTTTTCAGATATTTTAGTTTTCATTTATAGCTTTCATATCAAAGGTTATATGACCCGAATCAGGATTTTATAGCTGATATTTCAAATAAAATAATGGGCCTTATTTTTCATCAAACGGCTTGTACCATCGCATTATTCTGAACATCTAGGTATTTTACAAATTTTCTCGTTTCACGAAAAATGACTTTTTCGGGCCCCATTGGGTGTTAAAAACCCCACAAAAATCATATTTTTATTTTTATAAAATTATAGGACTTTCATTTATGCCATTTCTTTGTATTTTTGAATTATTCACAATTTTTGGGAAATTTTGGCATATATATTGTATATATAAAATATTTATAAATTAAATTTTAATACTCAAAAATTATAAAATTAGGGGCCAATTAATTTTAAATGATGTAGAATTAGGGCCTTAATTTTAATTAGGAGTATTAATTTTACTACTATAAATTGCCTAATTATTATTAATTAATTAAAAATCAGAAAAAATCAGAAATTCCCCCAAATTTCCAGAAATTAGGGTTCTTGAGTTCTTGGATTCAAGAAGCAATTTCAACGTGATTCTGTTATCCAAATCGTTCATGTAAGTAGTCGATTGAAAGCTCTTGATCTCTACTTTCTGATATAGCTATCAATTTCATGTCTAATTGCGTCGTTTTTCAATTTTATTTTTAGGGTTTATGCTTGAATTAGGCGTTTGTAATTTAAGAATCATTTGTTTGTTTTGATGAGTTATATAGCTTTATATCAAGTTGAGGAATGATTTTGCATGATTAATTGATTCGTATAACCCCGGGAAGGTAGTTCACGAGTTCTTGGTTTTTAGCAATTTTTGAATTCGTTTTTGATAAATTATAGATGATTTTGATTGTTGTTGTTATGGGAATCAATTCTGGTACTCAGTAGCTTCAATTTTATATATAAATCATTGAGTTTGGTTTACGATTTGGTAAGAAACGTTTTCCGATGAACTTCACCGGGGGGATCGGAAATTGGCCGGAGATGGAGGAAGACGGATGTTTGGATGGCGTGGTTGCGGAAGAATGCGAGCTGCAGTTGTGGGGAATCTATTGGCATCAAAAACACGAAGCAACGATGTTCTGGGATCATGAATTGGGTCGCCGGACTTTGGACGAAAAAGCTTGCCAGCGCCGGTTTCTGGGCAGCCATGGCGGCTGTTCTTGGTGACCCGAGGTCGACCCGATTTCGACCCGGGACACGACCCGGGTTTGATCCTGAAAGCCCCAATCCATTTTTTTGTTTTATGTTTCTAATTATTTAATTATTTATATTCTATTAAATCAAAAATCAGTTTTATAAATCAAAAAAACCAATTAAAAATTAGTTTTAAATTCTGTAAAATGTTATAATTAATTTCTAAATTATTTTATTAATTTAGAAATTCGAAATTAATTATTTATTTAATTATTTAAGTAGTTATTTAATTAATTATTTATTTATCTATTAGTTAATAATTAAGTAATTACTTAATAAATAAAGATTAAATATATCGAATAATAATACGAGTAACTCGTATTTATACGAGTTGTTGATCGATAAGTTGGATTATTATCCGAGCGTTAGTCTATTTATTCAATGAATGTCATAAAAGTTACTCGTATCGAATAATTATTCGTAAATTATCAATTTAGTTGTATAATTAGTAATAAGTTGTGATTAACTGTAATAATTTGTAATTAATTCTAATAATTAAGAATTAAGTATTTTAAAATACAACAAATATTAAATAAATATTTAAAAATATAATTAAGGTTTATTTAATTATGATTAATTATTTATAATAGATTATTAATTAATCAAATAATTTTCAATAAATCATAATAAACTCATTTTAATTCCAAAAATTATAGAAAAATCATTTTCAATTCTGATTTTTCTTAAATAATTATTTAAAAATTATTTTAGGGTTTAATAATTAGTTATATTTACTTATATTGAATAATAAATTGATTTATCTGTATTTAATTGCTATTAATTAGACCGTTAGTCTGATTCGAGCGAAACGAAAGCCCTTAGACTCAAAAAAATGAATTGTTTTCGTTAAAAATAAAATTAAAACCTAATTTCTTCTATAAACTAGTTGACCCTTGTTATTTATTTTATTATAAGCCGAACCGCGTGCAGAGACGAGTCCAATAAATCCCAAAAAATAGGAAACGAGTCAGGTAAGGATCAGTTAAGCGAATAGTGAGTCGATTTTGATTCTAAAAATTATTTTAAACATAAAAATGATTATGTGGCTTCTGTGCTTATGTGTATTATGTGGTTAATCGAGTCTTGCTTGTTAATAAATAATATATGAGTCAATAATATGCGCATGGGTAGACAGTAGGAATGACGTGAAGTCGGTTTGAGACGCAATTGAAGTACAAAATGACTAAATCAGTCTATTTCTCTAACAGAAGCTAATCCACCAAGGAAGGTTGAGCCGGTGATAGACAAAGGTGACCTACTTGAAGTGAGTCGCGCAGAAGGCAAGTTTTTCCCCTATTCTAATTTCAGAATAGTGATATTTCTTCAGATTCATATCACGCTTGCACTCTTTTAATTTTTATTCATAAACACTGATACACACTTATTATTCTCTTGTTCATATTTCATTTCGATTCTTGATTTCTCCTTTTCCTTTGGATTCCGTATTCATATTCCAATTGTTATACATACACATTGGTATATTCTGGTGATTAGAATATAACCAGGACATAACCGGATCCTTGGATGGGCCGTAGAGCCTGGGTGCCCGATTGGATCTATATAGTGAGATATAGATATGCATCGTATAATGGCTGATCAGCAGGGTATAGATGCGAACTTGTGTCCAGTTTAGTTCGCTTGTATTCGCTAGCAGTGGCCTTCTTTCTATTCTCACGGGGTTATATCTTTGCAGATGTACCCAGATTATCGATTTATTTAAACTGCTTTAACACTGTTTATATCTTGTGGACTTGTTGAGCAATTTTTGGCTCACCTTTTTTTGTTGTTATTCACCTTATTGTTTTCAGTTAAGAAGGAATATGAAACCCATCATGACTTGAGTGGTAAAGAAGCGGGTCAAGCCTCGGGATCTCTCATACCCAAGGTGTTGATCCCAATCCAGGAGGAAAGCTTTGAGTTTCCCGAGCAGGTGGAGTGTAGATAGTGAGTGTGTGTGTGTGTTTGAATAAAAGATGAACTTTGTTTAAAACTGATTAGACAATATGGTTTGTAATAAAGAGAGTTTGTAAGATTTTAAATTTAGTTTGTAATAAAGTAGTTAGTGGTTCTTGTTTTCATACTTCAACCTAAAAAGATCTTGGTTAGTAATAAAGGGGTTTAGATATATATTTCATTGTTATTATTATTCAGGTTGTACAGGTTTGGTGATTAGCTAGTAACCCCCAAACTTATACCCCGGGTCTGGAGGGCGTTACACTACATCCTCAGGTAGTCCCTTCATTCTTTTCTTGTATTGTATCCAATTTATCTCCATTTTATAAACATGACCCCAAACTTCTGTATTTCCCAACTCTAATTATGCGCCCCAAACCATATTTACATTTTAAATCAAATGGATTTCTAATTTTTGTATAAATTTTTCTAGGTCTACCAACACCTTTTACTTTGAGCTTTACAATTCCATTACATAATGAGCCCTGTGAGTTAGCTACTGATTCCATGGAGTCAAAACTGGCAGACTTCTCAATTACCTCTTCTTGACAGGAAGAATCAAAACTTTGATCTGAATCCTTTCTGGTTTGTAAAGTTACCATCATTTCATTTCCCACCACCTCTTTTCCATCCGCCAAATTCGATTTTACAACTACTATTCTGCTTCATTCTATTACCTCTTCCAAAACATTGTTTTCCAAATCAATCCCCGTCCTCTGCTTCTTTATCTTATTTGAGTTACCCGAGCTATCATCTTCTCTGTTTATGTCCTCAGTATCTACTACCACCGATCTTGGTTCCTCCTCTGCTAGTAAAGGATCTAGAGTTATTCAAGCTCCTCATTACACATTTTGCCTCATTGTAAGTCATATGTCATAGGCCTATTTGTATATTCGAGGATTCAACTCAACTCAAATAAGAATGTAATAAGTAAATAGTGGATCGACCGTCAGAGAGATCTCGCAAAGTAATATCTATCAAAGGATTCAGAAATAAGGTTCATCTACAGACTTGAGGAGTTAATTCACTGGAAGAAGTTCAAGAAGTTGATCATGCCTCAGTGATATAAATCAAGATCGTGGATTTAATCAAGTGACAGAGATCTCGTTAGAGTATCATTAATTATAAGGATTTAATCTGAAGAAAATCAAAGTGTCAAAGTCAAGATATGAAGAAACGTCACGGAAGTTAGTCACTCATGAACCAGACAGTACATCGAGTGTCAACATTGAAGTGGTGGAATTGATTCATAATTTTCAGTGATTTTCAGAAGATTTGCAGAAGGATGGGTGCTGTTGAAGACTAGAATTAATTCTCTATTAATTAATTAAGTCATCTAATTTAATTAAGAAAATAAATTATATCTGCGAAGAATAATTTATTTATTAATTGAATTAATTGATTAATTAATTTTGAATTAATTTTAGGAATTTTCAAATTTAAATTGGATTAAAATTCATTTAAATTCAGCAAGTCAAACTGATTGTACTAGTATGACAATCGGTATGACAATCAATAGTCATACCGAAAGTCATGCTAGTACAAACAATAGTCTCACCGAAAGTTACACTGGGAGGAGGATTGTCTTGCTAGTTCATTCTGATTGTCTTGCTAGTTCATTCTGATAGTCTTGCTAGTTCATTCTGATAGTCTTGCTAGTTCATTCTGATAGTCTTGCTAGTTCATTTGATTGTCATACCGAAAGTCTTGTTGAGCTCAGGATTGTCATTCCAGTTCAATTCAATTCTGTTGAATGAATTAAAAAGAAACAGAAGCAGCAGAAAGCATAATCATCAAATATACAAGTCAAAAAACAAGAACAGAGCAGCCGCAGCAAACATTTTATTCTTCTCTGCAAAACTTCAAGATCAATTTCTAGATTGTAAAGTTAAATCCAATCAACTAGAAATCTTTATCTTGTTCTTGTGTAACAATCTAGCGGATCAAAATCCCTAGAACTTAATCTCAAATCGCGTTTAGCATTTGATTCTAATTATTGCAAAAATAGAAAAAGTTCATGTCGAATTTATTCTAGATTTGTGATAATTGATTTGAGATTAATACCTTGTAATCGATACAGTTGTTGTAACACCTTTCAAGTTTAATAATATTTTTATTTAACTTGAATTTTGTTTCACATTTTTTTATTCCGCATTTATTCGATTATTTGGTACTGTTTGTATTCAACCCCCCTTCTACAAACACATTGGGACCTAACACTCATCCTTCTCAAAGGCCTCATATACCTCAGACTCTTTGAGCTCTGTAACTTACTTAACCCTTAATTCCTTGACAGGAGAATTCCTCTCTCTACTTGAAACATTCATTTGCTCTACTTTCCCTTTTAAATTTCCTAAATCTGCCATTTCAACAAATCTTGTTGGATAAATTTTCCCTTTAACTAATCTGTTCATCTCCTCATCTATCTTTTCCCTTCTAACAGTAGATACACAAACTACCGGATCAAAGAACTCACTTTCTCCATTCTTTTGACATGACCACATCATCCAATCTCCCATTTATCTCGTATAACCCTTTATGTTTTCCTCTAACCAAGCATTCAAAGGAATCCCCGAAGTCTGTATCCAAGTTGTTCTAGGTAAAACTAGATCTTTCTCATCAAAATCTCTTATGTTACTAAACCATTTTTGAAAAACCTTTGCCCCAAAATCCTCTTATTTCTTTTCAATCATGTTAGCCAACATAAATTTACGAGAAGTTAAACCAATTACATTTACATTCTCAATACCTTCATGTTGCAGCTTGTTCTGCAGAGATCTAGCTGATTCCTCTACCCTAAGGAAAGCAACCTTTGCTTTAAATAGTCCCTATTCAACATCCTTATCTACTACAACCTCAATATATTCAAATATTTCTACACCCAGCTCCTATCCTGCTTCATTATTTTTATGTTGCACCCGACCTCTGCATTTTTATCAGCCTTCTTATCTTTCCCTATATTCGATCCCTTCTAATTGTAAGCCTTTTCTTTATTAAAATTCAACACCTTTATGTCACCTACAACTTGAACCCTTCTCATTGTCCTTCCGTTGAGACTCGTCTTTATTTTAGAACACAACCCCCCTTTCTATTTCGCATTTAGTATGATTGTCGAGCCTCCAACTCCGAAGTAGTCTTAACAAAGCCAAACCTCCTACCTCTTTTATCCTTCTTCCTGGGAAATATTATGTCCAACACCTTTCCAGTCGATTTAAAACAATCATATATCTCCCAAACTTTACTATTCTCCGGAATATCATACAAAAAAATAATAAAACCTGGCATAGAATTCACCTTAGATTTTGTTAGGTCCCGTAAAAGGGCTATTTTAAGGTAGAAGGGGGGGTTGAATAGCTTAATTACCAATTTAAAAAATGATTATGGCATTTTAAAAATATTTATCTTGTTTTAAATATTTTACCGATGCAGATTATATATGCGGAAATAAAAAACAAGGAAGAAAATACCACATGAGAGATTTATCCTGGTTCACGATGGCGCAACCTCTAATAGATTCGCTCACCCCTACGTCCAGTCCCCGAGCTCCTCTCCAGGACCCGAGTTTTTTCCTTAAAATAATCTTGCTCCTTACGTAGGCGGAGAAGCCTTTACAACCCCACAAATACTTGTCTTGGTGCGTAACTCCGGGTTACCACCTCAAAATAAATGTGCAAACCTACACAACCTATCTTAGATAATAACACCATGTTATTTTTTCAAAGTTGATGTAGAACCCTTGGTATAGTCTTTGTCCTTCTAAGCTTTTGCCGGTCTTGGATCTCAGTAGTTGGTCTTGGGTCTTTCCTCTTCCTCACGGTGCAAAGACTACTAACTCCCCGTTAGTACGTCTAGGACTTGGGTCTTAGAACGAGAATCACCTCACTATACTTCACCTCACTGCAAAACGAAGAAGACAATATCTAAGAAACAATACCCATTATAGATAAAAAGAGTTTGGACTAGTAATACACTTAACTAGACTAGATGACGAACAAATATCCTTAGAAGAATATTAATGTATACTTTTCCTTAGATTAAGTGAATGTTAAAGTATACCTGGTATTACTTCATTTTGAATAATATATCTTATTTCCGAAATAATAAATATATCAAGTCCTTGGTGAAGCGTTATTGCTTTCGGATCTTTGATAAAATAATTTCTCGTTTAATATAGTCGTGTGTAGACTTTTATAAATCGAGAACGTTACACTTATTCTTTAACTATTTGCACTTTTAAAATATTTGGCCGAGAGAATAAAGGTGCGTAATTTAAACACAATATATCAAAACAATATAAGAGCAGAGTTTAAATTATATTAGCACAGTTTATATGTGTATATATATAATACAATATAAGCTTTAAATTTTCCCACGAAATACTGAAGATGCTAGTAAGGGAAGTCACTTAATTCTTATACGATTATATATATACTTATATTTACTTAAAAGCTTCAAGATCTTCCCACGAAACACTAGAGGTTCTGGTAAGAGAATTCACTTAAATATTTTAACTAAATATAATAAATATGTATATATATATAATATAAGCCTTAAGTTTTTCCCACGGAACACTAAAGGTGTTAGTAAGGGAAGTCGCTTAAGTCTTGTTAAACAATTATAACGAATATATCAATATATGGCCAAAATAAGTGCATTTAAGTTTAAAGAATAAAATGCTAGTTTTGTAATTTAATTCCCACGAAACACTAAAGGTGCTAGTTAGGAATATAAACCAAGCGTTGTATGAAATTATCACTTCGTGCTTAGAAGTGTATAATTTGTAGAAAACAATCTTTGTACGAATTTGTTTTTCTTTAAGTTATTCTATATAAGAGCTTGTAGAGATGAATAGAAGGTGTTATTAAGCTTCTTACATGAATATTAAGAGTGGTCGGTTAAGACTCAGATGAAAGCTAAGAGGTTTACCACTTTTAAGAGATGAACGAAAAAGTTCACCGGAAAATTTCGCCAGAAAAATTCGTCGGAGGTTCGGACGGATTTTGGCTTGTTGGTAGAACTTGGGCAGCCCTTAGGGAGCTAAGAAAGTGGTATAGATGAGCTTTTCTTGGGACGATAGATCTTGGTTGGTGGAACAAAGCTTCAAGATAAAAAATCTTGAATATATGATATATATTTGTAAGAGAGAAGTTTTTTGAGATGAAGTATTTGAGTTTGGATATTAGAGAGTGTGTAGAGAGAATACTTCTTAAAAATACCCAGCAATTAATTATCTCTTAGCTTGTGTGTAAAAAATGGTGGGGGTGGTGTTTATTTATAGAAGAGATTATGTGAAGGGAGTGGTTGAGATTGAGTTAAATTGAATTGTGGATGAAGAGAGTGGTGTGGATTGATGACATGGAGGATAAGGTGTGTTTGTTTGCAACTTGAATATAGGAAAAACAAGAAAAATCCCAGCAACTATTAATTATATAATAATGGTTTTTAGCTATTTCAATTAATCATTAATTACTTAGTTAATTAAGTAATTAGCATCATTAAATAGAACGGTTTTGAAAATGGTTTAATAAATATAACCAAAAATATGATAATTACCTAAATATCATAAAATGATGATATGCAAGTTTTGGTCAATTTTAGTCAAAGGTAGCTTGGTTAAACGCTTGGTCAAAGTCTTGGTCAACACTCAGAAAAATCACACCCGGACAAAGTTTTCCAAAAATTACGAAACTTTAACCATGCATAGAAAATACCATTTAAATGAAAAATCTTAAGTTTCAAGATTTTCTAGTAAGCGGAAGTACTTTATTTGAATATAAAGCGATTAAATCAGGGTTCAGTTCCAAATAAAATATGAACGATCTTTTATGAAAGCAGATAGACCTTGTTGGCTTAGTTTGGGCTAACATAAATACTTAGAATATATTTCATTAAATATAAAATATTTTGAGAGTGTGAGTAATATTTTTTAAGTATTTAAAAGTATTTTCTCAGATAAATAATATATTTGAGATACGAGAGAAAATTACTTTCAAAAATAAGAGGAGGGGGATAAAATGAGATATTAATATTCCTTTATCAAATATTAATTTTTAAGAGTGTAATAATATATCTTTGGATTTATAAATATTTATGAAGTGAAAGATATATATTTTATCCCTTTTAAAAATATCTGTTTTTGAAATAAATTTAGCACGAGCCTTCTAAAGAATATCCAAGTTCTGATATTCCTTTTTCAAACTTGTTGCCTTATTAATATTGCAAGAGAGCCTAAGAAAGATCATATTTCCGATAATTCTTTTACGATCTCATTACTTTGGAGTATATTCCTTTAAAAATATATATTTTGATTTTCAGCAAAATGGAATATCTCTTGTATTTATATTTAAATTATAAATACATTTTAAAAAATATTTTTTTGAAAATATTTTGCTAGATATGGATTTTCACTTTTGATTATGTCAATAAAATTCATGCCTATTTGGAGAGGATATACGTGTTTTAAATTTTATGTTAAATTATACAAATACCAAAATAAATAATTAATCAAAGATGTCCTTTTAATCTTACCCTTTTTGGTATTTTCCAAATAAAACATAAAATTTAAAATTTTGTAAGTGTGTGCTTCCCCTAAATGTATGCATGTATTTTGTAAAATATTTTTCACATAAATATTTTAAAGGTGGAAGTATTGTTGTATATCCCTTGAATTTAATTCCTGCAAAACTGAACAACTTATTAGATGAATAAATTTTGATGTATAATTAATGTCATTTTAGCAAGAATATTTTAAAATTTTCAAATTGGGGGGTCTAATTTCTTCTTCCCCTTTTATTTGGAGAATATCAAAAAGAATAGTAACAAGTGTATGTAATTTGCTTACCCTAATGTATTATCACCTTCAAAAAAAATTCATTTTAGTAAAAAAATGTGAAGTGATAAATTTGATTTTAAGAAATCACCATTTTTCAATATATTTCTTCCCTTTAGAAACTCTTTCTTTTTAATAAAATTTTTGATGCACTTGATGTACTTATGTTTGGTTACAAAGTATCTACTTTTGTTTACACTTTTAGATTTAGTAGTAGTATGCTTATTTGTAAACTGATTTAAATTTTATCTTGTTCCTATATAAATAGGACTGATAGTGTCAAAGCTGTATGTAATTGAATTTGTTAGAAATTTGTTTATGATTTCAATCCAAAGTGTCAAGTGAAATTTCTACTATAGTTGATGTTTTAATCATTTGTGATTTTAAAAATGAGTTTTCATCTGCCTTGTCCACATTAATTTATACCAGTATCCTTTAGAGAAAATTATGTTCTTTCAATTTAATACAAGTTTTATTTGAACTCGTTAAGTTTTTAAAAAAAACTTGTTTCTTCTCTAATCATCAAGTTTGCTAATTTTTAGTCAAATTTGAGATCTTTTAAAATGTGGATGTTTTTATTGCAACATCATTTGAGTTAGTAGTTAGTAAGTTAGTAAGTTAGTGTACATCAAATAACATAACAGTTTTACATAACGGTTCAGTTTATATAATAAGATTTGATACTAATATGTTTAACATTTTTCTATTCTCAAACTGTTTTATGTATTTTAAACTAACTATGATCAATAAATCTGCTGAAGTTCCACAGTGATGCTCAAAGTATCAAAACCTGCACATATATTTTCCATTCTGCACAATGTATAGCTTATACAACTAGAAACTTTTTTTAAAAAAAAATTAGCTAAGGAACTTCATTTCTGGGTTTTTCAAAATTATTACTGCAAAGTAACAATACTGTGATAGATATTAAACACTGAAATCACTTTCTTTCACAGGTATTTAGATACCACAGTTTTTAATTATAGAGAGTATTTTTAACTTGTTCAAACAACCAACTTTTAGTCATTATAAAACTCAATATGTTAAGATTTAGTTTTTGACAGAAGAATGTAATTCTGATAACAGGCAAGAATAAGTTTATATCCTAATAACAGTTTTATATACTAGGTTTGAGATTTAAGAACATAACAGAGTTCATATATAACACAACTTGAACTAGATATCTGTTAACATCAATCAATTGGAGCTTAAATAGAAGTAGCAGCAAGTCAACACCAGTTTTTTTTTAAATGTAAGAAGACACTACTGATCAGTTTGAAGTACAACATACCAATCAACAGCTCTTAAAGCAAAAGAACTGAACTTTGAGGAACATCACAAACCAACAACCAACAACCAACTTGGAAACATATCTTAAAGAAACAAAAGAAACATAAAAAAAAACTACAGATAATGCTTGGACATCAAGCAGCAAAAACAAGTAACTTAATCCTTGACATGAGATTTGTTAACATCAATAAAACCCATATTTCCATCTGTCTCCCACAACTCAGGCAGCACAGTAATGTCTGCCAAACCAACAAACTCATCATCCTTCTGACCAACACCAGCAACTTTATCCTTCCCCTTACCAACACAAACAATCTCATCAGCCTTCTCACCAACTCTCATAGGCTCAATTTCCTCCTCACTCACATGCCTTCTTGAGGTTGCTTCAAAATCCTTAAGTAAGGCCTCTTTCCTAAGAATCTTTTCTTCTAGGTAATTAATCCTATTAACTAACTTAAGATTGATTACTTTAAGACTGTTAATTTCCACTTTTAGCACTTTAATCTCATTGTTGGTTTTCTCAAGATTAACTACTTTAGGCATTTTAATCAGATTCACAGGTTGGGGCTTACACACACTCAAGGGGACCATATCTTGGTAAAGGGTTTCAACATTAAAGTATTCAATTTGCTTAACAAAGGTTTTGATTAGTTTAACTTGATTAATTTCAAACAGAGAGGTCATAAGAAATGCATATGACATGTATTCTTCATAAAACCCATTATCATGTTCAAAATTATGACATAGCTTAAGTTAAACTCAACCTTATTGGTTACTAGTTGAAACATTACCTTAAGATCAACAAAATCAAAAACTCTATCTTGTTTTGGTTTAGGGAGAATGTTTACCCTAAGTATGACAGCTAGTTTTTGATATGTGTGTATGAAGTGTTTAAAGTGTATACCCCAGTTAGACTCACAGAGACCCAAAGGCACATCATCATCACAGAACAGACCAACATACAACTCAAACTCATTTTGATCAAAGACAAACTTATCAAAAATATTGATGCATGGTTTTTGCAAAGTATGACTTCCTAACCTCATGGCCTTATGGATAGAGTTACTATCAACTTTCAAATTAATCCCTTGCACATAAGACTCAACATAATAAACACCATCTTCCCTTTGACAGACTTTCATGTTCACATAAAATTCACTTATGAGATGCACATGATAGTTCCTACCTCTATAGAACATAAAGTTGTCCCATTTAGCAGCCATTATTATCTTAAAGAGTTTAACCAATGTAGGTTGGGGTGGTGTGAGTGATGGTGGTGCAAGGTTTAGAGGAGTTGCATTTATCACTTGATTTGAGTTAGAGTTCCTAACTCTTTGTGTGTATTCATGAGTGCTATGATATAAAGGTGCTTGGTGTATGATGTTGTTGTGTTTTTTATTTTTATGGTGAGGATAGTGATAATTATAGTTTGGGAAGAGTGATTCATGTGGCTGATGTGGTGAGTTGGTTGATGATTTCCCATCAATGGTATCAATGAGAGGGAGAAGCATAGGTGTTCTCCTAAGGTAAAAGTGAGAGTGTCTAGAGTCCATGAAAGAGGACAGTAAATGCACAAAGAAGAAATGAAGTGAAGTTTATGTTTGTGTGTGTGTGTGATACAATGCATGCAAGGCAGTGGTCTTATAAAGAGTTCAAAGAACTCATGTTATGGCATAGTGAATTAGAATAAAGAATAAACATAAGTATGTGTATGCATGGCATGCAAATGCATAGTACAGATTTTAAATGCACAACAGATATGGATGACCTCATGTCAGTTTGTCAACAAAACACTCAAGTAATAAGCACAAAAATCACAGGCATTGTCTTCTTTTAGAAACTTACTTCTAATTTTATTTAAAGATTAAGTTGACTTTTACTAACTGTATTTTATTTTTAGTTGTTTTTATATGAAGGCATTTATGAAAGGGGATATGCAGTGCTTATGTATGCAAGGTCTGTGCAGAGAGTAAAAAGAAACTCTCAGTGCTGTGCAAGTGCATTTAATGAAGCATACATTAAAGATCTTATGAGTGTTCATTAATATATTCATTTTATAAACAAAAGAGTGCAAAGGAACAGATTTTATACACAGGGACAAAGGTTTATTAAATAGTTGCAGTCACTTTGTAACATTGTGAATTAAATGACCAAGACTCAATTATTCATGATTGATGTGACTGATTTTGGATTATTTTAGACTATTTTAATTTCCACTCACATAAATACCAGCAACCAAATAACACATATGAATATTCATACACACATATAGAGGATACCAGCAACCAAGTAAAGCCATAAATAACTTCTCATAAATAAAATATGCAAAAATAATTTTAGTTTCTATTTGTGGCCGTTTCACCAGTGATCCAGATACTGGGATTCTCTAAGGGATTCCCAGCCAGGTCTTAGTGTCAGGGCATTGTGTGTGTGTGTGTGATTTATACTACATGAGGAATGCAACAAGCACTTCTTATAAATCAGCAAGTAATTTTAATAAATCTGTTCATCCAAGTAAACAAAGACTCAAGTCACATAGTAAGAACCCTGAGTACTGCACATAATCATTCCACTGTGTAACTTATCAATGAAATCACAAATTCACACTTGATGTATAAACTTTATACAACCAGACAATAGTATAATTTAAATTTCATACTATAATTTGATTGATTCACTACATAATGTGTTTTATGTAAAGTATAATTATTTTACAGAGTTACCAAGTAACTGATCAACCAACAACAATTGATTTAAAAAATAAGCCATCTGATTTACACCTTGTCCTTATTCAAACATATAAATAATCAAATTGAGAACATACATCAGACATTTAATAGATTAAGTTACTTTTCTCAACAGTCCATAGCCTTGAAGCAAAGAAATTCCAATTTTAAGTAAAACTGATTTACTGATTTAATCTATCAAAATTCTCAATCACCAGAAATGACACATGTTTGAATTGACCAAAACCAAACTGATTCTTTACTTACTTAAATCAAATAATACCATTAACCCATAACTGATGTCTCAAATTGGCCAACAAAATTGAGTTTAATCATTTAAGTTAAGGTGAATCTAATCATCACTCTGTTGATAACTCCAACACAAACCAAGTTCACCATTTAAATCAAGATGAATCTGTCAATATACTGCAGATAACTTCAAATATTTTAACACAAATCAAGTTTAATAATTAAATCAAGATGAATCTGTCACTACACCACTGATAACTTAGATAATTTAACAAAAATGACTTTAAATCAGTTGATGCACAGGGATAAAATCAAAGCAAATATTTCATTTTAGTTTAGTAGCTTAATCTGTTAAAGTTCTTATACATCCGAAAGAACAGCAACTGATTCCAAACAAACAGCCTGATTCATCAATTAATTAAGTTCAAATAATCCTTTAAATAGTTCAAAAATAGAGTTTAATATAATCAACACACTGCTGATAACTCAATTAATTCAAAATAAATTGAGTTTTATAAATATGTCAATATATCACTGGCAATTTCAAGTAATCCAACACCACTCAAGGTTAATATTTTAAATCAAAATAACTCTGTCAATACATTACTGATAATCTCAAATAATCCATCAGAATCAAATTTAATCGAGTGAATGGAACTTATTTCCTCAATGCACAGTTGATAACTAGGATGAACACTAAATCAGTTCATGCACAGAAAATAACATTATTTAAACCACAAGCAACTTTATTTTATTTAACTAAACCATTGAATCAAAACTCAAAACAGCCAATCAATCCATGGTTCAATCATCAACACGGTTAATCTCAATTAATCACATAGTTACTCACTAAACATCTTCGCATTTAACCATCATACCTGAGTCCATGGCTTTGAAACTTTCATGGATACTTACCTGTCTTGACTCGTTTGACCCCGAGTCAAGAAACTCAGCAGAGTCAATTCGGTGGCTCGTCCGAGTCAACTCAGTGAGTTGTCCGAGTTATATCGACCGATTCACGTCATTTTAAGCTTCAATCCGTGTTCTTCTTCTCGATTTTTCAATTTTCTTGGTTAATCCTGCATAAAAACACTCAAATTCAAGTTAGGGTTTGTGACTCAGTTGATTTAATCAAATCAAACGGTGAATATATATGTATAGGTATATGCATGTTGATTTCGATCTTCTCCCAAGTTCAATTGCTTTGAACTAGAGTTGATTAATCGAAACCTTTTTGATTTACCCAACCCTATCTTTGATTCAATCGATTTAGGATTAAATCGTTTATAATATATGTAGATAGTATCTGTAGAGATATTTATAATCATGGTTTGTTTGAATAAAAAACGATGAACTCATCGGAAAATACTGAGAGCGGCGACGAGTTCCAGAGAGAAAGACGAGAGAAGAAAGAGGCGAGAGAGAATAATGAACAGTGTAAACCCTAAGTGGGTGTTTATATATTTATGTATATTAACGGTTATGATTAGATCCTGATAGAATTGGACGGTATAGATTTTAGGGTTAAAAATGGGTTGGATTATTTAAATGGGCTGCATAACATTGAAGCCCGGATAAGTTTTTTAAAAAGGTTATAAATTGATTGATCAAATGGGCTAAAGAAAATATAAAAGGCCCATTTCTGAATAAAAAAATTGGATTTTAGATTAGCAATTGGGCTGGGTTGTGGCTAAATAAAGTAGAAAGTAATTTTTATTTTTAGAAAATAAATAAAAACTATTTTCGAATTAATATATATATATAATTATATATATGTATATATTTATAGGACAATTTTAATGAGTAATAATATTTAATTTATTTTAAAATAAAGTTCTTTTCAATGCACTTAGTCCATTTAATTTCTCAAAATCCGATCAATAAATAATATTAATAAATCTGAATTATTGAGAGAATTAACAGATAGTAGAAAAGAAGTTTTTTTATTTTAAAATAGATATTTATATATATAATTGTTTACCCATAATATAAATAATATATTAAGAGAATATATTATTTATTTTAAATATTCCAACATTCCTAAATCCAAACGGAGTTTAGTGAACCTGTCAGAATTTAACGGTTTTTTAAAGATGTCAGCGATGTTATACTCAGTTTCAATATGAGTCATTTTAATATCTCCTTTGTTGACATGATCATGTAAAAAATGATGTCTCGCATCTATATGTTTAGATCTAGAGTGCAGCACGAGATTTTTACTTAAATCAATCACATTCGTGTTATCACATAAAATGGAGATTACATCAAATTTTGTGTTATAGTGTGCCAATGTTTGTTTCATCCACAGTATTTGTGCACAACATTTGGCAGCAGCTATATACTCAGCTTCAGTAGTGGATATAGATACGGAACTTTGTTTCTTTGAAAACCATAAAACTAAATATCCACCCAGAAATTGACACGTACCACTTGTACTTTTTCTGTCGACTAAGTGTCCAGCATAGTCTGAATCAGAATAACAAGTCAAGTCAAATGGTATTCCTTTAGGATACCAAAGACCAATATTTGTGGTACCTTTAAGATATCTCAGTATCCATTTTACTGCGGATAAGTGAGATTCTTTTGGTGTTACTTGAAATCTAGCACACTTGCAAACACTATATTGTATATCGGGTCGACTTGCGGTAATATATAATAAGCTACCAATCATTCCTCAATATTTCTTAGTGTCAACGGGAATTCCTTTGGGATCTTCCGTTAGTTTGTCAGATGTTGACATAGGTGTGGAAATTGGTTTGTAATTTTCCATTTCAAATTTCTTTAGCATTTCATTACAAAATTTTGATTGTGAAATATGAATGCTCTCATCAGATTGTCTTATTTGCAATCCCAAAAAGAAATTTAATTCACCCATCATACTCATCTCAAATTCTTTGCTCATATAGTCAGAGAATTCTTCACATAGTGCATCATTTGTTGAACCAAATATGATGTCAGCTACGTATATTTGTATAAGCAAGATATCATTTGTTTCTTGTCTTGTAAATAAGGTTTTATCAGCCGTTCTCATTTTAAAATTATTTTCTAACAGGAATTTGGTTAACCTTTCATACCAGGCTCTTGGGGCTTGTTTTAATCCGTATAGAGCTTTGTATAATTTGTATACATATTATGGATGTGTTGCATCTTCAAATCCGGGAGGTTGTTTAACATATACTTCTTCTTCTAGTATTCCATTTAAGAATGCAAACTTTACATCCATTTGATATACTTTAAAATCCTTATGACATGCAAAAGCTAATAGCATTCGAATTGACTCAATTCGTGCTATCGGTGCATATTTTTCATCAAAGTCTATACATTCTATTTGAGTATAGCCTTATGCAACCAGTCTAGCTTTATTTCGCACAACAGTTCCATTTTCATCTAACTTATTTCTAAATACCCATTTAGTTCCAATTATGGAAGTGTTTTTGGGTTTTGGAACAAGTTCCCAAACTTTTCTACGAGAGAATTGGGTTAATTCTTCTTGCATTGTAGAGATCCTATCTTCGTCTAACAAAGCTTCTTTAACGGTCTTAGGTTCTATTTGTGATAGAAAACTAAGATGATTCATAACGTTTTGAACTTGTGATCGCGTTTGAACTCCTTTAGTTAAGTCTCCTAGAATATTGTCTAAAGATGACTTCTAATATTTGGAACATCTTTAGGTAGTTCAATATCTGTTTCTAATAATTCTAGTGGATTTGTTGGGGATGATGAGCCAAAATCCATATTTTTGAATTGTCGAATAATATTCTCAATATTGTCTTGTGTGACATCTTCTTTTTCTACAAGATCTTTATATTTAGGTGATGGTTTTGTTTCATCAAACGCTATGTTCATTGATTCTTCCACCACTAGAGAATTTAAATTAAATACTCTTTAAGCTTTGATATTTTTTGAATATCCAAGAAATATACCTTGATTTGATTTTGGATCAAATTTTGTAAGGTAATCTTTGGAATTTAATATATAGCATTTACTTCCAAATACTCTAAAGTAATTAACTTTAGGAGTTTTACCAAAATAAAGCTCATATGGAGTCTTTTAAATTATAGGTCTTAATAAGACTCTATTTAGTATATGGCATGTAGTAGACATTGCCTCGGCCCAAAAATATTTAGGACGACGATATTCATTTATCATTGTATTTGTCATTTCTTGTAATGTTCTACTCTTTCTTTCAACTATTCTGTTAGATTGAGGAGTATAAGGAGCAGAAAAGTTATGAGTGATACCATTAGTTTCACAAAAACTTGTAAAGTTTGAATTTTCAAATTCTTTACCATGATCAGTTCTTATATAAACTATGGTATTATTTTGTTGGTTTTGAATTCTTTTGCATAGAGAAGAAAAATATTCAAAAAGCATCATTTTTGGCTTTGAGGAATTCTGTCCACGTAAATCATGAATAGTCATCAACAACTACCAATGTATATGAACATCCTCCGAGGCTTTGTACAGGGACTGGACCGATAAGATCCATGTGTAAAAGCTCGAGAGGTCGTGAGGTAGATACCATAAATTTTACTTTATGAGAGGCTCGTATTTGTTTGCCAATTTCACAAGATTCACATATGTGATCCTTTTTATAATTTAATTTTGGTATTCCTTGTACATGTTCTTTAGTTGATATATTTTTAATCAACTTCATGTTTGCGTGTCCTAATCTTCGATGCCACAACCAAGGGTCATCTATAGTAGTGATTAGGCATATATTAACATGCTTAGTCATGTCACATGTATAGACATTTTTGTCTCGAGGACATGTAAGGACTACTTTTCCATCTTTGTTAAGAATAGAACAATGAGTAGGATAGAAAATTACCTTATTTCCGTTATCGCAAAGTTGACTTATCGAGAGAAGCTTGTACTTTAGTCCCGTGACTAGTTGTACGTCGGATATCTTGAAGTGTTCGTTCCCAATGTCATCGATGCCAATAATGATACCTTTACTGCTATCTCCGAACGTGACACTTCCAGCAGTGACCTTTTTAATGTTGTTTAAGAGTAACTTATTATCGGTCATATGTCTCGAACATCCACTATAAAGGTACCACAAATCTTGTTTAGCAGTATGTTAGTCCCTTAACAATTCAACAAGAATTACAAAAGGGGGGTTGAATGGAATTCTTGAAAATTTTTCTTAAATAAAATTGTTCTAACTTGAATATATATATATATATCAGTGTGATTTGATTTGCAGAGTGCGGAATAATAACTTCAAATGAATCAAAATACAAGTAATTAAAAACACAAGTCTTTAAAAACTTTCTGGTGGATTTGAATGCATCCACCAGAGATATATAATATATATCGAGAGAACTCTGTGTAGCAAAGAGCTCACAGCTGCTTACAAATGTTGAACAACTAAGAATGCAGAGAAATGCTAAGAATATAGCTTACAAATGTTTCTCTTCTTGTATCTCAGTTAGTTGTTCTATTTGTTGCTTCTTGGTTTATATATCACCAAGATTACAAAGCAATAAGACAAGATAATAAAACAAAAACTATCAAGTCTAATACTATGCTACTTCATTACTCTATTCCAGCATCTTTGAATATCTTCATATTAGCATAGAAATGGCAATGCTTCTTTGTTTTCGAAAACCCAGTTGAATAGGCTATCACATTCCATTTGCATACACTCGACGCATGTGAATGTGTTATCACTGTCAACAGATGTTTGAATTGATTATCCGTTGATTACATGATCCTCCGTGGATGGATTGTTGACCATCCGTCGACAGCTTTGTTGATCATCCGTTGACAGCTATATTGATCATCCGTCAATAGCTTTGTTAATCATCTGTTGGTAGCTATTTGGCACTTGACTTCATTTTATTTATGCAGAATTATAAGACATCATCTATGTACAATTAATCAACCTATTCTGCATATCTAGTTAAAGTCAATCATGACTTCTATGCTACTACAGAATCTATACAAAGGTGTATGCAGAAATGTGCTACAAACTTATTATTACATAAGCTACTCACTCGATGGATAATAAATCATCATCCGTCGGGACTATATTGAGTCATCCATCGGGACTGTAATCCTTATCCGCCGAGTGCTACATTTTTCACTAAGTAAAATCTACCAAGGTGTTTTGTTAATGAAATCATCAAGTTTACAACATATACACAACAAACTCCCCCAATTTATGTCTACTGGAATTGTAGCCATAAATTAAGAGAAACTTGATGATAACAAAACACCCTAAAAATACAACTTTGAAAGTAGATAGATAAAACTGTAAAGTGCTTCAAATAACAAAATGTACAAAGTTTAGCTCACAGTCATTTTCAAGATGCTCCTCTAGCCTGAGCAGATTTATCTAGTTCCTTGAAGGTCTGGATCTCTTTCCAAGCTTTCTGTTGTTTTCTTCTATCTAATTTTGGAGCTGTCTATGGAATTCCAATTCATCAGATTATGAGAGATTTAGCTTTTCTTGCATCTCCAAGAAAGTCTCATTGCTAGAGATACACAATTGGTCTTCTAATCTGAAAAATCTTCTCACTCCTTTGTCATCCATGAACTCCATCAGCCAGTAGGGCCTTAGATGCACTCTTCTCCCTGTGTAAGGGATAATTAGAGTCTTTGGGAGTGTATCTTTAGCTCTAAAACTCCTCAGTTCTTCAATCTTCTTTAGAACTAATCTTCTTGCAGTTACATTGAACCCAAAGTTCTTCTTGAAAGATGAATAAACCTTAATCAGTACAACTTGGCTTTCTTGAAGGATCCTGAGAAGTGGCCATTGAATCTCCTTTCCTCCCTTGTACTTGAAAACTAACCTTTCAGGTAGGTTTCTGTATGCATCAAACCCTCTCACTTCTTCTAGTTCATCTAGATAGAGATTTAGATCAGAGAATTCCTTTATGTCACATAAGTACATGTAATCTCCCTTATTGACTTTAGATTGAGTTTTGACTAGAGATTTGGATTTGAGAGGTGACAACTTCACTTTCTTGATTGTTCTTGACTTTGTTCTTTTAGGCTTGCTAAAGATTGGCAAATTGAAGTCAGGAATTGGTAGGCTCTCCCAGTCTATTGGTTCATCCTTAGGCACAATAGGTTCACCATGAATGTTCCTGTAAGGATCCACCACCTTGATGTCTTCAAATACCACAGTGGGTTTTGATGCTTGAGTTGTAGTTAAAGTGGATTCCTTGGAAAACTGAACCTCCAATTCCTTATCAACAAAATCCAGTTTCCTTTTGGTTCTTTTGGCCAATTCCTTGTATCTTGGAGATTTCTTCTGTTCTGATTCAACTTGCTTCTTTTGATCTTGAGATTCAGTGATTCCAGATGGCTGAGAAGGAATCTGTTGAGTTGGTTTCACAGCTTGTAGCTTGGCCAAGATAGCAGCTTGCTCTTTCTTTTGCTTAGCCTTTTTAACATCTAGAATAGCTTGTTTCTTTT
Source organism: Apium graveolens (assembly GCF_009905375.1). Taxonomy (NCBI): domain Eukaryota; kingdom Viridiplantae; phylum Streptophyta; class Magnoliopsida; order Apiales; family Apiaceae; genus Apium; species Apium graveolens. The sequence goes on from NC_133653.1 coordinate 141,547,854, forward strand.
CCTGTTTCAATCTTGCCTTTTCTTCTCTCTTTGCTTGAGCAAATTGAGGATGTCCAGCTACCACACAAATTTCTTTCTTAATCCTGAAAACTTTAGCAATTCTTCTCTTTAAAGCTGAATCAGCTGGATCCTTGTAGAAGGCAATTGACCTTGACAGAAGCTTCTTCTCATCAGGTTTAGGTGTCTCATACACTGTATCCAAAGGGTTCTTTAATGATGATTTTGGATAGTTTACCCTTGGCTTTAGAATAATTTCAGCCTTTGGAGATTTGATGCAGGATGGTTGTCCTCTTTCCAGATAGTTTATGCTCATTTCATTCACAGAGATCTGTTTGACTTCATAGTGATGAATGGCTGACTTTACTGGCTCCTTTACTAGCCCAAATTTCCTTTGTATGTCCTCATCAATTTTCTCCCAGTTGATTGGTTTCAATTGCTCATTTTCAGCTTCTCTTAAATTGGCTGCTGCTGCATTGATCAGATCTATGCTATTTGTTACTGGTGGCTTGGTGAAGGTAATTGTGGGCACAATTACTTTACTAATTTGAATTTGAAGCTTCTCCCCCTCACTTGGTCCTTTCTCCCCCTTTTTGTTATCATCAAGTAGAGTAGAGGAGGAGGTTTGAGCAGCCACCAGTTTCTGAAGTAAATCTGTCTGTTGGGCTTGATGAAGATGAATGGTTGTTAGAGATGCTTCCATAGCTGACATTCTTGTATCTAAAGCATCTATCTTTGTTGCAAGATCAAAAATTTTCCTTAGTTGCCTCTTGATGTCAAGCATTGTAGCTTCTGGAAGCTTAGAATCCATTTTGTCTGAAATGGCCTTCTTCATCTCATCTATATCACCCTTTATGATGTTAACATCTCTAGCATGTTGGAAGCCTTGAATCTGTTGAAGTTGCAGAGAAGCAAGATGTGCTTAAAGGAGCTTCTTGGTGTTGGCATTTATAGTGGTTTGAAGGGCAAAATTTGTCTGATTGATTAGTTGAATTAGGGTTATCTTGAAGTAGTGCTCATCACAGTGCTTTGAAAATGCTCATGATGGCATTCATGATCTTGAACTTGAACCTAGTTCTCCCCCTATATCCAATGCCTCTTCTTCACTATCTCAACCTTCATCACCAAAGAAATCTGTTGAACCACCAGTCTCATAATCCACATCGCCAGCTGTAGAAGGCAAAGTTGTGATGGCATCCTTAGCTCTTAGCATTGACTGAGTGGTATGCACCAAATTGAGCATCCTTTCTGCATTGCCATTGCCCTGTTCAGCTAGAAGTTGATAAGCTAGAATAGGGTGAGTAAATGCCTCAGCATCAAGGGAGGTGGAATCTATAACAACTTGAGGTTGCTGAGATAGTCCCTCCCTGTCTGCATCCTGGACATTTATTAACTCACTAGCAATGACATCCATCCTTATAGCTCATGCTGCATTTCTCTCGTGTTCTCTCTTTTGTTGCATCAGGGTCTCACCCTGGCTCCCCACCCTCACACCCTCACCTTCACCATCTAAGGTGGGACTCCTCTCACTTACTTTTGCCAATCCTGAAGAAATGGATTGCATATTTTCACTCTTTTGCTCTCCTTTTTCCTGGGAGCAACCCAGACTCTCACTCATAGCACTCTCTGCCCTCAATCCTAAGAGTGACTGTACAACCACTAATTCTTCTGCACTAGAAATAAATGAAGTTTGAAGCTGTGCAGAGACACTCGACGGATGAGTAATATCCATCGGATTAGTGGTTTTGTTATCCGACGGATAACTACTGTTAAGCTTATCCGTCGGGATACAATCACTACTCGACGGATGAGCAATATCCATCGAGAGAGTAGAAATGAATGAACTTGAAATAGAAACTGTTGTGGACTCTGTGCTGATTGATGATATTTTGGGCACAGATGATTCAGCAGTTCCTGAAATAATTGGCAAGTGAGCCAACAAATCATCTAAAAGATTATGCTCACTTGCATTAGATTTTGGCTTCCCCAACAAAAATAAAGAAGGGGAATCAGGAATTGATGTGTTGATCATATCCACATCCAGAGAATTTGTAGGAGAATTTGGTGTTTAAGGTGCTTCTATCACTAGAGATTTTGGCTGTGACTCCACATTTATTAGAGCCACATCAAGCTAAATTTGTGAAGATGCAGTGACTGTGTCTTTAGCACCAGTTTGCACAGTGTGTGTACCCTGTGCATCCCCAAGGGTTTTGGATTTCTTTCTGGCATAAGTTTGGGGTGAGCTAGTGTCTCTTACCCTCTTGGCATGTGCTCTTGGTTGAGAGCTTTGTTCAATAGTTACATCCTTTTGGGAGGATGCAACTAGAAATGAGCATTTATCCTTTTTAAGCATTGCAGTTTGTTGGGAAACTGCAGTATGGCTAGGCTGGGAACCACTCAACTCTCCATCCTTATCCTTAGGGTTTCTTTTATGTTCACCCTTTCCCTCACACTCCCCTATTTGGTTTTGGTGGATTTTGCAACTGGCATCTTTTGAGAGATACCGGAGGGGGCTTTCTTTGATTTGGATTTTGAAATTTTTGTTGGTTTGGTAGCTTGGGTAGACAACTGTTGGGTTATTGACACAGTTACCATAGCTACACTAGAACTCAAAGAAACTAGTGAGGTTGGAATAGTAGTAGGGATAGATGAACTTACCTCACTTACCTGAGGTGCTTCCATTACAGGGAAATAGAAAAGTGGCACTTCTCTGTGATGATTTGACCTGTTCAAATCTGCAATGATTCTTCTCTCTTGAACCCAACAATCTAATTTGTTGTTTGGGTTCTCAAGCACAATTTCCTCAGAGAGGTGGTTAGCTAACATCATGAAGAATCTAGCATAATAAACATTTTTGCCTCTCTTATTTAGCTCTCCTAATTTAAATCCCAACTCAAACAAAATAAGATCACTGAAATTAAAGAACTTATCTGTAACTAGCATGTAAAGCATGTTAAGCATGGAAATATTAACAGAATCAAAATTACTGATTTTACCAGAAAAGACCTTGGTCACTATATCACACATGAAACTCCATTCCTTCCTAAGGCCCAATCTCCTAATGTCACTCAACTTAGAAGTAGAAAGAGCATAGTTCATGGAATTAAGCATATTAACTATATTAGTATCTGTGTGTGGTGAGGTCATATTATTATCAGGAATCTTGAAACATGCTATAATAACATCACTATTAATACAGAATTCATTACCTTTGATAGTGAGTGTGATGGTCTTATCAGTTGAGTTGTATGTAGCAGTGGTCCACATCTCTTCAACAACTTCATAAAAGATGGTGGGTGATTCCAGCATGGCATAGTTAAGCTTGCAGTTCTTCACAAAATCCATCATTTTGTGGTAGTCACCAGAATGCTGAATCCCCTTGTTCACTAAGGCTGTGAAGTTATTCTTCTCATAAATGAATCCAGTTTGAGACATAATCTTGACAACAGGCGCCATTGTTAGAGAATAAGAGTTTGCAGAGAGAGAGTAAGTGCTTTGAAAGAGAAAGAAATTGGAGCAGATAATTTGAGAATGATAAAAGAAAAGCAATGGAAATGAAATAGGCTTTTATACTATCTCAAAAATAACTGCCAAAAATAATAAAGTAAAATAAAGTAGCCAATTAAAATTGCCTAAAATAGCCGTTTAAAAATAAAATGTAAAAATTCCATCAATTATCCGTCGTGTTATGCTTACAAACTGTAAGTATACTCGATGGATAATGTTCAGGAAATTAACGGCTAAGATTAAGACAATTCAACGGATGAAGATAAACTGTTATCCGTCGAGTTAAAAAATATTCCAGAAAAATAATTGATTTTTATTAGCAAATAGTATTCCGGTGGATGATCAAACTCGATGGATAATGATCATCCGTCGAGATGTAAAATTTGACTTAACCAAAATTTCATCCAAGACTGAAAAATTAATTAAATTTATGGCTACATTACAACTTGCAAGTTATCTCATAAAGATTTAAGAATAATTGAGCATACCTAACTCACTTACCAACCTTGAAAAGGTGGATTCATCCAGTGGCTTGGTAAAAATATCTGCAAGCTGCTTCTCACTTGGAACAAAATGTAGTTCCACAGTACCATTCATTACATGTTCCCTTATGAAGTGGTACTTGATGTCTATGTGCTTTGTCCTTGAATGTTGTACTGGATTTTCAGTGATGACAATTGCACTTGTGTTATCACAGAAAATATGAATCCTTTCAACTTGCAAACCATAGTCTAGCAATTGATTTTTCATCCACAAATATGTGCACAGCAACTGCCAGCAGCAATATATCCAGCTTCAGCTGTAGAAGTAGAAACTGAATTTTGCTTTTTACTGAACTAGGACACAAGCTTGTTTCCTAGAAATTGACAAGTTCCTGTTGTACTTTTTCTATCAATTCTACAACCTGCATAGTCTGCATCTGAGTAACCAGTTAGATCAAAACCAGAATCTCTAGGGTACCAAATGCCAAGTTTTAGTGTTCCCTTGAGATATCTGAAAATTCTCTTAATAGCTAATAAGTGAGATTCTCTAGGATCAGCCTAAAATCTAGCACATAAATATGTAACAAACATTATATCTGGTCTACTAGCTGTTAAGTACAGAAGTGAGCCAACCATGCCCCTATAACTTGAAATATCCATAGACTTTTCAGTAGTGTTTAATTCAAGCTTAGTTGCAGTAGCCATGGGAGTTTTCGCAGATGTGCAATCCATTAGATCAAACTTCTTTAAAAAATCAAAAAAGTATTTAGTTTGACTAATGAAAACCAAGAAAGTAAGTTAGTTCTCCCATCATACTCATTTCATACTTACTTTGCATCAATTTGGCAAACTTTTTGCAAAGTTTCTCATCTGTAGAGCCAAAAATAATATCATCTACATAAATTTGAACAAGTATGCTAGAGCCATTAACATTTCTAAAGACTAAAGTTTTATCTACAGTACCTCTTGTGAAGTGATTTTCCAAAAGGAACTTTGATAAAGTGTCATACCAGGTTCTAGGTGCTTGCTTTAGTCCATAAAGTGCTTTCAAAAGATAATAGACATGTTCTGGAAAATTTGGATCTTCAAAACCAGGAGGTTGACTGACATATACTTCCTCCTCCAAATCTCCATTCAGAACGACACTTTTGACATCCATTTGATAGACCTTGAAATTGGCATGGGCTGCATAGGCTAAAAAGATTTTGATGGCTTCAAGTCTTGCAACAGGAGCAAATGTTTTATCAAAATCTATTCCTTCTTGTTGACAATAGCCCTTAGCAACCAATCTAGCTTTGTTCCTGGCTACTATGCCATTTTCATCCATCTTATTTCTGAATACCCATTTGGTGTCTATTGGATTCTTTCCTTTAGGCTTGGGCACCGGCTTCCATACATTATTCCTCTCAAATTGGTTTAGCTCCTCCTGCATAGCTAAAATCCAATCAGGATCCAACAAAGCTTTTTCTACCTTCTTTGGTTCTTCCTTGGAAAGGAAGCTGCTGTATAGACATTTTTCTTGAGTTGTTCTCCTGGTTTGAACTCTAGAAGAAACATCACCAATGATGAGCTCAAAGGGGTGATCCTTTGTCCATTTCCTTTGTTAGGGTAGATTAGCTCTAGATGAAGAGGCCTCATTGTTGTCTTGATGTGTGATTGAGTTTTGATTATTAGAAACTCCCTCTGAGTTTGTGGATCTTTAATTTGAGAAATGGAAACTTTCTATAGGTGATCTATTCTGATTTCCATCTTCTTTTGATAACCCGACGGATGGTGATTTTTGAGTTCCGACGGATGAAGCTGGTTGTCTACCAACGGATAACGCAAATTGCCTCCCGACGGATGAAGCATTATGCAACTCGACAGATGTTGAATTTTGTGCTTCATAGTGGATTTTTCGGCATTATCCTTTAATACTATTTCTTGATCACTTTCATCATCACTGTCATCACTAACCATCTCCACATTGTCAAATTTGAGGCTCTCAAGGTAATCTCCATCTTGTAGTCCTTCAATCTTTTTATCATCAAACACAATATGTATTGATTCCACAACAATGTTGGTTCTTAGATTGTAGACTCTATATGCTTTACCAACAGCATATCCAACAAAAATTCCTTCATCTACTTTAGCATCAAACTTCCCATTCTGATCAGTTTGATTTCTCAATATATAGCATTTGCAGCCAAAGACATGAAGAAAATTTAGAGTTGGTTTCTTGTTCTTGAACAATTGATAAGGAGTCATGCATCTTTCCTGATTAACCAGGGAAATATTCTGAGTGTAGCATGCAGTGTTTACAGCTTCAGCCCAGAAATATGTTGGCAATTTAGATTCTTCAAGCATTGTTCTGGAAGCTTCAATAAGTGATATGTTCATCCTTTCCACTACTCCATTCTGTTGTGGGGTTCTTGCTGCTGAAAACTCATGCAAAATTCCATTTTCTTCACAAAATGCTCCATGACAGAATTCTTGAACTTAGTTCCATTATCACTCCTGATTCTTCTAACTTTGAAATCAGGATGATTATTGACTTGCCTTATGTGATTGATTATGATTTCACTAGCCTCATCTTTAGACTTTAGAAAATATGTCCAAGAGAACTTTGAGAAATCATCTATAATTACTAGGAAAAATCTTTTCCTTGAGATGGACAACACATTGACTGGTCCAAACAAATCCATGTGTAGCAGTTGCAAAGGTTCTTCAATTGTTGAATCAAGTTTCTTTTTGAATGATGCTTCAATCTGCTTTCCCTTTTGGCAGGCATCACACAATCCATCCTTAGAAAACTCCACTAGAGGAATGCCTCTAACCAGTTCTTTCTTTACTAGTTAATTCATGGTCTTGAAGTTTAGATGGGATAGCTTCTTGTGCCATAACCAACTTTCATCTTGACTTGCTTTGCTGAGAAGACAAGTAATGGATTCTGCATTTGATGAGTTGAAGTCAGCTAGGTACACATTTCCTTTTCTCATACCAGTGAGAACCACTTTGTTGCTTCTTTTGTTAGTAACAACACAGGCTTCTGAGTTGAAGGTTATTGAATTGCCTTTATCACAAAGCTGGCTGATACTTAGCAAATTATGCTTGAGACCATCCACTAAGGCAACTTCCTCAATGATGACATTGTCTTTTTAAATCAAGCCATATCCCACGATATAACCCTTGATGTCATCTCCAAAAGTAATACTAGGGCCAGCTCTCTCCTTGAACTCTGTGAGCAGGGTAGAATCACCAGTCATGTGTCTTGAACAACCACTATCCAAGTACCATAGATTCTTTCTGTTTCCCTGCACACATCAAAATCAAATCAAGTTTATTTTGGTACCCAAGTTTCCTTGCGTCCTGCCTTGTTAGCTTTCTTTTTCTGTTTCTTAGGCTTTATCTCATTTGACTTGAGGATATCGGATTCATCCTTAGTCATTTGAGTTAGGTCTTTGAAACCATTCATCATAACAGAATTATCATGCATACTTTGATTAACAGGGAATGACATGCTACTAGTGAACATGTTATTCCAGTCAGGCATGCTAAATGGTATTTGTGGCATACTAAATGCAGTATAATAAGGATTAGGTACAAATGACATATTAACAAACTGTACATTCATATTTTGTGTAGACATAGCATTCATAGGCATAGGAGGTACGACATTCATGTTGGGAAAGTGAGGTGGCACAGATATGGAAGTAGGCATGACAGATTTGCAATTAACAGACAAATGATTTACACTAACATACTTGACACAGATTTTTCTTGGAGTATATTTATCAGGTGTGTAGTTATTGTATTTTTTAATCCCTACTTTACCATTTCTATTATTTTTGCTTTTAGGCTCTGTTTTAACCTCAATCTTTTCAAGTCTGTCACTCAATTGCTTGACAGTCATATGACCAACATTAGCCTTTTTCCCTTTCTTAACTTGACTCGATTCTCCTGTAACAAAATTCTTGGAAACTGATCCATACTTTTCATTTAACTTAACGAGTTTGGCTTTACTGATAGGCTTGCTCACAGTCGACGGATGAGGATTTACATCACTCGACGGATAACCCTTTTTGTTATCTGACGGATGACCCTCATCATCCGTCGAGTCTACATCTGTTAGCACTCCTTCAACCAAATTTGGATCTAGCTTCTCCTTGTTCTTCTTCCAGGCTGCATCACAAAAGGACTCGATCCCTTGAACTTTGGTGATTTAAGCATAAACATCTCTAGATGTTTTCCATGCCTTAATCACCTCATGTTTACGTTCAAGCTGCTTCTTCAAAATTTCTTCTTTCTTCAAGGACTCAGTTAATTCCTCCTTGGCAATCTTACACTCAATTCTTAATTTTTCAAAATCAATGAACTGAGACTCTAGCACATTATTCCTCTCACTTAAAAATAAATTGTTTTCTTTGATTTTAGCATTTTCTTTAGTAAGAGACTTAAGTGTAACACTCAAATGATATAACTCTGTAGACATGTCATTTATAGCATCATTACACTCAGCTTTAGATAAATGTGCAAGGTTTGTAATAATTACCTGATTACTTGAAGAACTTGTCTCTGTTTCATCAGACTTGACCATTAGGGCTAGATTGACATAGCTGACATCTTCATCTTCATCCAGACCATCTGCAGCCCAGTCATTTTCTTGTGTAATGAAAGCCCTTTCCTTTTGTTTGAGCAACTCAAAGTATTTCTGTTTATAATCCACAGGCTCAAACTTCTTTTTGTTGGAATCTGACTTTCTACACTCACTTGCAAAGTGCCCTGCCAAGCCACATTTGAAATATTTGAATTTTGATTTATCCACCATGGTTCCATTTGGCTTGGATGCTCCAAAGTTCTTCTTGAACTTGAGCTTGGCAAATCTTCTGGAAAGAAATGCTAGATGTTCATCAATATCCTCCATGTCATCTTGGCTCAAAGAATCTTCAATTTCAGCTGCCTGCCCCTTGCCATTGTTTTCACAGACCCTTGAATTTGATTCAACAGCTTCCATCTTCATCTCTTTCTCTTTTTCTAACTCAGCAACTAGTACAATGGATCCTCCTTTCTTCTTTCCTCTCTTCATCCTCTCATCTTGCTTTATTTCAAGCTCATAAGTCTTCGGGATGCCATACAGTCTCTCCAAAGTAAACTCCTTATAATCTTGAGAGTTTCTTAATGAGACTGTCATTGGTTTCCATTCCTTTGGAAGAGATCTAAGGAATTTTAGATTGGAGTCTTTTGTCTGATAGACCCTTCCATACAGCTTCAGAGCATTTAGTAGTTTTTGAAACCTACTAAAGATGTCAGTGAGAGACTCACTTTCTTCACTATAAAAATGCTCATATTGCTGAATCAGTAGCTGCATCTTTTTTTCTTTAACTTGCTCAGTGCCATCACAGATAATCTGTATAGTGTCCCAAATATCCTTGGCAGTTTTGCAATTGATGATGTTGTCAAACATATCACCATCAATTCCATTAAATAGGATATTCATGGCCTTCTTATCTTTCCTCACTTGTTCAATATCAGGATCAGACCATTCATGCCTTGGCTTGGGGACAGATGGCTCATTTCCAGTTGCAGCTCTCATTGGTACATGAGAACCTCTTTCTATGCAATCTACATAGGCCTCATCTTGAGAAAGTAAAAGAAGATGCATCTTTACCTTCCAGTGATGGTAATTATCTTTATCCAGAAAAGGAATCTTGACTCCAACATCCTTCTTGTTCATCTTGCTGTTTTGTTGTGATCTTTAAACTCTTTATTCTTCAAGAGTTTGCTCTGATACCAATTGTTAGTCCCTTAACAATTCAACAAGAATTACAGAAGGGGGGTTGAATGGAATACTTGAAACTTTTTCTTAAATAAAATTATTTTAACTTGAATATATATATATATATATATATATATATATATATATATATATATATATCAGTGTGATTTGATTTGCAGAGTGCGGAATAATAACATCAAATGAATCAAAACATAAGTAATTAAAAACTTTCTGGTGGATTTGAATGCATCCACCAGAGATATATAATATATATCGAGAGAACTCTGTGTAGCAAAGAGCTCACAGCTGCTTACAAATGTTGAACAACTAAGAATGCAGAGAAATGCTAAGAATACAGCTTACAAATATTTATCTTCTTGTATCTCAGTTAGTTGTTCTATTTGCTGCTTCTTGGTTTATATATCACCAAGATTACAAAGCAATAAGACAAAATAATAAAATAAAAACTATCAAGTCTAATACTATGCTACTTCATTACTCTATTCCAGCATCTTCGAATATCTTCATATTAGCATGGAAATGGCAATGCTTTTTTGTTCTCGAAAACCCAGTTGAATAGGCTACCACATTCCATTTGCATACACTCGACGCATGTGACTGTGTTGTCACTGTCAACGGATGTTTGAATTGATTATTCATTGATTACATGATCATCCGTCGATGGCTTTGTTGACCATCCGTCGACAGCTTTGTTGATCATCCGTCGACAGCTATATTGTTCATATGTCGATAGCTTTGTTACTCATCTATTGGTAGCTATTTGGCACTTGACTTCATTTCATTTATGCAGAATTACAAGACATCATCTATGTACAATTAATCAACCTATTCTGCATATCTAGTTAAAGTCAATCATGACTTATATGTTACTACAGAATCTATACAAAGGTGTATGTAGAAATGTACTACAGACTTATTACATAAGCTACTCACTCGATGGATAATAAATCATCATCCGTCGGGACTATATTGAGTCATCCGTCAGGACTATAATCCTTATCCGTCGAGTGCTACATTTTTCACTAAGTAAAATCTATCAAGGTGTTTTGTTAATGAAATCATCAAGTTTACAACATATACACAACACAGTAAGGCAAACCTACAAAATAGATCAATTAAATACATAGGTACCCTTTTGTCTTGAGGATCCTGGGGTTAGTACATCATAAATAACATTTGAATTTACATAGAAAAATCTAGGCATTGGATAAGCATTGTTATTCACATAGAGATTTCTAGATGCATTATTCGTAATATTATAAAGTGTTCCCCGTGGATATATGGTATTTAATTTTGATCTTCTTGTACTAGCATAATTTTTAGAGTTTTCATGTTGATATATCATGCTTCTATCATTTGGATAATACACATTATTTCTAGGAAAGATGCCATGATATTTTGGTTTATTATCTTCAATCCTAATAGGTGGTTGAAGGATTTGAGATCTAGGTTGCCTTTGATTGTTATTAGCTATCTTAGGATGAAATACATTCTTTTCAACATTTTTGGATGACTTATATCCTTTTTGAACCCATTTTCCTTTAAATTCACCACTTTTAAATTTACAATATGAAACGGTATGTTCGTGTCTATTGCAAAAAGAACATGTAAATGAAGGTGATTTATGAGCATCACTTTTAGTTTGTTCATGGTGTTGAACAACTTTCTTTGGTTGAACATTCTTATCATATCCTAAACCTTCATGGTTAAAGGAATTTTTAGAATGTACCATTTTATTTAATATCTCATTGCCTTTCGTAAATCTTTGAATAACAATTTCAAGATTTTCTTTTTCTTTGTTTAAGGCATCAATCTTGTTGTTAAGAAATATTTCTTGATCCTTAACTTGATATATAAGCTTGAAATTTTCTTGTTTTAACCGTTGAGCTTCTAATTCTAAATCTTTTTCTTTAAGCTCATTGGTTTGTTGCGGCTCTTTCTCTTTTTCAAAATTGTTTATTTAAGATTTAGTTGTTGAACTTTCTTGAGTGAGTGACTCATTTTGTATTTTTAAGTTCAACAACTCAACATGAAGTTTACAAATATTTTCATTTATTTATAACTTCTCATTTTTCATTTCTTCAGATTGGAAAATTAATGATATATTTTCCACTTCTAGTGTGAGAATATTTTCCTTGTGAGTATTATTCTCAATTTTTAGTAAGTGGAGTTGATTATTTAGAGATGAAATTTCATCTTCATATTGGACTTTTGAGTCCATCATCTGAGTAAACTCTTTACTTTGATTATAATGTATTTCCTCGAATTTTATTTTCTCGGACCATAATAGATGATGTCTTTTGTCAAGATCTTTATACTTGTTGTTAATGTTTACCACAAGTTCAATTAAATCATGATTATTCATATCTACAAGATTCAAATTAGATTCATGTAATTGAATGAAGTTTGAAGAAAGGGTTACATCTTGATTTGAAGTGGAGATTTCTTTTGAAGTAGATGCATCCCCGATAGCCATTAAGCATAGATTCACAATTTCTTCACTAGCTTCCGGAGCTTCTTCATCTTCACTTAAATCCCACCCGTTCTCGGCCATGAGAGATCGTCCTTTTATAAGTTTAGGACATTCTCGTTTAAAGTGACCGGGTTGTTTACTTTCGTAACACACCTCTTGTATTTCCTCCGTGTTTTATTCTTTTTGCTGGGGAGGAGTGTAAGCAGGAGTGTTATTATTATAGACATTAGTATTTTGCATACCTTTGCCTTTATTATAGCTTGTTGACGAAAAATTACTCTCATAATTAGGAGTATAATTTTGAGAGTAATTTTGAGAGTAATTTGGCCTTCCATTAGAGTTAAAAACTCTTTGTTCATTATTTGATTTAAGGAAGCCTTTTCCGTATCTTTGAGTTTTGCTTTGAATCACACGACGTAGTTGTCTCGTAAGTAAAGCAATTTCACTTTCATCGAGATTTTGGATTTCTTCGTTTAATTCATCGTCGTTTTCTTCTTCATCTATTAGTATAGATTTTAGAGCCATGTTTTTCTTTTTGTCTTCCACTTTTGGAATGACTTTTTCTTGTAAATTATCTTCTTCGTATGCACAAAGATTTCCAAATAGATTATCAATTTTGTAATTATTGAGATTGTGCATCTCTTTGATTGTGGTTATTTTAACCTTCCAACTTGGAGGTAATGATTTAAGAACCCTTCGGTTCTTTTCATTTTGTGTATAACTCTTTCCGAGTTGAGATAGTTCATCGACAATGCGAGTGAATCTAGTTTCCATGTCGATGACATTTTCTCCTTCTTGGAGTTTAAAGTTCAAGTATTCTTGGATCAAAGTGTCCATTCGAGAATCTTTTATATCCGTGGTTCCTTCGTAGATAACCACTAATTTATCCCACATTTCTTGTGCTGACTTGCAATTATTTACTCTTTTATATTCTTTTTCAGCAAGTGCACTTGTGAGTACCATTTTTGCCATAGCAGCTATATTCATTCTTTCTTTCTCTATTGCGTTATATTCACTAACCTTCTTTTCGATAATGATGTCATCAACCATTTTGGTAGGAATAATGACTCCATCTTCTATGACCATCCAAACTCTGACTCCTTGAGATCTAGCATAGATGCGAAACCTCGTTTTCCATGTTGCAAAGTTGGTGCCGTCAAATAGAGGAGGGCGATAGCTAGATAGACCTTCACCACAGCCAATGGTATTTAGATACGCCATTTCGGATCACTTTTTGTTGTGCTTGTAAATCTGCAAATCACTTAACAAACACGTTAAAAAGCACTGCTCTGATATCAATTGTTAGGTCCCGTAAAAGGGCTATTTTAAGCTAGAAGGGGGTTGAATAGCTTAATTACCAATTTAAAAATTATCATGGTGTTTTAAAAATATTTATCCCATTTTAAATATTTTACCGATGCAGATTATATATGCGGAAATAAAAGACAAGGAAGAAAATACCACACGAGAGATTTATCCTGGTTCGCGATGGCATAACCTCTAATAGATTCTCTCACCCCTACGTCCAGTCCCCGAGCTCCTCTCCGGGACCCGAGTTTTTTCCTTAAAATAACCTTGCTCCGTACGTAGGTGAAGAAGCCACAAATACTTGTCTTGGTGCGTAACTCCGGGTTACCCCCTAAAAATAAATATGCAAACCTACACAACCTATCTTAGACAATAACACCCTGTTATTTCTTCAAAGTTGATGTAGAACCTTTGGTGTAGTCTTTGTCCTTCTAAGCTTTGTCCGGTCTTGGATCTCAGTAGTTGGTCTTGGGTCTTTCCTCTTCCTCACGGTGCAAAGACTACTAACTCTCCGTTAGTACGTCTAGGACTTGGGTCTTAGAACGAGAATCACCTCACTATACTTCACCTCACTGCAAAACGAAGAAGACAATATCTACGAAACAATACCCGTTATAGATAAAAAGAGTTTGGACTAGTAATATACTTAACTAGACCGGATGACGAACAAATATTCTTAAAGAATATTAATGTATACTTTTCATTAGATTAAGTGAATGTTAAAGTATACTTGGTATTACTTCGTTTTGAATAATATATCTTATTTCCGAAGTAATAAATATATTAAGTCCTTGGTGAAGCGTTATAGCTTTCGGATCTTTGATAAAATAATTTCTCGTTTAATATAGTCGTGTGTAGACTTTTATAAATCGAGAACGTTACACTTATTCTTTAACTATTTGCACTTATAAAATATTTGGCCGAGAGAATAAAAGGTGCGTAATTTAAACACAATATATCAAAACAATATAAGAGCAGAGTTTAAATTATATTAGCATAGTTTATATGTGTATATATATAATATAATATAAGCTTTAAGTTTTTCCCACGAAACACTGAAGATGCTAGTAAGGGAAGTCACTTAATTCTTATACGATTAAATATATACTTATATTTACTTAAAAGCTTCAAGATCTTCCCACGAAACACTAGAGGTGCTGGTAAAGGAATTCACTTAAATCTTTTAACTAAATATAATAAATATGTGTATATAGATATATTATATATATATATTATAAGCCTTAAGTTTTTCCCACGGAACACTAAAGGTGTTATTAAGGGAAGTCGCTTAAGTCTTGTTAAACAATTATAACGAATATATCAATATATGACCAAAATAAGTGCGTTTAAGTTTAAAGAATAAAATTCTAGCTTTTTAATTTAATTCCCATGAAACACTAAAGGTGCTAGTTAGGAATATAAACCAAGCGTTGTATGAAATTATCACTTCGTGCTTAGAAGTGTATAATTTGTAGAAAACAATCTTTGTACGGATTTGTTTTTCTTTAAGTTATTCTATATAAGAGCTTGTAGAGATGAAGAGAAGGTGTTACTAAGATTCTTATATGAATATTAAGAGTGGTCGGTTAAGACTCGGATGAAAGCTAAGAGGTTTACCACTTTTAAGAGATGAAGGAAAAGTTCACCGGAAAAATTCGCCGGATTTTGGCCGGATTTTGACTTGTTGGTCGAACTTGGGCAGCCCTTCGGGAGGTAAGAAAGTGGTATGGATGAGCTTTTATTGGGACGATAGAGCTTGGTTGGTGGAACTAAGCTTGAAGATCAAAAACCTTGAATATATAATATATATTTGTAAGAGAGAAGGTTTTTGAGATGAAGTATTTGGGTTTGGATATTAGAGAGTGTGTAGAGAGAATACTTCTTGAATATGCACAACAACTCTTAGCTTATGTGTAAAAATGGTGGGGGGTGGGTATTTATTTATAGAAGGGATTAGGTGAAGGGAGTGGTTGAGATTGAGTTAAATTGAATGGTGGATGAAGATAGTGGTGTTGATTGATGACATGGAGGATAAGGTGTGTTTGTTTGCAACTTGCATATAGGACAAACAAGAAAAATCCCAGCAACTATTAATTATATAATAATGGTTTTTAGCTTTTTCAATTAATCATTAATTATTTAGTTAATTAAGTAATTAGCACCATTAAATATAACGACTTTGAAAACCCTTTAATAAATATAACCAAAAATATGATAATTACCTAAATATCATAAAATGATGATCTGCAAGTTTTGGTCAATATTAGTCAAAGGTAGTTTGGTCAAACACTTGGTCAATGTCTTGGTCAACACTCAGAAAAATCACACCCGGACAAAATTTCTCAAAAATTACGAAACTTTAACCATGCATAGAAAATACCATTTAAGTGACAAATCTTAAGTTTCAAGAATTTATAGCAAGTGGAAGTATTTTATTTGGATTTAAAACGATTAAATCAGGGTTCGGTTCCAAATAAAATATGAACGATCTTTTATGAAAGCAGATAGACCTTGTTGGCTTAGTTTGGGCTAACATAAATACTTAGAATATATTTCATTAAATATAAAATATTTTGAGGGTGTGAGAAATATTTTTTAAGTATTTAAAAGTATTTTCTCAGATAAATAATATATTTGAGATACGGGAGAAAATTACTTTCAAAAATAAGAGGAGGGGGATAAAATGAGATATTAATATTCCTTTATCAAATATTAATTTTTAAGAGTGTAATAATATATCTTTGGATTTATAAATATTTATGAAGTGAAAGATATATATTTTATCCCTTTTAAAAATATCTAAATAAATTTAGCACGAGCCTTCTAAAGAATATCCAAGTTCTGATATTCCTTTTTCAAACTTGTTGCCTTATTAATATTGTAAGAGAGCCTAGGAAATATCATATTTCCGATAATTCTTTTACGATCTCATTGTTTTGGAGTATATTCCTTTAAAATATATATTTTGATTTTCAGCAAATTGGAATATCTCTTGTATTTATATTTAAATTATAAATATATTTTGAAAAATATTTTTGAAAATATTTTGCTAGATATGGTTTTTCACTTTTGATTATGTCAATTAAATTCTTGCATTTTTGGAGAGGATATACGTGTTTTAAATTTTATTTTAAATTATGCAAATATCAAAATAAATAATTAATTGAAGATGTCGTTTCAGATTTATTCTTCCTTCTTTGAACCACCTGTCATTCCTCTTCCTTATTATTGTTCACACAATTTCCACTATTATTACCAACTGCAGATTTCAGAACTTGTGCATACGTCTTTGTGCTTAATTGTTTCTCCTTGTACAAAGACACTTTTCCTTTTGTTTTGCATTTCAAGTCTCCTTTGGCCTTCAAACTCCTCCAATGAATCTGATTTAGTGCTTTCGTAACTGCTTGCTTCTCCCTAAAGAAACTCTTACTAGTTTCCTTATCAAACAAATATTTATGATCCCACACAAAGTCCTTAAGAATCTACTCATCATCATCAATCTTACTCTTGATTGCTCTTGCTGCTCCAGCTTGCCCGCATTGAAAATTCTTACCGTTGAAAGAGATGAGAGAACCGTTGAGAGACATTCTTAATTAAAATAATATATACCTCAATATGATTTCCGCTTGATTGTGTTTCGGTTGGGTTAATGACAAGTGTAGTCTATTTTTATATAAAATTAATGAAAATGATAATTTTCTGAAAAGTTGGCCCAACTATAACCGATGGGATACCAAAGTGTCAGTGAAATATTTACTATATATGAGATACCCAAATTCTTTGTAGTATGCCATACATGAAATATCAGTGTAGTATTTAATACAAATTGGAATACATAACTGACAAAATTGATCATTTTTTTCAAAATAATTATTTTGGTTATTTTTTTTTAAAATATGACTATTTTTGTCATTTTCTCTTTTCGATTTAAGGTTTTTTTGCTCTATTGTATATTAACCTGATTTGGAATACACGGCCTTAAACTTCAACCATTTATATTATTATCGAAAATAATTTTTAAAAATACTTGTAAGTAATAATTAAAAAATATAGATGAGCACATGTACATAATGATATCTATAATGTCGATCTAAATTTTTTTGTATATTTTTTCTATTTGGAATATGTTGAATAAAGTTTAATTAATTATCTTTATAAAATTTTGAAATACCTTTGTATGTAAATTCAAATTCTTTTCTAATTTATGTTAAAATATTTGTATTGATTTTTTCCCTAAATTTGTATTCCCCTTCATTATAAGTTCGATTGTCCTTTCAAATTCGAATATATTAAAAGAAGTTTTAATATTTATATTCTCAAATATGTTAAAATAAAATTTTCACTGTATGTCTTTGTCTTTCAATAAAAGAGAGACTATGATCCAGTTTGGTATTGTACATCAGCTTTTTAGTGAATGTCAAAAAGGTGTTTCATAACTTTTAAAAACTCTCTCCTAAGAAGTACTGTCTGTTAGCAAAAATATGTCCTTATTTTTAGAAAAAAGTTGTTTTTAGATTTTGCACGAAGTAAGTATGAGTTTCACCATCAAACCTTCTCAAAACATTATTTTTATATATTATATCTCAAAATATACATAAATTAAAAAAAAATACGAAACAATCGTCTCATTTTTCTAGCAGCACTTTTTCCAGCAGCACTTTTTCTAGCAGCACAACAGTTTTGTTTTTAATAACACTCTGATCTTCAATTAAATTGAAATTTTCCTTCTCTATAAATTTAAATGTATTTTCTATTTTGAATATGTAATTTGATTGGAAGAGAGATTTTTGGAGAAAATCATGATGATATTTGACTTGTGAGCAAATTTTAAAGTAAATAATATTTTTGTTATTGTTTGGTACTTAAAATTCAACAATATAAAGGATTTTTTTTGAAATATATTCCCTTAGTCAAATATGGTAATGTAATATCAAAGGATTTGGTTGCATTGTCTGGATATTTAGACAACACTACGTATATAAATAATAGGTTGGTCCTTACGGATTCACATAAAGCTGGAGCCGAGGTAGTTTTTATTCTTGTCTGTTTTTGAGGTAGATAGTATGGAGCACTACTCTGGTCAGTGTAATGCAGGCCCTTCAACTTTTAAACAAGATAACCACGCCTATGATGAAAATCACTCTGCTTATAATAATAATAATAATAATAATAATAATAATAATGATTTACACGGTCTTGTACATGTTGATGATAATGATGATGATCTCACGTATCTATACAGTAACAACCTTAGCTCTGATCATTGTTTTGGTTTGAATGATTTAATAATCTCTTTCACCAGTCCTACAAACATTCCTGGAGATGTGTCTACTGATGATTTTGATATTATTGGTACTAATGATCAAGTCGCGTTTCTGAGTGATACCAGGGTTCCCTTCCAGACCAGCAATAACCATCCAATATACACGTATGAAACCAAGACCCCCTCCAATATTTATCCGTTAAACACTACATACACCAACGAAACCAAAGCCTCATCCCAGCAGTACAAGTTGCATCCAGCATACGCATGTGAAGCCAAGGCCCCTAACCACCTCTGCACTAATTATTTGTTAAACCCTCTCTTAAACTCCTCATACAAGGTCACCTCCCAGCCATGCAATAATTATCTATTAAACTCTCCATTAAATACCACATACACCTCCAAAATCAAGGCCCCCTCCCAGGCCTCCAGTAATTATACGTTAACCTCTCCGTTAAACCCTGCATACAGGCATGAAAACAAGACCACCTCCCATCCCTGCAATAATTGTAAGTACTAAATAATAATCTGAGATAACAAGTAAATGATACTCTGAATAAAACACTACAATTGGGATTAATAATGAAGAAGAGTACACAGCTTATTTAAAGAGACCAGCTGAAACGCAAACTCTTTCCACGAAGCCTACTGAAACGCAACAACCTTAATCTACTACTCCTACTACAACGCTTAGTTGATTTATTCAAACATAATAAAAACAGATAAACAGATGAAACATGTTTAGATAATATCCCCAACATGCTCCCCCTTAGTCTAAACATGTTTCAGATTTTTGACTCCAAGCAAATTCCTCATTTTCTCGAACTTGGCTGCAGACAGTGCTTTAGTTAATATATCAGCGCGTTGTTCATCCGTTTTAACATGCTTGATCACGATCAGCCCCTGCTCTACACAATCTCTTATGAAGTGATAACGCACATCAATGTGCTTACTTCTTCCATGGAAAACCGGATTTCTTGCTAGATCAATGGCAGATTTATTGTCAATGTATAAGACAACGGGACCTGATTTAATGCCTGTAATTTGACTGAGAACTCTTTGTAACCATATTCCTTGACAAGCAGCGGTTGTAGCTGCCATAAATTCAGCCTCGCACGAAGAAAGGGCAACGCAGCGCTGCTTCTGCGAAACCCAAGAAATTAGGCTCTCATCAAGATAAAATGCCATGCCGCTTGTACTTCTTCTGTCCTCCATACTTCCAGCCAAGTCACTGTCAGAAAAACCAGATAAAATATAGTTACCTCGTCCCTTTGTGTACACCAAACCATAGTGCAGAGTTCCTTTGATATATCGACATATCCTCTTGATAGCGTTCAAATGCAGCACAGTAGGCCTCTCCATATAGCGACTAACAATCCCAACAGCATAAGCTATGTCAGGTCGAGTATAGACCAAATAGCGCAAGCCTCCTACAAGACTCTTGTAATCAGTTGAGTTCACTGCTTCACCAGTTTGGTCGGCATCAATCTGCAGCTTGAAATCCATGGGATAAGTGACAGATTTACATTCGCTCAGGCCTGCCCTTTGAAGCACCTTTTTACCATATGATGTTTGCTTTATCTCAATAAACCCCTGTCCTTGATCAACCTCCAAACCCAAATAGTATGACAACCGTCCAAGATCAGTCATGTCAAATTCTCTACTCATTTCCCCCTTGAATTTGACAATGAGTGAAGTACTAGTACCTGTAATAATTAAATCATCAACATAGACTCCGACAATCAAAGAATCAGTGCCATCCTTTCGAGTATACACAGCATGCTCATAAGGACATTTTTCAAAGCCCAAATTCATTAAACACTTGTTAAGTTGAGAGTACCACGCTCGAGGTGCCTGGCGTAAGCCATATAATGCTTTCAACAGTTTGTAAACCTTGTCTTCTTGCCCTTTTTTCACGTACCCTTTTGGTTGTGACACATAGACTTCTTCAAGTAGGACTCCATTCAAGAATGCAGACTTAACATCGAGATGATGCACCTCCCATGCATTCTTAGCTGCCAAAGCCAGGAGCAATCGAACTGTTTCCAGCCTTGTTACCGGGGCAAAAACTTCCTCGTAATCGATGCCAAGTCTCTGTACATAACCCTTAGCCACCAAGCGTGCTTTATGCTTGATTACGTTTCCATTTGTGTCTTTTTTCAGCTTAAACACCCATTTTAAGCCTATCGCCTTGTGACCCTTTGGAAGATCAGTGAGTTTCCATGTCTGATTCTTCTCTATTGTAGCAATTTCTGTATCCATTGCCACTTTCCAGTCCTCCTCCTGAACAGCTTGTTCGAAGTTCACTGGTTCATCAATACCAGATAATAGTAGCTCATCTTCTAACTCCACTATGTCAGTGGTGTTGTAAATGTCAGAAAGGCGTCTAAAACGTCGTGGTTCGCTGTCAGTGTCACTTGACATACCAGACATAGTACTTTCTGTGGTGTCTACATTCGATGATGAAGATGCAGAAACACTTTGAGTAGCTGGTGTCATGGGAGATGCTGGACTTTCAATCCCAGAATTTTCTGGTGAGTCTGGTGTGGCCTGTGCCTCTGATGTAAAAACATCGAATGTAAATTGCCCTCCTGCTGTTTGAGTGTTACATTCCTCTGACTCATTCCAGAACCATCCTTTTGCCTCGTTGAATGTAACATCTCTGCTTACGTGTATACGCCCTGAATCTGGGTCGTACAACCGATAAGCCTTGGTTCCTGGCTCACGACCAAAATGAACCAAAAGTTTACTTCGATCATCAAGTTTCTTTGTAAACACAGCTGGCACTTTCATGTATGAGAGACATCCAAACACCCTCAGAGAATCAACAGATGGTTTTTCCCCATACCAGGCCTGATATGGAGTAATATTTGAAAGTGCTCGTGTGGGGAGTTTATTCAAAATATAGACTGCATGTGTGACAGCTTCACCCCAGAATTTTGCAGGCACTTTTCTTTCTTTTAACAAGCTTCGAGCCATGGCAACAACGGTACGATTACGGCGCTCTACAACACCATTTTGTTGTGGTGTGTAGGGCGCGGTATAGTGTCTCAAAATACCCGCTTCTTCACAAAAGGACGTAAAATCTTTAGAGCAAAATTCCCCTCCACGATCAGTACGGAACACCTGTATCTTCTCCTTTGTTGCATTTTCAACAAGATTTTTAAATTTCTTGAAACAAGCCAGTGCGTCAGTTTTAGACTTAAGCATATATGTCCACATCATACGAGAGTAATCATCGACTAATAACAAGAAAAAACGATTACCAGCAGGGGTAGGGGGTGAGATAGGTCCGCAAAGGTCTCCATGTATCAATTCTAATGCACCTTTAGCAATAAAATTTGAATGAACAGGGAATGGCTTACGTGATTGTTTAGACATGAGGCACCCGCTGCAAAGTTCTTTTGGTTGATTGAGTGAAGGCAGCCCACGCACCATATGATTGTTTGACATTAGTTGCATCGCCTTGAAGTTAACATGTCCGAGACGTGAATGCCACAGCCACGTATTTTCTTCTCCTTTTGTCAGCAAACACGTTTCTTTAATATCTTCAATATGGATCTTGTAGAGACGATTTGCAGAACGTCTCACGTGCATAAGAAGTCTTCCACAGCTATCATAGACATACAAACTGTCCCCGTTCAGTACCACCCTGTTTCCTTCTTCAGAGAGTTGACCCAGACTTATAATATTACTTTGCAACGTTGGTATATAATATACTCCATGTAAGACTCTAGTTTCACCATTCTTGCAGGCAATCCTGATTGTGCCTTTTCCTTCAATATTAACAAAAGATCCATCTCCAAACTTCACCCTGCCTTTCATTGTCTTGTCCAAACTCTCAAATTTTTCACGTCTCCCGGTCATGTGATTGCTTGCTCCGTTATCTAAATACCAAGTATCCTCTGTCACAGTTCTGGTTGAGTCAGCACCTTCAGATAGAAGTATCACTCCATCTACACTCTCCTCATATTTAACCATCAAGAGTGCAGGTTCATCGTCATGTGTCTGGGTTAAATTTGCTTCACCCCGTTGCAATCTGTTTCTCCTTGATTTTCTACATTCAGCTGCGAAATGTCCATAGCCACCACAATTAAAGCACTTTACTTTACTCCTGTCAAACCTGCCACGACCACCTTGATTGTCCCTTTCTCTATGATCATTTCCAAACTGCTGACCGCTTCGACTGGATTTTTTTCAACCATTCTTCATGTGTGAGCAAGAGCTTTCCTCCACTGTCACTCTCACGTTTCGACCATTCCTCCTCAGTCAATAAGAGTTGTTGTCCCTCCTTGCTATCCACTTGACCAGATATTCGTTCCTCATGTGCTTTTAGAGAACCGATTACCTCTTCAACTGACATTTTCTCGAGATCTCCAAATTGTTCGATAGCTGAAGCAATTTGCAGAAATTTCGATGGCACTGCCCTTAGCAATTTCTTTACAACATACTCTTCTCCAATTGTCTCTCCAAGTGCCCTGATATTCGCTACCAGACCATTTAATTTCATGCAGAAATCATCTAAATTCTCAGAATCTTTCATATTTAAAGACTCAAACTCAGATTTAAGAGTTTGAGCTTTAGCTTTCTTAACCTTCTCAGCACCCAACGAAACCGTCTTAATCGCCTCCCATGCTTCTTTTGCGGTTTTCCGTTCTGCGAGTGTCAACAGCAAATCTTCTGAAATACCTTGATAAATCATGGCCAAAGCTCGTTTGTCTACCTTGTCGTCCACATTGGCCTTTGGGTCTTTAGGGTCAATTGCTTCCCACACGTTATGTGCTTGCATGAAAACTCTCATTTTCATCGCCCACGCAGTATAGTTAGTCTTTGTTAACATAGGATAACTCAGACCTAGCTGCCCCTGCCCTTCTTTACTCTTACTTGACTCTGCCATTCCGTTTGACACAGGGTACTAATTGGGATAAAATAGCTCTGATACCAGATGTAAGTACTAAATAATAATCTGAGATAACAAGTAAATGATACTCTGAATAAAACACTACAATTGGGATTAATAATGAAGAAGAGTACACAGCTTATTTAAAGAGACCAGCTGAAACGCAAACTCTTTCCACGAAGCCTACTGAAACGCAACAACCTTAATCTACTACTCCTACTACAACGCTTAGTTGATTTATTCAAACATAATAACTCTTTCCACGAAGCCTACTGAAACGCAACAACCTTAATCTACTACTCCTACTACAACGCTTAGTTGATTTATTCAAACATAATAAAAACAGATAAACAGATGAAACATGTTTAGATAATATCCCCAACAATAATTATACCCCGGACATATTCGAAACCAAGCCCCCCTCCCAGTCACACAATTATTATTCGTCAAACACCACATACACATCAGAAGCCAAGGCCCCCTATCAGCCCTGCGATAATTATCTGATAAACCCTCAGTTGAACTCCACATACTCGTTTGATCAAGGGCCTGATGATAGAAGTTTCCGTGATGGCATAGCTGATGAACGTGCACAAGACGCCTCTGATGAAGTCAATAACAACTCTACTTTGGAGAACCACAGCCCTCCTATATTTCCCATGCACACCAATCCCATAGAAAATATGGCTCCTTTATGTGCATATTCTCAACTGGATGATCCGGACTGTTATGAGACCAAACCCTCCATCATAACCGAGAATGCACAAGGCTCGGCACAACCATATCGGAAAAGAACAAGGAAACCGGCCAAAAGTTGTATAGAAGAAGTGGTGAAAGTTATTAGTGTTGCAGAGTTGGAACCAGATGAGTGGGTATGGAAAAGGTACGGACGGAAGAAACTAGCAGACTCATTGCAAAGAAGTTATCACAGATGTGCAGTTAAGACATGCCAAGTAAGGAGACATGTTGACAGAAGAGATAGTGATCAAAATACCTACATTGTCACTTATTTCGGTAATCATAATCATAGCCCTCCCACTGACAGCACTCCCATCCGGAAAAAAAGAAAGTATGTTAAGATCAAGAAAGAGGAAGAGTGCTGGAGCAGCTGATTATCATCTTCCATTATATTTCTTGTCATCAAGGTTTGAGTACCTTCAACCATTCCCTGTACTAATAAAGTGGTTTCATTATTTATATACTATATATATATTTTTTCTCTTTTTATATTCCTGCAAGTGTCAATGAGTTTATCTTCACTAAAATTGTTGTCAGACTTGTTTAGTAACTTTTACACGCGAAATTAGTTTTTATTGATGCTTGTAATTCCCTTATGTTGCACCAATTACCCTTTGTTCAATTTGTGCTTGTAATTTCCGTCCGTTGTATTGCTGGGAAATTTTGATAAATACTTCCTTGATTTTACAGTCCTATTGAGATGATCTTTGAGTTTAAAAAAATTTCAGGTATTGAAATTGTACTACTGTAATTCAACAATGCGATCTAAATTCAAAAAACAAATCCCTCAATTTATCTGAACACTAGTCGCTTGATGAACATTTCACCACTTCACTGGTAAATTTTGTTGATTTTTTTTAACTACAATAAAAAAAAAACAGGTACACGACAGTTTGTGTTGGACGAGCTATACAAATTTCACAATGTCATCAAGCTATACAACATTTCTTGTGTCAAGTATCAAGTTAGTATCACTGGATGAATCAAAACTAATGACATTAGTGCTATCAGATACCAACTCCTAGATTGTCACATACCTTAGTAAAACTAAAACCCGAGCAGGAGGGAGCTGTGATATATATATTGGTGGCAATCACTTACCAGCAGAAAGCAACCACCAAATGCCTCTAGAAACATTACTGACAAACAAGATAGCCAAAAATTACCTTGCGCCACCATTGGTCTTCGAGGAAAATCTATAATCTGGTGGTACCACTGCTAGAAACATGTTCCTGATCCATATCATCATTTTTCAACTCACTGCTCTGTTACCACTGCTAGAAACATGTTCCTGATCCATATGATCTCTGATAATAAGTATTGTCCACGTAAAGAGGAGTTCCCCATCAAATCCTTGACAGTTGTCCATGTACAAGGGAGTTCTTCACCAACTTATTAACAAAATAATGAAAGCCATCTAATAGTTTTCATAATATCCGGTGATGCATACATATTAATTCTTTTTTACCAAACTTGCACCAAAATTCTGGTCTGTAATCTACCAAATCTGTGCAACACCTGTCATCTACCTCAAGATGGACATTATATCTGATTCTAAATCACATCCACGTTCAATTTACCATTGAGAGGCTTACTTGGATGTAAAAGAATTTCTATTGCAGCTACAATTTACTATGCAGGGATGCATAATGGATCTCTTTGTGGACAATCAGTATGATGTTATGCCACGGGGATATTGTTGATTTGACAGCTTTGATGCAGGTACAGTAAGTTTATGTAACTGGTCAGCTGTAAAAACTCCAACTGCTCTTGAAGTTGAGTTGTAATTACCGAAGGTGTCCCCACATTTTACAACGATTACCATCTTGTACCGCTTTTCTAGCATCAAATCAACAACCCGGCCAATAGATGTCGTGGTTATAACACATGGAGCTGGGCTTTTCATCATGGCCGAAAGTGGGGCATTCAACTGCAGGACATGGAAAGAATAAACATATATGCATAGAATCATACACGAGAATAATATATTTTGTTGCAAATTAATGGTAATCTTAAACTTGAAAAACTATGCATTTCCTGCCAATAATGGTGAGAATAAAATATATTTAACGGTAAACTAAAACGAATATGCCATTGGGCAAATGAGGCATTTAAATTACTTTTGCTTTTCCTAATCGGTTCTCTCAGTTTGCTCATTAAGCAATCTTTGAGGATACATTAACAGGATAGGTGTTTATTCTATTTCTCTCCTAAATGGAAAAGGGGTAGGGGAGTAATATCCAGGCTATGTCTAGGATACATCCATGCAATAAATGCAGCTAGGAATGATTGACAAAGTCATAGCCTGTAGAAAATGATAAAATATTGTATCTTATTTATCGGAGTAAACAACAATGTTGTAACTGCTTTAGTACTGCTTTAGTAACAAAGAACAGTCCCTGAGGACTTGAGAGAAGGTACCTCATTGCAGTCTTCAGCATGAAGTATGCCAACACAGCTTCCCCAATCATCAATAATGGGAACACTTGAATCCCTGTAGAAACGCATCACAACTTGATTCAACCTCAAGGTGGCTTGCAGTGGACAAGCTTCTTGCAGTGGCATCATTATGCACTCAATGGAATCACTAATTGATACCTGAATTAGTAATACAGTAAAAGTTATCAGACTTTGGCAAAGACAATTGTACCGAAAGGTGACAATGATTTCAAATGCAACACCGAGCAGCATGCTTAAGCATTGATGTAATAGCCCCTACAATTTTATGCACACACATATATATACATGTATTCTTGGAGTTCCATAGAATTACTTAGAAGTGTTTATATTGAGGACTTTCTTTAAGGGTACAAAATTGTGTTCATGAAATTTAAGAATTAAAATTTAGATAAATTTCTGACAGAAATGATTTCAATAATTTTGTTACTAGTTATAAGGGTGAGTATAAAAGAAACTAATATAGTCTAACATTTAGAGAGACTAAACAAATTGTGAGGTACTTTTAGTTAGGAGTTTCAACGTGGGTTTTAAAAAGAGATCTGCAAAAGAAGGTTATTATTTGGTCACTAGTTAAATTTTACAAATAAATAAGAGGAGCTTTATAGAGTGGCAAAAAGATTTTTGTAAAAATAACTCTTAATAAATTATTGTTTGCATTAGAGATGACCTTTTTAAGATTTATGTACATGTGAAATTGTCAATCATAACAATGTATTTAGCAGGAAACATGGCATTAAGATGGGAGTATGTCATTGGTGACTAAGCAAAGTTTTATTAGATTAAATTAAAATTACATAGTTATAAATTGAAGAAATACAGACCGAGACCGAAGATTAAATTTCGAAACAGAGAAAAGACGAGGAAACTTGAGATACCCGGATATTCAGGCAAGTATGCCATCCTTTTATTTTTGGTGTTTTACACTTGAAAATTGTTGAGTAACCAGCTCATCTAAAACCTTAAGGTGTTAGAGGAAGGCCCCAATAGGATCATATATTTAACACCCCCCTCACTCGAAGCCCATTTATGAGTTGAAGAGTGATACACCAGCGCCCATCTTTGGGGCATTAATTGCCTTTAGTGTCCACATTAAATTGTGAGAATGTTGGGGGTAGTTGGGAATCGAACCTTAGTCCTCCCGCCAGCCTAAGCTCTGATACCATGTCAAGGAACCAGTTACTCTAAAACTTCAAGGTGTTAGAAAATGGCCTTTTCCAGGATCTTATATTATTCTAACACTCCCCTTCACTCGAAAACCCATTTATGGGTCGAAGAGTGGATCACGGGCGCCCATTTTTTGGGCATAAATTTGCCTTTCGTGTCCCTCATAAATTGTGAGAAATGTTGGGGGTGGCAGGGATCAAACCTGAGTCCTCTGCCAGCTGAGCTCTGATACCATGTAAAGCAACCAGTTACTCTAAAACCTCTAAGGTGATAGAGAATGGCCCTTTCCAGGATCTTATATTATTCTAACAGAAATCTTCTCCAATTATGATAAAATTTTAGCAGGCTATATTATGCAGAACTTTCTAAGAAGGTTTTAGACTTTTTAAAATATTTTTGTACATATAATAGTGCTAATAACATGTAATCTAAACAATCTGATGTGTTTGTTTTGGAGACGACTGAAGTCCTTGAAACGTTACAATTGATTTCCTCTTAGGATCTTGGCATTACAGTAAACGTTTGAATCATTTCTTCGATTTGTTATACTTAAATAAAGAGAGATAGTTTGGAAGAGTATGTGTGTGTGTATGTGTGTGTTTGACAATATAGGGCTGAAAGAAATGCTGTTGGGCAGTTTATCTTTGATATCTACAACAGTCTTGATTTCTCCTGTTGGTTCTACTCTTTTCCATAACAAAAATGAACAATATCTAATGATATAAATATAGCATAAATTATCTACTTCCACGATATGTCTACAATACATAGCTCGACTCTTTGTTATATACATGTACACTAGATAGCTGGCCTTGGCATAGCAGTCTTAATTATTTTGACCTCACATGCCAAACTATATCAATGACTGTCTGATTTGGTGCACATATAAGCACAAAGATCTCAGACTCTTCAGGTTAGATAGGAAAATATCCGAGGTTTACTCGGCTATGTAAAAGTACTACCATCAGAGTGTAAATTAAGGCATAGTTGAAATGGAAGAAATGGCATGTGCCGGATGAACATACATATTAAAGTGACATGATATATTCTCGTTATAGACATGCACAATTTCTTAAATGTGGGGAAGGAACAAAAAATATACCTCGGGAAGTAAGTAAGGATCAAACATGGAAGAAGTGAAACCCAACAAAGCTTCTATACGCGCAGCAACCTGCATGCCAACATCACTATTCAGAATCATAGTTGTTCGCCAGAAAGGAAGAACATACAAAATCATGGTTGTTCGCCAGAAAGGAAGAACACACAAACTTGACAACATGACACGTACACTTTTGAGTATGTAAGACTTAATTAGTAAGGATTTAAGGTAAAATACAAAACTTTTGAGGAGTCTCTGAATATTAATAGTAAAATGAGTTGAAAGTTGCACCTTTCGTTTTCAAGAAAAATATATGATCTGACCATAAAGGATGTTCCAGGAAAATCATAGATAACTAAATAGAATATTCAGAAAAACATTTAGAAGTTATCTCTTACCATTCCTCCTCGACTAGTCCAGGAAATGCCATTCCAATCTTTGATGATATTTGACAAATAGTGAACAGCCACTTCAAACTGAGCCAACCAAATAGAAAATAATTAAATAGGTAACCCACATTATCATTGTTCATTTATCATGATATATAATTTTAATTAATATACTTTAGTGAGCATGAAAAGAATCAATGTTTCCTTGTTTTCAAATAAACAAATAGAAAAAAGGTAAATCACTTAAAAAACACATTTTGAGACAGATATGGTCTTTTACCATAAGGAGGTCGTTGTTTTTGGCAAACTTGGGGATGAGTTTCTGGACCGTGGTACTAGCTGCGGTTAAATGGCAAGTCACAACAGCTAGTGGTGATGATATGGTTGTGGAGCAGAGTTTGACAGTATGCATTAAGGACTATACTTTCAGTAGGGTAAAATTTTAATAAGGGTTATGGTGTTCTTTACCTCCATAGACTGATTTCGTAGAATTTGCAGATCAAGATTTTATGGATGATTACACCAGCAGGACTCTGTTAATTGGTTTGTTTCACTGGTTTCGTAGCACTTGTGTATCTCTTTTTGTTCCTGATTTGTCTAAAGAACACCGGCACTGTCTGTGTCTGTGTTTCGGGAGGGATGTAAGGGATTCTGTAGATGAAGCTAGTTGTGGAGGATGCAGATTTATGATTGTAGTAAGTCGTGGCTAATGACAACCGTACATTTGGGATATCTAAATGTAGTAATTTAGCATGTAATAACTACTTAAATATATGATTTCGAAAAAAAATACATAAATATACGTGTATATACATTTAAAATAGGACAAAACAGAAAAGACAAAAGAAAATAAACTGCAATGCAATCCATAGATCCCAAAGAATTAAAAAGATAAAAAAACAAGTTTTAATCTGTAGTAGTTTCTATCCCGTGCAATGCACGGGTTACTTTTAAATATTTTTATATGTATTTTACCAACATGAGCACTTCCTATTTCACTTCTAATCACGCTAGTAATATAACAACATAGTTTAGAGTCGGTATCTTGATGCAAATTGATATTAGAAAATGTCATCACAAACAATAATATTGACATGCTTCCACAAAGATTCTCTTCTTCTGCTTGTCTTGTACTTCATAATCAACTTAATACCAGCATCTTTTGTTTTATTTCCTGGCCCTAGTCCAAAACATTGTGCTGGGTTGCTGATGCTGCATATTAACTTCATTTTGTTTTCTTTCTCAACTTAAGCAGCCAGTTGTCATCTATAACCATAGTCACTAGAGAACCAGTACTTGCTTCGTTTAATAAATTAATTGAATTTTATGACTGTAAATCTGACTTTACTAACTCTAATAATTCAAAAGGGGCATGAGAAAATCCATATTCCTAATACTTTATCACCTGCGCTACCCTTTATGACATATGCCATGGAATTGTTTCAAAAGTGCATAATCTTTCTCTATTTGAGACAGGCAACTAGCATCTTTGATTAGGTAGATTAATTAATACATCCGATCCACTAGTGATATTGTATATGATACTCTACTCAAAACAAGTATAAATAGCTTGCTTTGGTAGCTATCACTTTTAATAAGTACTCAAGTGAAAGGACACACAGTTTTTTTCAATTACATCGAAAGGATTATGTCAACTTTTCCACACCTCAATCACTAGAAATTTTACATACCTAGATTTTAGAATGCTGAGAAGCATTATGCAGGGAAAACTACTTTACTTCATTTATTTAAAAATGAACAGAAGATTTTTTCTAAGAAAGGAACATGATAGTATTAATAAGACACTTGGTACACTACAGAAGTAGATAGGGTACCTGACTATCATTTAAAGCTGCTTCCATGAGAAGATGATCAGCTTCAATATGAGCATCCAGTGAAATGGTTCCAGCTGTGTCTGGCCACATGCGCTTGTGCAGATTTTTTACCAAATAATATTCACCTTTAACAGCTAAAGCACGCATCAAGGAGAGGTAAAGATGAGGTTTTGGGCGGAGAGTACTATCCTTTGCAACCTGCTTCAGAATTTCCCCAAACACACAGAGAGCACCTTCACCAAAAATTGTGTTTGTTATGCAAATAAAAGAAGCAGTATAAACTTTTGTGGTGCAAATGGAAACAGAAGGTACAAAAGGTGAAACCCAGCATAGGCTCAACAAACAGCATATGAATAATATTGATTATCTCTAGCATCACATGCACATAAACTATAAATATGAACATCTGAACATCCTACAGTGAAAATCTGATAAAATCTCGAGAAAAGAATTCTGGATACTTAATATCTTGTACTTGTACAACATTAGGAATTTATATTTTCATTCCTAATATTGTGAAATGAGTTAATTTTTTTGGAATGCATCACTGGTATTACTTTTGAAAACAGGCAGTTACTATTCCAAATGTATACATACTAATATCGAATGATAACTTATTACCATTTTCTGATTAACTTGCATTACTTTTTGCCGTTGTTCTTTTAAATACTAATACTGCTGCACCATAAGCTGTAGAACCACATTTGTTGCTTAATAACCGTAGATTTATCTCTCTTCCATATCTTTGTAGTATGCTAAGTGAAAATACAAACTGACAACACTAGTAGTCAACTTGCTACATGGTTCAACATAAGAGTGTAAGTATTTAGCAGTCAATTCGTTACATTCCTGTCATTACTAGATCAGTTGAATATGGTCACGTAAGGCCTACAAAACTAAAAGTAACAAAGTAATAATTTGTGTTTCCAGATTTTCATATGAAATACACTCCTTTTAACTATATAGCACCTTTCTAAAAACTGCGACGAGCATTCGTTCCATCACGAAATATTTATGCCGCAATGTCGGAATGTCCTGAGTCTTAATATTATGAGATACCATCGAACTACCACTAACAAGATAACTATTACCATAGAACAAAAATCGACATAAATACGAGCAGATGAGCACCAAGTTCTAGGGTTTGATTGCTTAATACAACATCGAAGGGCAATTATGGCAACGTGGATGCACAACCTCAACTCCATAGATAGCCTGCTTATACAGATTACTCTCTTCCACTTCCGCTTTAAAAGCATTTTACCTCGTAGAACATTTAATCCACTTAATTTTTTTAAAAGTCCCCTTAGGCGACCGATTCTAGTGATCAAGCAATATGGTCAATCCATCACTCAGTTCCACCTGACACATTTTAAAACACCATGTACGCCAAATAATTGGGCAACAAAAATCTCCAAGGTGGATCTGTATACGTAAAGAAACATCTCCACAATGTCGTAGAGACACATCATCTTGGGCTTCGGTTGTTGTGAAGATCATAGATTCACCTTTAGTTCTAAGTAGTTTACAAAAATAAATGTTCTTTGATTACAACTTTAGCAGCATATGTCAGCATTCCTATTATTAATATAGAAGGTTTAACACGCTATGTTGCATACTCCAGATTCTGAATACATTGCATAAGAGACATTCAGAAACATACCATACCTTTGGTCGAACCACAAGTTAGCAGCACATCAACAATTGATGTGTATGCAACTCGATCGATCAACAAGTTATGATGAAACTTCATTTCTATCACAATTTTCTCAATGGAACCAAGATCTTTGGCCTGTCCGAAACCCTGTAAAAGAGAATGCATTTTTAGGATAAAAATCAAATAACAATTGTGTCAAGAAAAGCACTTAAGACCATTATATATCCATATTTTAAAATCTTTTGATACATGATACCACACGATTTATTACAAAGTACGAAAAACACCATATTCATAGGTTCGCTTTAACTAAATTTATTAGTGTCTCAGAAGCAATAATCGAAGATGGATACTGAAGATTTTCTGGAAAAAATAAATGTCTTGAAGATGAGATGGGATAATCCCTGTTTCGATTATCCTGTTACCCTAACTCCAAATATTTCTTGAATACTCGACCTGGGAACTCGACACTCGCACAGGCATGGACACTCAGGGACTTACTATAGGCCAAAAACATGTACAATTTTCAAAATTTCCGACTCCGACACTTGAAGACGTATTCTTGTTGGACACCTCCAGCCGAGTTTGGATAACAAAGAACGTGTAAATAGTAATTTACTAGGTGATAAAAAAAAGTAAATACACCTTGCTGCAAAACTTGTTGGCATCAGTGGAATTTACTAATTCATACCCCAAAATTAGGAAATGCATATTTTGCAACTTGAAGATCTATTTTCCAACTAAAACACAAATTCCTATTCGCAGAGAAGATTTCCACTTAAAAAAATAAAATGAAAAGATTGGAAACTCAAAACATCAAGTTTTTAACACTTTAAAGCAAGATACAGAATTTCTAAAAGTTTCTAGCACATCCGATTTTAAGGAATAAAAGAAAGACAGCAGGAGTGGGAGAACTCTGACTATTAGAAACATGAATATCAAGGAGAAGCCTAAACTTTATGAAGAGTTTCGAAAGTTGAACCTTGAGAAAATAAAATTGAGACATAAAACACAATTTACTTGCACCGTAATGTATATGGAATTAAAGGTTTTTGCTTCATTATATTTGAGTTCGAAATTTTTACAGAGTATAATATATATCAACTTTAATCTATCTTCTTGTATTGTATATCTAATTTCCAGCAGGTTAAATGATGCCCTTTATCAAGAGCTGTTTAAAGTAATAATAAAGACTTAAATACCTGTACTTCTCAAGAGAATACTACTATGCAAGACCAATAGAAACTATTATTAGATACTCCACTAGAAATTGATCATTCACATCACATAAATCATGCCATCCATCTAGATTATCGTACGAGGTATATAATTGCAGAACTAACCTTAAGTAACGTCGTATACGTAATAACATCGGGTGCCAGGTCATGATGACCGTCTTTCTTTGACCTATCCTGCAAAATTTTAATACTCGTATGTGTCTAAATTCCAGAAGATCAAAAGACCTATTAGCACCAGTATAAAAGTAATCAGGCTCTATATAGGGATGTCAAAACATATAACCTTCATTTCCTGGAAAATTCGCAATGCAGATTTTAGATCATTCATCTTTACACATGCAAAGATTATAGTATTATATGTGAGTTTGTCAGGGTTTAACCCTTGTTGTCGTATATCATCGAAAACGCGTAGTGCTGACTGAGGAGACCCCGTGCTGATATATCCCTGCTTAGAAAAGTAGGCCGCTGATGTTATTTAAAAACTTCCAAACTTTTTATAACTGAAACTAGGAGCACAACAAACATGAAGTGCCTAAAAGCATATAGATTGTCAATATCGCAAACCTTCATCAACATATTGTAAACCGAGATTGAGTAGTGCTTGCCTCCCTCAGTAAATACGAAACCATAACGTGCAAGAAGACCATTCGCTCGACGCAGATCCCCTGTACTAAAGCAGCAGAACACAGTGATATAATTTTGTGAAAACATGAATAAATTAATAAATGATCAAATTACTATGAGATGCTTTGTTACTCGGACTCGGCTTAAAGTGTTCAACGAGGATACATGTCCAAGCGTCAGAGTCGGCAATATTTTAGAAAATTTACATGTTTTTGGCCTAAAATAAGTGTTTAAGTCCGAGTGTCCGACACAGGCTACTCGAGGCAAAATAAAGAGTCCGAGTAACGTACATGAGATGTAACACAGCGCCTTGCAACATAATGCTGACTCCTTCCCAGTTTATAAAATAAATAATGCTATTGTTATTTGTTAGCATGTATGTTAAGACGCTACAAACATTGGTGCAATCCTATAGTTGCGGACTGCCATAGGCCCATAATGACTACTGAGTTACCAAGTATAAGACCTAGTATTAGCAGAAAAAGTAAGACAGATATATTATAATTCAAAAGCCTACAATATCTACACATTTCTTAACATGACACAAAGTGGGATGGAAAATAAATTTTATGCCTGTGGTCACCATAAAATTTAGAGCCGATAAACAGTTAAGTATATTTGAGGGACACTAAGCGTGAAACATTCGTACCTGCTTCAATTAGAGCATTCAATAACCCATAGATAAGTGGGGCTGACAAAGATGGACTGCCCACAGCAGTACCTTGTTCCACGGATTCAAGTATTTGAAATGACTCGTCAATTCTTCGAGCATCGCCCAAACCCTTCATTGGAATAAACTAAAGAGATTATTTGTCTGTTTGTAAATGCATATATTAAGAATTCACATACAATGTTCAGGTAAAAGCCAACCAATATGCCAGGGCTTAATATTATGCAACATGAGGGCTTGGGAATTACAATACACTTAAAACAACCAATAATCTTTCCGATTAGGGTTTTAATAATACAAGACACTAAGCTACAAACCTCAAAACAAAGCCTTACAAAACAAATTGCCTTTCTAATTATATTACAAATTAAGTTTCCTTTGAACTACAAAGCTTAGGAGATACCATACTTATTACAGCATGGAAAGTTGTCGGCTGACTCATGGGATAGAGGAAAATAAATATGCATTGGTTACTGGTGTTTCTGCCGTGATGTTTAGTGTCTTAAGATGTTATTCTGGGCTTCATTGTCCAGTCAATATTCAGAATTGACCCAATGATCGAACAGGTAAAAAGGTTGAGAAGATTGAAAATAGTTGCAAGTTGATTTTTCACCTATAAATGATCTGATCGGTAATATTGAGGCAAATATGGGTCTCGCGAAAACTGATATGAAGATCTTACTTCACAATTGACATATGATTGTTATGCATTGCACAAAAATGAAATCATGCCATGGCACAAGTATTCCTTTTCACTTGAAAAGCAATATGGGGTGAGTTATTTGTTAAAATCCACTAGCAGATTCCTTTTCACACACTGTCACATGCCACCCTCATACAATCTGTCAGATGACCAGCGCTCTCAGGCACGTGGGCGACCTTCGCCCATTTTCTCATAGTTTTTGGACATTATAGTGCTCATCAAGTCTATCCGTGATGGTCCAGTCAGATTTCGGTAAGAATTGTTTTCTAAGTCTATGATCAGTAATAAGTATAAATTTTAGCAGTGTTTGTAATTTGTGAAAAGTTGAGGCTACTATTTTTAAGGTCGCTAATAGGCATTGGTAAGTGGTTGATGGTCATCCATCAACCCATCAATCATGGTGGTCATCCACCACAATTCAAAGCTCTAGTATACAACTGCAAGTTCAAGACCATGTATCCCCATTTTTCTTTATTAATCAATCTCGGGAGAGGTCTTAACTCCCAAGATGGGACTTATGAACACTAAGGTTATGCTACGGACTTACAGCGCTACTAGTGACATATATTAATCCGAAGATGGATTTCAGGAAAGGGGTCATGCTAAGATGTTAAACAAGCATGACATTAAAGCCATTGGGTACTATGACATCAAAGTTCAGGTTCCAAATGGAAGGAATTTTTTATTTATATACTAATAGCTCATGCTCTACAATGTAATGTGCAGACGATAAATATAATTAATATGTACAACATAGTTTCCGCCTCAATCTTTCTTTATACATACCATTGATTTCTCGTTCTAAACACAACTCTTATCAATTGTAATAGTTCTCATGAATTTTGACAAAGTCTTACCATTATCAAATACAATACAAACTTCATTACAAGGAACAGCGTACAAAAGTTACAAGGAACGGTTCGGAATTACCAAAACTACTTGTAAATTAAGTGTGAATTTAGATTCCTAAGGTTGCCTTCTACTAATGGTTTCTATCTTTCTATGACACTCCTTCCCCATTACTACACTTACAGAGTAACTGAGTAGTCAAATTATAATTCTATTACCTATTAGGTTTTATTGTTTTATAAATTTCCCTATTTAATTATTCAACCAAAATTTAGGAAATTATGTTGTTTATATGGGATGACCCTGAATTTGTAGTATCCATTTAAATAAAATGCACCTGCGGTGTCAACAATTTCACACATTAATGTATACAAGGGTCAAGCTGCACATTGTGTATGCAGCTATAGGAAACTGAACATTGAAAATCTGAAAATAGGAAACAAGAATTACTAATATAACCTATGTTACCCGGACTCCACTAAAAGTTTCCAACATGAATATGTGTCCAAGCGTCGGACTCGGCAGTATTTTGAAAGTTTTATATATATTTGGCCTAAAATAGGTGTTCGCGTGTCCATACCCATGTCGAGTGTAGAGTGTCTGACACGGGTACTTGGGAGGATTGAAGAGTCGGGATAACATAAAATATAACATATACGAATAGGAATATAGTGGAAACACGGAAATTGCTATGATATTCCAGAATATGTGTAATGAACCCGTTTACATTTTCGCCTATTCTGACCTTCAAACTAAAGATCAAAACCAAATAATAGCAATCTGTAGTCGTGCACGACTGTGATTCGTGCTTCGAAGAACAAATAATGTTGGTTTGACCCAAATACACATTCAGGTATTACGGATGATAACTAAATAAGTCACAGGCACACTGTTAGAAGGCCTGTGTCAAAGAGTCCAACTATGTGTCAAAGAGTCTGGCAAGAGGAATCCTGCAAAAGTTTATTCCTTTATGCCAAAGGTTAATTCCCTTTTTCTTGAAAACTCTTTCGTTAGTTCCCAGCACACCATGATACCCTTGACATCATGCTCACAGAAGCATAGTTTTTTATAGCAAATATTTTCTATAATGTGGACATAGAAGATCCCTTGTAGAACCTCAACGTTAATTAGGGTTCAACTGCTCAATCACAGAAACACCCTCAGCAAAGCACCCATAGATGATATGCTGTCTTGAAATAGAAATATTTAGAGACAAATTTGGAGTGTTTCCTCTAATTTAATAGAGGACTTACAGACATTTATTTTCACAGTGTCTGTACTTGTCCTGATAGCATTTCTTACTAAAAAAAATATGATTTTATGAACACAGCTAGTATTTCATTCAGATACCAATCTATCTGGATACAAACTAATTTGTAATAACAAGATATAAAAATATATTAAAATGCCAAATTAATATCCGCTAGCTTAAAACTCGTGCGATGCACGGATCGCACGAATCTTTTTTAATAATATATATATATAAATTTGGAATTGAATTCTTAAATTTGATTATTTAAAATTTTAAATAATATGAATTCATGATAAATACTTTACTAAATATATGTTCGCAGTTTTTTTTAGAACATTTAAACCTATTTAAGGTAATAGCTTCGGTACCCGGAAAAAATATTATTATAGCGAGCTTATTATTTTAGAGTAAAAATACAATGTCTCTTTAAAACTTAAAAAGACACTATTTAGTGATTTATTACTTAATTGATTGGCTATAAGCGCTATTTAAAAAAGACAATATTACTAACTGAACGATATATAGTTTATTAATAATTCTTTGTGTGTTTTAAAAAACTAATAATTATGTTGTAAATAAAAGTTAATTTTTAATTTAGATCTATAGGATAGGAATTATGCTTAATCTGATATTAATTTGATTTATCTCAAATCAGTATTTTATATTATTTTATTTTAGCTTGAGGCCCGTTACAACGATCAAATCCAATTGATTATCTTTTATTTAGTTTTAATTTTTTTAAGACCGGATTTATAAGATTATAAGATAATTTTGTTTTCATTTGGATCAATTGATTAATTTTTTTAATTGTTTTCTAATTTATCAAATTATATTTTTACTTTAATTTTGTGTTTGTTTTGATCAATTGTCTAATTTATTTGTTTACAGGAAGAATAATATTAATTATTTTGTTTATTCTAGTTCAATAGTTCGCTTAAATTTATTTTAAGCAGAAATATCAATTAGAATAATATAGAACTCGATATGAAATAGAATTTAAATTGGTAGAAGAAGTTGACTTTAATATCAATTATAATGATATAGAGTTCGATATGCAATAAAATTTAATTTGATAGAGGAAGTTGACTTTAATATCAATTAAAATTAAAATTGACCGGCTGACCAATTGGCCAATTATAACTAGAATAATTAAGTAAGGCTAATTGAGTAATTTCACCAAGTACCGACCGACCGACTACCAAACTTTTAATGTTTCGTCTATTATAATATAGTATAGTATAGATAGATAGATAGATTATAAGATCTTGTTATGTCAAAATAATAAATTAACAAATTTTATCACAGTTATTTTATAAAACAAGGCAAACGGGCCAGACAATTATTCAACTTATTAAATACTAAATTTAATAAGCAAAATCACCCAAGTACCTTAAGTAGTGTCCCATACGTGACATTATCAACCCCGCAGCTTTCTGACTTGCACATATCTGCAAAGATTCTGAGAGCTGAATCAATGTCACCACAATAAACGCAAGCCTGCATTACGGCGTTCATCACAATTGTGTTGAGCTCTCCATGCCGCTTTTTTGCAGCCTCAACTTCCTCAAAAATCTATAACAATTTACATGCATCTCTCTTTACAAATATAACACAGTTACATAGATATCATAAATTGCATATTTTGAACTCGACAAACACTTCGTAAACAAAAACTACACGAGTACATTCACAAAAACAATTCATTTGGCCTGTCAGTTAATTAACAAATTACGTCAAATTGTTAGGTACATTAGCATTTTGACTTCACCAAACATAACATCTTAACTAAATTTGCTTCTTATACACTTATAATTTAGTTAATTTTATATTATATTTTATAAGTTAGGCATGATCAATTAACCAATAAAAACAAATGATAATTAATAAATAAACAAGTTGTGAACTAACTTTAATTAACAGGTAACTTTTTTAACATACAATTCATTTAAGTTAGACAAAACAGAATATAATTGATTTCCGATTTTTACAACCATGAAAAAAGCAGGAGAATAGACCTGATTAAGTTGTCGTTTGCGAGTGAGTCTAACAATGCGAGAAGTAAGCGGTTTGAAATTGGGAGAATCTAGTATTTGAGATTGTCGTGTGGCCACTTTCTTCCAACAATTTGAAGATGAAACCAAATTTTTGGTGGTAAATTTATCAGAAAATACTCCAATTCGAATTCGATGCTGCATCATCATCATCGTAATCGAGTTTTTTGATGTGGTATAATCTGAACATATGATTACATACAGAAGAGTGTATGTGTATGTATGTAGTGAAGAACTAAAAAAATCCTATCTATACGCGAAATGTGTAATCAAAGGAGTCAGAGTTTCATCCGTTAATGTGATGAAATGTTGGTATAATATCTAATCGGACGGCTCATGTCCCTGTTTTTTGTTTTTTTATTTTTATGTAGTAGCCGTTATGGATAATATATGTTCCTTTTCTCTAATTATGTTTTCTCCTCTACTCCCTCCGTCCCACATATCTGGTGGGCACGGAGACCAATATATATATATATAAAAGTAGGTAAAGTAATGAAAAATGATGAAAAGTGGTTAAAGTAGTGAGACCTGTTACTATTTAATAATAGATTTGAGAGAGTGGGGGAAGTTAGTGGGTGTAATAGTGTTTTATATTATTAAAAAATTACTATTTTTGGAATGTAAAGAAATGGATGGGACGGTCCAAAATAGTAACTGTAAAGAAATGGATGGGACAGAGGAAGTATATGTTAAATGTTAAAATGGGCGAAAACATGCTTATAAGCATGTTTTTTTGCATAAAGTCAAAAGACATGCCTAAATTATCAATTAAATATAATAAAATTTAAAACATAATTATTATGTTAATATACAGTGAATTTAAATATAAAATTAAAGTTAATTGATAATAACACCTAAAACCATCATAATACTCATTTATATTAGTAACTTTTTAGATATTTAAATATATGTAAATATTTTAGAATTATATTTATTATTTCTGGATATTTCTAATATTAAAATAATTATTAAAAATATAAAAAAAAGGTAGTAAAAAGGCATGCCAAATTATGAAAAGACATACTTGGTGATTGATGTTATGACATTCCTATCTTCAAATGTCCTCACCATACACTATTCCCCCTATTTTCAATTTTCATGTTCATGTTATCTAAATTTGGTTTTAGGATCGAACATCGAATCGAAAAATTTCGGTTCGATTTAATTTAATTTTTTTTTTATAAAATTCGGTTATATTAATTTTTTGATTTGAATAGAAATATAATTAATATAGTTTAAAACATATGCATCAATTATTTTTAGAGTAAATAATATAAAAAATATATAATATTATTTAATATGTAGAACTTTCCTTCTAAAAGTCAATAATAACATAAATACAATGTCAGATAATTTGTACTAGTTAATTAATTATCAATATTAAATGTAATAAAATACAAATTTATATATATATATATATTAATTAACGTATTTCGAGGCACACAAAAAATTAATATCATTTCAATTGATCTTTCCGTACAAGAAGTTATTTCGTGTCCTGGCGGTCATGTTGGTGTTTAAATTTCTGGAGGAGAAAACCAGAAAACACAGAACACAACTTAAATTGATGGATGTAACAAATAGAGGAGCAAAGAGGGTCATATTCAAAGTTGAGAGGCAAATGACTCTGACGGGGAATTAAATCCAACACCATTAAAATAAATTTATAAAGGAAGAGGATTAACAATTTTATGAAGCAAAAAGGAAGTTTGAATTTAAATTAGATACACTGTTTTGCACATGTCACTGAATAAGTTTAATGGCAAGCAGAGATATCCGTAATTTTGTGTAGGTAAGAAGAAAAAACCATTTATGAATGTGTGTTTTAAGGGTAAACAGTTGTGTAAATTTGTTTATGAGTGTTTTGAGGACATGACAGTTTCAAAGGCTCCAACCAGTGCTAACACTTTGTTTTTCCTTTGAACTCTGAGTTTAGAAGCTGCCTCTTCTATCACATCATTTGATGCTGCAGTTGGTTCCTTCTTGTTACTCCATCTTGCAGTGTTAGTGTTAATCTTCTTTTTCATGTCGTCCTTCTCACTCTTTACTTGCTCATCACCTCCACTCACCTTTTCAACTTCTTGCTCTTTGTCACCTAATTCCTCATTGTTTTCTTCCACTGCCTTCTCCTCTTCCCCTGCAGCAGCCACACATTTTTTTCCCAAAGTTTCGTTACAAGTCACCTTTTCTTCCTCTAATTCTACTCCATCTTTATCTGAATTGGCTTCATTGGCATTGTCCGCATCACTTCTTGACTCATCATTGTTTCTGTTGTCCTGTTGCTGACTCTCGGTAACTTCATTAACCTTGTTCTCCAATTTTGCTTCACTTTGTTCAATTTTAGTATTGTCCTGTTGCAGCTTCTGGGTCACTTCATTAACCCTGTTCTCCAATTTTGCTACACTTTGTTCGATTTTAGTATTGTCCTGTTGCAGCTTCTCGGTTACTTCGTTAACCTTGTTCTCCAATTCTAATACACTTTGTTCGATTTCTGAGACAACTGTACTAGCCTCCGAAAGAAGATAAGCGTCTTCATCTGTTTGTTCCACTAGATCATCAAGTATCATATCAGGTGACATTTCGGGATTGTCATTTTCATTGTTTGCATCAACAACTGACGAAAATATTGATTCTTGATCATGAATGTCTTGACAAGAATCTGTTTCTACATCATGCTGAGCACTACTAATTGTAGATATCAAGGTTTTAGCAGCAGCAGTGCTCTGAGGCTGCTTCTTTCTATAAACAGCAGTTGTAGCTGGTCTTGTTGCTGGCCTTGACGATCTTACAGGTACAGATTTTTTAGTAGTAGTATCAACCTTAGACCTAGGCGATGCAGTTGGTGGAGCTTTTAAGGACGATGAGCTGCGTGACCTCTCAGTGCGTGGTTTTGGGCGGACGACAGGGCCAGTACTTGTAGGACTCTTATCAGCAGGAGCTGGTGTTTTTGGCTGAGAAAGAGGCTTGCTTGCAAAGGATCTTCGTCGAGCTAAATCAGGTTTTGGGAGTGTGGTGCTGGAGGCTTTGGTGCTGACTGGCTTTACTGAAGGATCTGCATTTGAAGGTTTAGTAGGTTTAATGTAGTTTGGTGGTATTGTTGTTGTGGTTGTTGTGTTGACACTCTTTCTGGCTGTGTTGGTTGGACGAGGAAATGAAGGAGAAGACGAGATTATCCTTTTGTCCTTAACAATGCCAGGAGTAGTTGTGTCTTTTGCTCTTGTCGCCATGTGTTGCAGGACCTCCTAAAAACACACAAATGATCATACATTACTTTAATAAGGTCACTTAATACTAAATTAGTATCTCATTAATCCATGTAGGTAAGAAGGAAAAATGAGCATGAACATGCATAAAATTGTTGAATGATTCTATAAACACGGCAAGAGGGGGTTTACCTTAGAGTTGAGCAAAAAGGATGCCCTTGGTTAAGAAAGCCAAATGAATAAAGATTGGAAGAGGTGAATAAATATGAACCTGGCAAGTTTGGTTGGATTGCCAAAATGAGCGCCAATAATGCACAACTTATATCTCAAATTTGTCTGTGGTAGAATACAGGTTTGTATTTATGGAAATGCATTTTGAACCTTTGAAAATTGTTAAACCAACATCATACATTTATTCTACACATAACCACAACATTTATCAAATTCTCCAAATTTAGAGAGGTTGGAACCAGATATATATTCCTTTTCTACCTTGGTACTATATAAAAATGTATGTGTTTATTTAATTAAAGCATTAAAACAGTTTACAAATTCTTCTACTACCTTACTTTGTTATCTGAATTGAATACCCTCTTCATTAATATTGAACAAGTTTGATATTACTCTTTTATATTGAACAAATTTTATATGAAAACTTGTTGTTAGTCTCTTGTAACAATCATATGGATTATAAAATTGGTTGATGGCCTTGTTT
Source organism: Apium graveolens (assembly GCF_009905375.1). Classification (NCBI taxonomy): domain Eukaryota; kingdom Viridiplantae; phylum Streptophyta; class Magnoliopsida; order Apiales; family Apiaceae; genus Apium; species Apium graveolens. Next base: position 141,592,207 of record NC_133653.1, read on the forward strand.
AGAGGATTTTTAAAGATTTGGATGGATTAACTTTTTGCTAGTTTTTAATTTCTCTCCTGGGAGTACCAACTTGCTCACCCTATAGCTAAAGTTGCTTTTTTGGATATCAAAGCAAATTACTGTTGGGATTGGGGTTTTACCCTCTGTGATGCATGCTGCAGTTTGCCCAGAAACATGCTCTTTAGATGCTTATTTGGTTTTGTAAATTAAATTACTTTATCAAATAATTAAGTATTGATTTCTTAGTTATAATTGCAATATCAAATAGTTAAGTACATGGAAAGAGAGTAAGTCTCGCTCAATTTATTAGAACAAATACTATTTTGTAATATATAAGAGTCTGATTATTAAAAAAAATGATAATCATATAATATTCTCATTCATTCTTCAGGGATGACCAAACTTAGCAATAACCCCTTCATATTCCGCTGATTAGTCTTGTGTGTCATCTTTGAGAAGTTTTTAAAAAATTTCATGCAGACTGATACAATCTTGCATGTGTGTCTTTCTCTTGGTCGAAAATACAATTGTCTTTGTTAGTAGTAGCTGTCAAAGTTAGATTAATTTAGTATATTCTTCCAGTAGTAAGGCTATATAATATAACAGATGAGAACTAAGTTTATAACAGATTAGAACTAAGTTTGTATGAGAGTTTATTAATACAAACCCTAAACCCTAACCCGCTATGTATCATATCAAGTTCATTTAAACGATTCTAAAATCCAATTTTGGGGATTAATGAACCCTAAAATATTAAAAAGTGTTAAATTCTAATCTTACATGAAAAATAAAGTCTAACCCTAAACCATAACCGTTCCGTATCATATGTAATTCTTTTAAACGCTTTTAAAACCCAATTTAGGGATTAATGAACCTTAAAATATTAAGAAGTGTTAAATTCTAATCTTACATGAAAATAAACTCGTCCCATATCATATCAAGTTCTTTTAAACAGTTCTAAAACCCAAGTTGGGGATTAATTAACCCAAACAAATTGATAAATGCTAAGTACGTGAGTCCACACGGAGCTGCAGCCCGACCCTCCCAGAAACGAGCATCAAATAAAGGATTAGAGGTGCGAATGGGAGTAAGAGTGGGAAATCTCTCACATGCCCATAACTCTAACAATAGCAGACAACCAGCTACCTCATCAACTTCCTTTTTGCTTGTCTTGCATAACTCCATATACAAATATGCAAGAACTGCAGCACCCCAAGCATAATCTCCGCACCTGTCTAGGTCACGAATAAAATGTATAAACATGGGATGGAAGAGACCTCCCGAATTATCGGTAAAAAGTACACCACCAAACAGATGAACAAGATAACACAAGACCTGAAACCGAATATCATTTGCTGATGCATCCTACGGTAAACGTGCTGGAGCACGTAAAGAAATAAAAGACAACCGAACTCTTGATCCATTCATGTCTTTATTCGGATCAGGATCTTTATCAAAAAGCTCAGCAACATAAGAACGCCAACTCATATCAGGGCGAGGGGTGACATCAGAAATAACAGCATCACCATCAACCAGAAGCCCTAAAAGAATACCTACATCCTGTAGGGTAATAGTGACCTCTCCCACAGAAAAGTGAAAGGTATGAGTCTCTGGTCGCCATCCCTCAACAAGAGCTGATATGAGACTCCAATCCAGCTGTAAATATGCCACCCGAGCTACACCATAGAAACCAGTAGACTGAAGTAAAGGGACCATACGAAGATCTAGCGGTAGAAGATCATCTTGATTATTAGGGTTTTTTCGGCGATACTTCAACATATCACCACCACCTAACCTTCAAATATCTAAAGATCTATGTGTATGCTGAAGATGAAGAAGACTAGGGTTAATAGGGCCTGGATGCACATACTACGAACATGTAGAAGTACAAGTGTAAAAATGAACAACAAAAATAATCAAAATGATCACAATCAATCATATGTAAAAAACCCAGAATAAAATAACGTGTACATACATACATGCATATAAAACAAGCAACAAGACAGTAAATTAAATACTTAATAATGATTGATAGCATTTTATGTCCTGTATGTCCCTCTATTTAAGTTGTTGTATAGGAACAAATTATGGCTCATAACCTTAATTCTTTTCAATGTTTTGCTTGGTTTAATCCATGTAAACTTCTAACAACTAGAGTATAAAACATTAGCTAAATTATATTATTGTGGGTATTATTAGTCTTGTGGTCCTTTTAACAATAGTGCTAGACATGTGCGACTTTGGGTTCTAAAACTATACAACATATGCATGTTGGCCCTTGGGTTTTCGATACTTTAATGAGTAATAGAATTTTAATTGCTTAGCCTTTTTGTAATCCATTAATTTCTTATATTGTGACGGGCATTAAAGTAACGAGGCTCTGAGAACATCAACCAATTACTTAGCAGGAACTATCACAGCTTGGGAGGTTTTGTTAAGTATTTGCACTTTGTAATTTGTTGCCTTCCACATATGTCAATTCACTAACTGACAACTGCAGTTCAGTATACGGGCTCGCATATCTGAACTTTAAACATGACAGGATGGTTAAATGTCATCTAGTGTCGTCCCTAGTTGCTTGCTACCGACCCTCAATGAGCATACAGCTCCCACACAACCAACTCAGGATCTACCCCTTTGGTCATACTTCATAGCCCTTTCCTGTTTTGTATTATTCTGAAAGATAATGATTTTATAGTCCAGCTTGCTACATGCAGGTATGAGAAGTTTACACATAAGAAGCAATGTCAAGACTAGGATCAGGTACAAACTAGTGAAAGATAATGTACGCAGCTTGCTTAAAAAATATATTAGTGAAAGCCAACTCATAATATCATTATAATAATGTCATCTTGTGTGCGCCTCTATGTTGCAACTGTGAACTGTTGAGAAATTCAAGGATAACTTCAAAAAACCATTTATAATCTCGTAACTAGTATAGTCAATATAAAATATCATCAGGGTATAATATACACTATTATACCAGTTGCTCAACACTAAATACACTACACAACAGACAATATTGCTTCATGATATCGCTTCTACAAAATTAAGATTATGATACAATAACTTACGGGGGAAATTATAAACTAGTAAACATCTCTGCCATCAATTCATTCATTCAAAGTTAATTGCCATTCATTTCAAAGTTATATTACGGAGGAATGATATTATGCCTTCGAAACTCACTTCATTCATTCAAAATTCACTCATAAAAAATACAAAAAATACAAAATTTCAATGAGTAATTTAATCAAACAGTTAGTATGCAATCAAATCATAAACTCAAAAACTCAAAAATTATACACGAACAGTAAATTACCTCAATGTTCATGGACATGATTGTTGTAAGGAGGAATGTGAAATGTTTTGTGGTCGTGTTATATGTTTTATTAGTCTTCTCCTGGCAACCTGCTCCACCATCTTCACCCGAACTCGCCACTCATCATCCATAACTGAAGCACTCTGCCTAGACTCTCGGGCTAGCCTATCCACCAAAGCTCCCAACTCAGGAATACGGGAGTAAACAAAGTCTCGGTCCTTGGCTAACTTGCCACCAACACTGACAGGTACGGTCTTAGGCATCTCAGACTCTGGCTCAGGGGCAGGGGTCTCTGAATCTGGCCTCAAGGGTGAAATCTGCATAGGGATCTTACTACTCTCAGAAGGGTCCTCCTCTGGGTCTGAACTAACATACACAAGCTCCTCTGGAGAGGGTGGAATGGGGTCCACTAGGGTACCAGTCAAAGTAATCTCTGAATCTGAGTTACTACCACTACTGGGATCCTGAGAGAAAACACAAAACAACAACCAAGAAACAATGTTAGTGTTAAATAAAGCTTCCATCTAACTCACACCCTAACTCTAGTTTCCACTTTAACAGATATACACTTTCCTTAGACTATACCTAATAGTCTAACTCAAATCTATATGAGTCGAACTCTCTCGCGATATAAATATACCCAAAATACCCCTTTTATTCCTAACTTGTGTCAGGGACTAGATCCTGTAGCTCTGATACCAACTTGTGACGCCCTCAATCTCGGGGTTAGGAAATGAGGACCCGCACACCTTTATTCTAATAATTAAATATGCATAAACCCCGATTAACTACTAACAGGATCAAACGGGATAAAGTATGAGACAAGATTACAACTACCAATCATAAAATATAACTTACAGCCCCAAAATATTATTAAATAAATATAATCGATTCCAGCTGGGAACCGACAGATAACCCACTGTATCTTTACAAATTTCCTTCTAAGCGCTTGCTCACTCAGAAATACCACTACCTGCTCTGGCAACCGGAAGCCCTCAACATTATAGGGACCACCAGGTACGCTCTTACGAGCAGTGCATCTAAGCCTGACCATCTTCTTGCTTAACTGTCATGGTTAGATTAAAACAAAATATATGAGTATAAAACTCAGCAAGTAACTATAAAGCAGTTCTACGATATCAAATCCACAATATACTTTACCGAACTCAGGGCATTCTACTTTATTTGTTCTAGGTGGCAGATTTCCAGCTTTTGGGGTTAAGGAAAGGTTATGAAGAAAAATGTGGGGCTTTCAAAGAACAAGGCTCAACGTAGGATGAAAACCGACATTCATCACGAATCATTAAAGGATCATAACAGATCTTTCAGAAAGAGGAAAGCAACAATATTTCACTCTATGGAATTAATTATAAGATCAACAGATTAAAATCAGGGTTCTCGAGCTTTAAGCTTCACATTAACACAATCAACTCTTTTCAAAACAATATAAACAATTTTCATTTGCAAGAATCAATTTACTGAACAGAAAGTTTCAGTTTCCTTTTAAATAATCAATTATAACCCTTGATTGGATCACTTTATCTTTCCATTTCATTATAATACGGGTGATCAGCCCGTACCGACCTCCATCCGGTCTTTAAGGTACCAATCGGAATAATTTCAGCATTAAGTTGGACTAGCCCCGCTAGCCTCTTACCATGACTGGACTAGTTCCCTAGCCTCTTACGTCCCAATCCAATCCATCAGGAATTCGTTTGAAAAACCTTGAGTTGGAAAATAGATTTTCTAAATTCATTTTATCATTACCAGGAATATGAAATCATTCGGACTCTTTCGAGTCGAAACTCATTCTTAAGTCAAAATTTCAAGAAAACAAAGCTTAGTGAGTGATTCAAGGATCAGCAAGGAACAACCCTTAAGGATTTTGAATCAAGGATAACAGGGTACTTAAATTAGAAGGATCAATATCTGTTTCAGGGATCAGTAGGAAATATGGTGATCAAGAAATAATGTATCATTACAAAGGGGTTATCAAAGGTAGTTATAAGGTTTATAACAGTTCATGGCTTAACAAATAACTTGAACAAAAAAGACAGGTTACCAACGGGTTGAATCAGTAAGCTTATAAATAACAGTTTATCAAGATCAAAATGGGATATCTCAAATCATTAACAGATCCATACTCTACATGGTATGAACAATAACCTCTCTATAACTATTTTCACAAGTAATGAGAGTTACTTGCCTGAATTTGCTTTCCTGAAAGTTGAACTACTGCCACCTAGTTTACCCTTTCCTTTCCTAGCCTGAATGCCCTCACGCTCTAATCTACAATAAAAACCAAGATCTTAATCAGTTCTCAAATCTCGTTCCCGGAACGATCACTCAATATGATAGCTCGATTATACCCTTGACTCGAATATACGAATATAGCTTATACACATAAGCACATCACACGTCATACACTTTATTCTTAACCTTTACACCTTTATATACTCGACCATCGACTTATAAACATCCTTATCTCATTTCGAAGTCAAATCGTACTTTATATTAGTACACATAGCTCTTTTTACTAGAAATTCTTATATGAATAAACAAACGGAAAAACTTGCAATATCGACCCTAAAGTCATCCTTAAGCCAACAAGACAACCACAAATCAATCATCCCCTTTCTTTTTATACTTTAATTCGAACCAAATATAGCAAATTAAGCAAAAATCTCACTTACAATCCTTAATTAATCCTTTGATCAAATCAAGCACTTAAATTAGAATTTGACCCTTTTAAGTACTATAAACCATTCGGCCTTAATCACAATCACAATCAAACCAAGACATGCGTCATCAATTCCTCTTTTAAATCAGCATGCAATCTCATTTCTTCCTAGTTAAACTTAAATTATACCAAAATCAAGTCACAAAAATCAATTTTTCCTTTTTATTAGCAAAAGGTCGAACCAAAACCTTCACCTTGCAATCCCAAATTTGATTTCTCAAGCATCCAATCAAGCATACAAGTCCAAAAATCATAAAAATTCATTGTTATCAATTAACATACTTAAATCACAAAAAAACATAACCCTTATTGATACATGCATGCAAACATTAAGTAATTTATCATCCAAATTCTCTAATTAATCACTAATTTCCAAGAATGAACATCAACAAGTCATATCCATTACTAAAATCATTTTTGACCATCTAAAAACCAAGATCCCATTCGGGTTTTCAAGAAGCAACACATGCAAATGTTTATCTTAATCCTTAAATCATAAATCATCCTAATATCAACCCATAATCACTTTAGTTAACAAAAATCAAATCAATAACTTCCAAAAACCAAAACCATTCGGGTTTTCAAAATTAACACATGCAATAATCAAAAGAACAAGTTTGATGTAGTAGAGTTCAGTGGTTACATCATTACTCACCACCGGTTCACCGGAGTTCATCACCGGTGGCAGTGGCCTCACGGTGGTTCCCTCATTCGAGGGCGTCCAACCACGAAACCTCCGTTTTTCCATTAATTACTCAAAACAACTAACATGCACATCTTATATACCAATCATTTATAAAGAATCATTCTTAAACAAGACGATTTCAACAATAACACCAAGAATCGAGAAGCTCTCGGGTAAACACACACAAACACACACATCGAGCTTTGCATGCAAGGGGATATACACACATGCAAACTCTAATAACTACTTATATGTGTTTAACAAGAGATTTTTGAGAAGGATTGGTGAGATTTATCAAAGAAACAAGTAGTATACCAAGAGAGAAAAAGGAGAGCTGAGAGAGAGAGATAGAGTAGCCGAGAGAGAGTGAAAAAAAGAAAGAGAGAAGAGAGAATGGGGTGCACGGGAAAAAGAAAAGAAAAAGGGGGGACACGTCACTTAGGACGAAATACTTTATTTAAACATTTATTTCACTCAATCACACATTTTCCACATTTTATATTCTTTAAATCCTTATTAGGACGGGTTCCGTTCTACCTGACGGCCCGATAACACAACTTAACTCCTAAGCTGACTCTTTAAATTGGAACGCTTTTACTTACGCTCCTATATTCTAATATACAGTAAAGACAATTTAATCAACACTTAATCACACATAATTATAATCACATCACATAAAGCATACTTTATTGACTTAATTACGTCGCAAAATTCTCAGTCGTCACAATCTACCCTCCTTAAAAGGATTCTGTCCCCAGAATCTAATCTAAGCAAATAGATGGGGATACTTTTCTTTCATTTCGCTTTCTAATTTCCAAGTCGATTCCTCAACTAATGGATTTCCCCATAACACTCTAACTAGAGGTACAACTTTATTTCTAAACGTCCTCTCTTTTCGGTCCAAAATTTGAACTGGTTGTTCCACATAAGACAAATCTTGTTGGATTTCCACTGGTTCCAGCTCGATCACATGGCTCACATCAATATTATACTTCTTCAGAAAAGATACATGAAATACATTGTGCAGATGTTGCATTTGCGGAGGTAGCGCCAACTCATATGCCACCTTCCCAACTCGTCGCAATACTTCAAATGGTCCAATATACCTAGGATTCAACTTCCCTTTCTTTCCGAATCGGGCTAAACTCTTCCAAGGATATATCTTTAATAAGACTTTGTCTCCAGATTCGAATTGCACATCTTTTCGTTCTTAATTTACGTACTTTGCTTGTCGATCTTGAGCTGCAATTAATCTCTTTCGTATTATTTCTACCTTTTCCTTCGTTTGTTGAACTAGCTCTGGGCCAATTAATTTGCGCTCACCAACCTCGTCCCAATATGTAGGGGACCTACATTTTCTTCCATACAACGCTTCATAAGGCGGCATGCCAATACTCGCGTGATAACTGTTATTGTATGAAAACTCAATCAATGGCAAATGATCGTCCCAATTTCCTTTGAAATCTATTACACAGGTTCGCAACATATCTTCAATTGTCTGAATTATCCTTTCACTTTGTTCGTCTGTCTGCGGATGGTATGCCGTACTCATTTCAACTTAGTTCCCAAATGATCATGGAATTGTCGCCAAAATCTCGAGTTAAACCTTGGATCTCTATCAGACACGATAGATACAGGGACTCCGTGACGCATCACAATCTCATCCAAATAAATTTTGACCAACTTTTCCAACGAAAATCTTTCATTTATTAGCAAGAAATGTGCTGACTTTGTCAACCGATCGATTACCACCCAAATCGCATCATGATTAGACTTGGTTTTATGTAATCCTACCATGAAATCCATCGCTATATGCTCCCATTTCCATTCTGGTATATCCAGTGGCTAAAGCAATCCGCTTGGCCTTTGATATTCCGCTTTGACTCTTTGACACGTATAAGACTTACTTATCCATTCCGCAATTTCCTTTTTCATATTTGGCCACCAATAACTCTCTTTTAAATCCTGGTACATTTTCGTACTTCCAGGGTGAATTGAAAATCTCGAGTTATGCACTTCTTGCAAAATCTCGTGCTTTAGTTCCTCAACATTAGGTATCCAAATACGTGAGTTAACACGGTACATTCCTTTTCCATCCTTTTGAGCTTTAATTTCTTCTCCTGTCAACTTATCCTTTTCGCGATTCATCACTTGCTCTTGACAGCATCGAATCTTTTCCAAAATTTCGGGTTGAAATGACATTGCATATATAGCTTCACCTCCAAATTCTGGAGTCTGCACCTCTATTTTTATCTTTTCAAAATCCTTGATCAACTCTTCCGATGACATCAACATATTCAACCTTTCCTTGCGACTTAGAGCATCTGCTACCACATTTGCCTTTCCAGGATGATAGTTTATCGCACAATCATAATCTTTGATCAATTCCAACCACCTTCTTTGTCTCATATTCAATTCCTTATGGGTAAAGATATACTTTAAACTCTTATGATCTGTATAAATCTCGCACTTTTCCCCGTATAAATAATGCCTCCAAATCTTAAGGGCAAACACAATTGCTGCCAATTCCAAATCATGCGTTGGATACTTTTACTCGTGCGGTTTGAGTTGCCTTGACGCATATGCTATTACCTTCCCGTGTTGCATTAACACACATCCAAGTCCTTTATACGAAACATCACTGAATATCACAAATTCCCCTTTTTCATATGGTAATACCAACACTGGGGCGGTTACCAACCTTTTCTTTAACTCTTAAAAACTTTCCTCGCACTTTTCCGTCCATATAAATTTCTCGTTCTTTCTTGTCAACTTCGTTAACGGAACGACAATCTTAGAGAAATCTTGCACAAATCTCCTATAATATCCGGCTAATCCCAGAAAACTTCTGACTTCCGTAGGAGTCTTGGGTCTTTCCCAATTCATTACAGCTTCTATCTTGGCTGGGTCCACTTTGATTCCTTTTTTATTAACTACATGTCCAAGAAATTGCACTTCTTTTAGCCAAAATTCACACTTCGAAAACTTAGCGTACAGCTTTTCTTTCCTCAGAGTTTCCAAAGAAATTCTCAAATGCTCCTTATGATCTTCTTCCGTCTTGGAGTAAATTAGTATATCATCAATAAATACAATAACGAACTTATCCAAATATTGCTTGAACACTCTATTTATAAGATCCATAAATACGGCTGGCGCATTCGTCAAGCCAAATGCCATTACCAAAAACTCATAGTGCCCATATCTCGTTCGAAACGTAGTCTTGGGTATATCTTCCGCTTTAATCTTTAATTGATGATACCCAGATCTTAAATCAATCTTGGAGAAACACGAAGCTCCTTTTAGCTGATCAAATAAGTCATCGATCCGCGGTAGAGGGTATTTATTCTTAATCATGAATTTATTCAATTCGCTATAATCAATGCACAACCTCATACTTCCATCCTTTTTCTTTACAAATAACATCGATGCGCCCCACGGGGATACACTCGGTTGGATTACTCCTTTGTCCAACAATTCTTGCAACTGAGCTGCCAATTCCTTCATCTCGACTAGCGCTATGCGATAGGGAGCTTTCGATACTGGTTCCGTTACAGGAGCCAAATCAATCGTAAACTCGATCTCTTTGTCTGGAGGTAGTCCAGGCAATTCGTCAGGAAATACATCTGGAAAATCTCATACTATCGGAATATCCTCGATCCTTACAGATTCTTTCTCCACATCCATGACATGAGCCAAATATACTTCGCATCCTTGACGTATTAATCTTCTCGTCTCAATTGCCGTTAGGAATTTCTTCTCTTGCCTCTTTCCTTTGAATACCACTTCTTCACCATCCTTGGTTCTTAACTTCACCTTCTTACTTTTACATTCTATTTGCGCTTCATGGTTTGACAACCAATCCATTCCTAGTATAACCTCAAATTCTCCTAACTTAAAGGGAATTAAGTCAGCAAAAAAGTGCCGACCTTCTTTAGCCACATCACAATCGGGACAAACTTTGCTAGCAATAACTTTCTCTTGATTTGCTACCTCTATAATCAAACTAGGTTCCAGAGGGTACGCAACACAATTTAACTTATCAAGAATACTTTCAGAAATAAAAGATCTAGTTGCTCCAAAATCCATCAATACTTTTACTTCTACTGATTTAATTACAAGCATACATGCTACCACGTCCACATCTTGCACCACATCTTTCATTGTCATATTAAAGGTTCTAGCTCTGGGTTGAGCTGATGGTGCTAGGAGAGACGGCGGTCCAGCAATCCTAAGAACATTGGCCTTCTGAACAGGCTCCTTGCAATTCCTGTCCATATGGCCCACTTTACCACACTTGTAACAAGCCAAATCAGGCTTCCTCGCTCCACTTGGGCATTCTGAAGAGTAATGCCCCTTCTGGTTGCATTTAAAACACGTCACATCCAACTTATTACCCCTTCCCGGGTGTCTCTTTCCACAATTCTTGCATTCCTGAATCTGAGGTCTGTTATCCTTCCCCGGTTGTCCAGCTTTCTGGAAACGGTTCTTCTGAGCTCCATTACCGGGCTTAAACTTCTGAAACTTTTGGTTCTGACCTCCACCATTCTTTCCAAACTTTCCTCTAAACTTTTAACCCCCTTGCTCTTGCTCCGAGCTTTCGAATTTCCTTTTTCTTCCTTCATTTTTTCTCCTCGCAGCTTCACGCTCACCTTCCACTATCATTGCCTTTTGAACCAAGGCAGCATAATTTTTTATCTTCAACAATGCTACTTGACTCCTAATCCACGGCTTAAGTCCCTGTTGGAACCTCTTAGTCTTCTTTGCCTCCGTATTCATATATTCAGGTACGAATCTAGACAACTACGAGAACATCACATCATACTCCGCTACTGACATATCCTCTTGTCTAAGGTCCAAAAATTTCATTTCCAATTGATCTTGCATATAGCTCGGCAAATACTTCTCCAGAATCATCTCAGTGAACTTCTCCCATGTTAAGACTTTACCTTCCAACAAGGCCTTCGAAGACTCCCACCAGAAACTTGCTTCATCTTTAAGGTAATAACTTGCATACTGAGCTTTCTTGTCGTCCTTAACTTCTGCTAACTCAAAAGTTTTTTCCATTTCTCTCAACCACGACTGTGCTTTGATCGGGTCTGGAAAACCTAAGAACTATGGGGGATGAACAGATTGAAAGTGTTTGAAGTTTCCAAATTTAGGGGCCACAGGTTGTTGCAAAAGCTGAGCAAGTCTGCTCATCATGGTGGTTTCTGGGTTTACTTCTGGGTCTTGGGTTGGAATTTCTTCTTCTTGGTGATCTGGTGAGTTGGCCATTTCTTACAAACCTGATTGAGCAATTATTTAGCAATATGATAACATTGCATATATAACAACATTTTTTATAAAATCTCCCTTGCGGGTTTTAAGCTTTACCCAATTTTTGCACATGCAATCCTATTACTACATAATTCTCATATCAGTGTTGTTTTATCATGGCACAGAATAGGGTATTACGAATTTTAAACATGGTTGTATGGAAACATGATATTGAGAACAGTTTATGAGATATCTAGGGTGCACAATGGAAAACAAGACAATGGATTTATTTAAACAAAGGGTACATAAAGAAAAGTCTGGCCATCACAAGTTCTGAAATAAGGTACAATAATATAGCAGGGTTAAACAGAGGAAAAACTGGAAAATATCCCCCTACATACCCCTAACTTCTAACAACTACTACTATAACATAGTTCTGAAATATAACAAGTTAATGAAAAAGGGATCCCGGCATCTGACCAAGTATCCCAAAGCCTACCGGCGCTGAAAAAACAACAATCTACGGGTGCAACTAACAGTCCCGTCTAATCATCCAGAATCTCTCTCAACACAACCAACATCCAGCGAATGATCTTATGTAGCCTCCGGGCCTCAGCATCAGCATCACTAGTGGATGGCCCCTCATCCAATCTCCTCCTGGCAACCTGCTCCACCATTTTCACCCGAACTCGCCACTCATCATCCATAACTGAAGCACTCTGCCTAGACTCTCGGGCTAGCCTATCCACCAAAGCTCCCAACTCAGGAATACGGGAGTAAACAAAGTCTCGGTCCTGGGCTAACTTGCCACCAACACTGACAGATACGGTCTTAGGCATCTCAGACTCAGGCTCAGGAGCAGGGGTCTCTGAATCTGGCCTCAAGGGTGAAATATGCATAGGGATCTCACTACTCTCTGAAGGGTCCTCCTCTGGATCTGAACTAACATACACAGGCTCCTTTGGAGAGGGTGGAATGGGGTCCACTGGGGTACCAGTCAAACTAATCTTTGAATCTGAGTCACTACCACTACTGGGATCCTGAGAGAAAACATAAAACAACAACCAAGAAACAATGTTAGGGTTAAATAAAGCTTCCAGCTAACTCACACCCTAACTCTAGTTTCCACTTTAACAGATATACACTTTCCTTAGACTATACCTAATAGTCTAACTCAACTCTATATGAGCCGAACTTTCTCGCGATATAAATATACCCAAAATACCCCTTTTATTCCTAACTTGTCTCAGGGACTAGATCCTGTAGCTCTGATACCAACTTGAGACGCCCTCAATCTTGGGGTTAGGAAATGAGGACCCACACACCTTTATTCTAATAATTAAATATGCATAAACCCCGATTAACTACTAATAGGATCAAATAGGATAAAGTATGAGGCAAGATTACAACTACCAATCATAAAATATAACTTACAGCCCCAAAATATTATTAAATAAATATAATCGATTCCAGCTGGGAACCGACAGATAACCCATTGTATCTTTACAGATTTCCTTATAAGCGCTTGCTCATTCAGAAATACCACTACTTGCTCTGGAAACCGGAAACCCTCAACATTATAGGGACCACCAGGTACGCTCTTACGAGCAGTGCATCTAAGCCTGGCCATATTCTTGCTTAACTGCCATGGTTAGATTAAAACAAAACATATGAGTATAAAACTCAGCAAGTAACTATAAAGCAGTTCTACGATATCAAATCCAAAATATACTTTACCGAACTCAGGGCATTCTACTTTATTTATTCTGGGTGGCAGATTTCCAACTTTTGGGGTTAAGGAAAGGTTATCAAGAAAAATGTGGGCCTTTCAAAGAACAAGGCTCAACGCAGGATGAAAGCCGACATTCATCACGAATCATTAAAGGATCAGAACAGATCTTTCAGAAAGAGGAAAACAACAATATTTCACTATATGGAATCAATTATAAGATCAACAGATTAAAATCAGGGTTCTCGAGCATTAAGCTTCACATTAACACAATCAACTCTTTTCAAAACAATATAAACCATTTTCATTTTCAAGAATCAATTTACTGAACAGAAATTTTTAGTTTCCTTTTAAATAATCAATTAGAACCCTTGATTGGATCACTTTATCTTTCCATTTCATTATAATACGGGTGATCATCCCGTACCGACCTCTATCCGGTCTTTAAGGTACCAATCGACATAATTTCAGTCTTAAGTTGGACTAGCCCCGCTAGCCTCTTACCATGACTGGACTAGTCACACTAGCCTCTTACGTCCCAATCCAATGCATCAGGAATTCGTTTGGAAAACCTTGAGTTGGAAAATAGATTTTTTGAATTCATTTTATCATTACCAGGAATATGAAATCATTCGGACTCTTTCGAGTCGAAACTCATTCTTAAGTCAAAATTTCAAGAAAACAAAGCTTAGGGAGTGATTTAAGGATCAGGAAGGAACAACTCTTAAGGATTTTGAATCAAGGGTAAAAGGGTACTTAAATTAGAAGGATCAATATCTGTTTCAGGGATCAATAGGAAATTTATGGTGCTCAAGAAATAATGTATCATTACAAAGGGGTTAGCAAAGGTAGTTATAAGGTTTATAACAGTTCATGGCTTAACAAATAACTTGAACAGAAAAGACAGGTTACCAACAGGTTGAATCAGTAAGCTTATAAATAACAGTTTATCAAGATCAAAACGGGATATCTCAAATCATTAACTGATCCATACTCTACATGGTATGAACAATAACCTCTCTATAACTATTTTCACAAGTAATGAGAGTTACTTGCCTGAATTTGCTTTCCTGAAAGTTGAACTACTGCCACCTAGTTTACCCTTTCCTTTCCTAGCCTGAATGCCCTCATTCTCCGAATCTACAATAAAAACCAAGATCTTAATCAGTCATCAACTCTCGTTCCCGGAACGATCACTCAATACGATAGATCGATTATACTCGTGACTCGAATATACGAATATAGCTTATACACATAAGCACATAGCACATCACACGTCATATACTATATTCTTAACCTTTACACTTTTATATACTCGACCATCGACTTATAAACATCTTTATCTCATTTCGAAGTCAAATCGTACTTTATATTAGTACACATAGCTCTTTTTACTAGAAATTCTTATATGAATAAACAAATGGCAAAACTTGCAATATCGACCCTAAAGTCATCCTTAAGCCAACAAGACAACCATAAATCAATCATCCCCTTTCTTTTTATACTTTAATTCGAACCAAATATAGCAAATTAAGCAAAAATCTCACTTACAATCCTTAATTAATCTCTATGATCAAATTAAGCACTTAAATTAGAATTTGACCCTTTTAAGTACTATAAACCATTCGTCCTTAATCACAATCACAATCAAACCAAGACATGAGTCATCAATTCCTCTTTTAAATCAGCATGCAATCTCATTTCTTCCTAGTTAAACTTAAATTATACCAAAATCAAGTCACAAAAATCAATTTTTCCTTTTTATTAGCACAAGGTCGAACCAAAACCTTCACCATGCAATCCCAAATTTGATTTCTCAAGCATCCAATCAAACATACAAGTCCAAATATCATAAAAATTCATTGTTATCAACTAACATACTTAAATCACAAAAGAAACATAACCCTTATTGATACATGCATGCAAACATTAAGTAATTTATCATCCAAATTCTCTAATTAATCACTAATTTCCAAGAATGAACATCAAAAAGTCATATCCATTGCTAAAATCATTTATGACCTTCTAAAAACCAAGATCCCATTCGGGTTTTCAAGAAGCAACACATGCAAATGTTTTTCTGAATCCTTAAATCATAAATCATCCTAATATCAACCCATAATCACTTTAGTTAACAAAAATCAAATCAATAACTTCCAAAAACCAAAACCATTCGCGATTTCAAAATTAATACATGCAATAATTAAAAGAACAAGTTTGATGTAGTAGAGTTCAGTGGTTACATCATTACTCACCACCGGTTCACCGGAGTTCATCACCGGTGGCGGTGGCCTCACGGTGGTGCCCTCATTCGAGGGTGTCCAACCACGAAACCTCCGTTTTTTCATTAATTACTCAAAACAACTAACATGCAAATCTTATATACCAATCATTTGCAAAGAATCATGCTTAAACAAGACGATTTCAACAATAACACCAAGAATCGAGAAGCTCTCGGGTAAACACACACAAACACACACATCGAGCTTTGCATGCAAGGGGATATACACACATGCAAACTCTAATAACTACTTATATGTGTTTAACAAGAGATTTTTGAGAAGGATTGGTGAGATTTATCAAAGAAACAAGTAGTATACCAAGAGAGAAAAAGGAGAGCCGAGAGAGAGAGAGTAGCCGAGAGAGAGTGAAAAAAAGAAAGAGAGAAGAGAGGATGTGGTGCACGGGAAAAAGAAAAGAAAAAGGGGGGGAGGAGTTTATAAACAATCTGGGACAAGGGCAATTTAGTACTTTACTAATTCCCTTTTATGCTTATTTGATCCTTTCTTTTTACTCAAATACAATATAAATCAAATATAAAATATATCTATCTCGGAAAGTCGAAAATTATTGCAAATGACAATTTTAATACGTAGATCTCGAAATTAGCTTTTCAACCATTACTCATAATAAAATTTTGTGCGAACGGTTGATTTTATATGATTTTCGCAAGTTCGTGCTAGTAATAGCATTTTAGCACATAAAAATCAATTTAAAATATAACGACCAACAAATAAATCTGTCCACCATTTTTAAAAAGTCTCTAGACTATTATGATAATAACAGAATAAATCCCACATTTTTATCTTACTCAGATAATTTTATAAAAATGCGTGAAGGTTAAATAAACCTTTATTTAAATCAAATAATTCCTTTAAATTCATAAAAATGTCACAGGGCACATAGTCATGCACACAAACCAGCAATCACACATATACGAACACATAAAAACTCAGGTCTGATCAGAGAATTTTTCCTTCCTTAATCTTTATCATTTTCTACGCGTACCGGGTCACGTTCAACCTGACGGCCCGACGCTCAGCGTTTCGATTACGCTTCTCATTAATATTATCGACCGACACGTCACTTAGGACGAAATACTTTATTTAAAAATTTATTTCACTCAATCACACATTTTCCACATTTTATATTCTTTAAATCCTTATTAGGACGGGTTCCGTTCTACCTAACGGCCCGACAATACAGCTTAACTCCTAAGCTGACTCTTTAAATTGGAACGCTTTTACCTACGCTCCTATATTCTAATATACAGTAAAGACAATTTAATCAACAGTTAATCACACATAATTATAATCACATCACATAAAGCATACTTTATTGACTTAATTATATCATAAAATTCTCAGTCGTCACATTCCTACTCAGAAGTGACAATTTGGGCATTGTTTACTAGTATTGTGACAGTTTGGGCCTTTGTTCGTGATTCTTATAGTAATCACATTTTTGATATTATACATGTCGATGTATGGGGACCTTATAAACAAGTCACTCATAGTAAGTGTTCTTATTTTTTGACTGTTGTTGATGACTTCTCTAGAGCCACATGGGTATTTATATTTGCTCATAAATCCTAAGTGCCTAGTCTGCTTAAAATTTTTATGGCATATGTTACTAACCAATTCAACACCTCTGTCAAAATATTGAGATCTGATAATGGCACGGAGTTTACTAATCATGATTTTACCTCCTTTCTTGCTTCTCATGGTGTTCTTTGTTATGCCCAAAAATTGGTATAAACAATATTCATATTGAGATTGATAAAATAGTCAAAATTAAGGAAGAAATACCAAAAATTATGGAACAGATAAGGTTATTTTCCTTATGGAAGGAAAATAGGCGTGCCTGGTGTGTAGGAAGGACGCGCCCTTTATTTTCATGGCTGATGAAGAAGTTGTTGTCTGTAGGCCCCATGTATAAGGGGGCGCGCCCTCATCATGGAGAGGAGGCGTGCCCAGTGACTTGATAGGGAAGTGAGAAAATCTCTGGAAAATGCCCACCAATGATAAATCTTAGGGCGCGCCATAAGTGAGTAGGATGTCTTGATGAGAACTTCAATATGGTTGCTTGGAAGGGTTCTTAGAATGTCCTATATTTATTAATAACCTATTTGATGCAGGTACCTTATTGAAGAACTCCTTCCTGTAGCATATCTATAGAAAAGGCGGTGTCCGTGGTCAGAGACCTCTGTTAGATATATTTGATAATGTCATGGCTAATATGTTTTATGTTTAGATTTCAGATCTTATTTGAACAGAACAAATCAGTACTTAACTGATCAGTACTTATACTGGAAGTCAGAACTTAAGGGATATCAGTACTTATGTTATCAGGAGATAGATATCAGAACTTAAGTGCTGAAGGACGATCAGATAAGGACAGTAGCTGATTAAAGTTAAGAAGATCAAGATAAACATAAGAAGAGATATGCATGAAGAAGGAATTCCGTGAAGAATGGAATACTTGGAATAGAAGATATCTGATTGATATATTTTAGGAAGCAGAATTATATTCCATATCAATTAGCGAATATCTTGTAACTGTGTAGTATATAAACACAGAAATAGAGTTTACACTATATGTGTTATCATTATCGAGAATATTATTTAGTATAACTCTAGCAGCTCTCGTGATATTTTGTTCATCACTGAGAGATAACAGTTCCAGATTGTAACAGAGTTTATTGTTTAAATAAAGTTTGTTTTCTGTTACATAAGTTATTGAAGTTTGATTTGATTGTGATAAACACTGTATTCACCCCCTCTACAGTGAAAGTGTGACCTAACAAGTGGTATCAGAGCTATCTGTTAACACACATACAGTTAAAGATCCAAACACAGTCATGTCTGACACAGAAACTCCAACTAAGCCTACCAAAACTGAGGAATCATCAAAGACATCAATTCAGAGTCGATATGAGACTATCAGAGTTCCCATATTGAGACCATCTGAATATCCCATATGGAAGGTAAGGATGACCATGTTTCTGGAAGCAACAGATCCAGAATACCTTGATAGAATCAGGGAAGGGCCTCACAAACCTACCAAGCTCGCTGTTGTAGTTCCAGGTGAAGCAGCAATGACCGTACCAAAGGAAAAGAATGATTACACTGCTGAAGATATAGCATCTATTGCTAAGGATGCCAAGGTACGTCACTTATTGCATAGTGCCATTGATAATGTAATGTCAAACAGGGTAATCAACTGCAAGACTGCTAAGGAGATATGGGATGCACTGGAGACAAGGTGTCAAGGAACTGAAACAGTTAAGAAGAACAGGAAGACAATACTCACTCAAGAGTATGAACACTTTGACTCTAGGACTAATGAGTCATTGACTGATGTGTATGAAAGATTTGTCAAACTCTTGAATGACTTGTCATTGGTTAATAAGGAGTATGATCTTGAAGATACAAACCTCAAATTCCTGTTAGCTCTTCCTGAATGTTGGGATTTGAAGGCAACAACAATAAGAGACAACTACAATCTTGATGAAACAACTCTTGATGAAATCTATGGAATGCTCAAGACTCATGAACTTGAGATGGAACAAAGAAGCAAGAGAAAAGGAGGAAAGTCAAGGACAGTTGCTCTCAAGGTTGAAGAGGAATCCCCCAAACCACCTTCCTCAAAGAAAGATAAGGGTAAAGCTCTTATCATAAAATCTGATACTGAGTCATCAAGTTCTGAGAGTGATGATGACTCAGATTCTGAAAGCTTGCCTGAAACTGATGCTGATGAGGAGATGATGAATCTGTGTGCTCTTATGGTGAAAGGAATCACAAAGATTGCATACAGGAAGTTCAGGAAGGGAAAGAAGTTTTCCAGGAAAGGCATAAGTTCTGATAAGAAGAATTTCAGAAGATCTGAAGGAAAAGGAGGAAAGTCTGACAGAGGAGATTATGCTAATGTTAAATGTTATAATTGTGGTGAGAAAGGCCACATATCTCCTGAGTGCAAGAAGACAAAGAATGACAAAGGCAAAGCTCTTGTCACAAAGCAGAAAAGCTGGACAGACACCTCAGACTCTGAAAGTGAGGAGAACTATGCATTGATGGCAAATGCTGAAAAATCAAGTTCTGAGAGCAGTTCTGAAACTGCTGAAACAAAGGTACCTCAGACTACTTATGCTTTTCATACTGATGATATTAATGAGTTGAGAAGATATCTTAAAACCATGTTTGTTAGTTATAGAGATCAAACTTTAACATGTGAAAGATTAACTTCTGAAAATCTTGCTTTTAAGAAAAGAAACAATTTCTTAGAAAAAGAGTTAGTCATGTTTCATCAAACTCAGAAGGATAGAGATGATGCTTTTTATGTTAGGGATGAAGTGCTAAAAATAAATGAATCTCTAAAAACTGAGTTAGAAAAGGAGAGAGAGATTATCAGAACTTGGACTAACTCTGGCAAAACAACTCAAAATTTGCTGAGCAGTGGAAACTGGAAAGAGGGCTTAGGTTATGAAGAAAATAATGAAAAAGGAACTGAAGAAATTAAGCCTGTTGATAAGCAAAAGTCGAAGTTAAAACCTGTTAAGTTTGTAACTGAAAAATCCGAAACTGAGAAATCAGAAGTTAAAAAGGAATTAGCTTCTGACAAACTAAAACAGGAAAAGACAGCTGAAGTTAACATAGGCTTAATGACAAAGAAGCAGCTTAAGCATAAGCTGAAAGATGTTAAGAATGCAAACAAGGTAAAATCACCTAGGAAAAACAGGAATGGAAAGGAAGGTGTGAATAAAAGCAATAACTATAAATCTGTTCCTGATGCTCCTAGGAAAGCATGTTATAACTGTGGAAGTTCTAACCATCTGGCTTCTTTTTGCAGGAAGAATAAGAATATTAACTCCTTATCTACAAAGTCAGGAGTTAAGAGTCAGTCTGTTAGATACAAACCACAAAATCCTTGTTTTCATTGTGGTAGTTTATGGCATTCCATTTATACTTGTAAGGAATATCATAGTTTGTACTATGATTATTATCAAATAAAACCTTCTTTAAAGAAAGTTTCTGTTGTTCCTTCTAGTATAAGTTCTGATAAGAAAACTGTTAACATAAAATCTGATGTTAAATCCGCTGCAAATGTTAACAAACCTAAAAAGGCCAAAGGATCCAAGCAAGTCTGGGTCCTTAAAACTAATAATTAGTGGTCTTTTTGATTGCAGGGCAACAGGAAAAATATTTTAGTTCTGGACAGTGGATGTTCAGGACACATGACTGGAAATAAGGCCCTGCTATCAGACTTTGTGGAGAAAGCTGGCCCAAGTGTTTCTTATGGAGATGGCAACATTGGAAAAACTTTGGGATATGGCAATATCAATCTTGGGAATGTCATCATTAAAAATGTAGCTCTAGTCTCAGGACTTAAACACAACTTACTGAGTATAAGTCAAATCTGTGACAGAGGTTATCATGTTGATTTCTTTGCAGAACATTGTGAAATAGTTAGTAAATCTAAAGAAAAAATTGTTCTGAAGGGATTTAGGCGTGGTAACATTTATGAAGCTAAGCTTTCAACAAGTTCTGATGGTTCTGCAATCTGTTTAGTGAGTAGAGCCTCAACTGAAGAAAGCTGGAATTGGCACAAGAAACTCTCTCATTTAAACTTCAACAAGATAAATGAACTGATCAAGAAAGATCTTGTGAGAGGACTGCCAAAATCAGTGTTTGTTCCTGATGGTCTTTGTGACTCATGTCAGAAGGCTAAACAAAGAAAATCTTCGTTCAAGAGCAAGACTGAATCATCAATTCTTGAGCCTTATTATCTACTTCATGTTGATCTATTTGGTCCAGTGAATGTCATGTCTATTGCAAAGAAGAAATATGCGTTGGTCATAGTAGATGAGTTCACCAGATACACATGGGTGTATTTCTTGCACACAAAAAGTGAAACTGCATCTATCCTGATTGATCATGTCAAACATCTGGATAAATTGATCAAAGATTCTGTGAAAATTTTGAGGAGTGATAATGGCACTGAATTCAAGAATTTGATAATGGAAGAGTTCTGCAAAAATCATGGAATAAAGCAAGAATTTTCTGCTCCTGGAACTCCACAGCAAAATGGAGTTGTTGAAAGGAAGAATAGAACTCTAATTGAAGCTGCACGAACAATGCTTGAAGAAGCAAAGCTTCCAACCTATTTCTGGGCTGAAGCTGTGCAGACTGCTTGTTTTACTCAAAATGCAACACTCATTAACAAGCATGGAAAAACACCATATGAGATGGTGAAGAACAAGAAGCCAAATCTCAAATACTTTCATGTATTTGGATGTAAATGTTTTGTTCTCAAGACTCATCCTGAACAGCTATCCAATTTTGATCTAAAAGCTGATGAGGGAATCTTTGTAGGATATCCACTTTCTACAAAAGCCTTCAGAGTCTATAATTTGAGAACAAAAGTGGTCATGGAATCTATCAATGTCTCTTTTGATGACAAGAAGATCACTGGACTTGAAGATTGCATTGATCATGATAAGCTGAGATTTGAAAATGAAGATTCATATTCTGATATCTCAAGTCCTGACAGTCTAAGTCCTGATACTGTAAATTCTGATGGATTAAACTCTGATGTTATTGAAACTGTGGTGACTACGTCAAAGGAAGATGCACCAATGCAGGGGGAGCATACTCAAGATATTATCACATCTCAAGAAGCATCAGAACATACATCTGGCTCTTCAAATTCTGATTCGTCAAGTTCTGATAAGCCAAGTACTGACAGTGCTGAAAATCTAAATACTGAAGGATCCAACTCAGAGAGCATAGTTTCAGGGGGAGCATCAGAAAATGAAACCGAAGACAGCATGAATCATGGGGGAGCATCCAGTTCTAGAGAAAATCTTCCATCTGCAAGGAAGTGGACAAAATCACATACACCTGATTTAATAATTGGAAATCCTGAGGCAGGTGTCAGAACTAGAACAGGTACTTCGAATGAATGTCTTTACAATTCTTTTCTCTCTCAGTCTGAGCCAAAGAAAGTGGAAGAAGCTCTTCAAGATGCTGATTGGGTGCAAGCAATGCAGGAAGAGTTGAATGAATTTGAAAGAAACAAAGTCTGGACCTTAGTGCCAAGACCCAAGAATAGATCGGTTGTTGGTACAAAGTGGGTATTCAGAAACAAAACTGACAGTGATGGCATAATTGTAAGGAACAAGGCAAGGCTGGTTGCAAAAGGATATTCTCAACAGGAGGGAATTGACTATGATGAAACATTTGCTCCAGTTGCTAGGTTAGAAGCCATAAGGATATTCATGGCTTATGCTGCTCACAAAAAGTTTACTGTCTTTCAAATGGATGTGAAAAGTGCTTTTCTCAATGGAGAATTGGAAGAGGAAGTATATGTTGAACAACCTCCAGGCTTTGTAGATTCCAAACATCCAGATTATGTCTACAGGCTTGATAAAGCACTTTATGGACTTAAGCAAGCTCCAAGAGCATGGTATGAGACTTTAGCTCAGTTTCTTCTGGAAAGTGGATTCAACAGAGGAACTATTGACAAAACATTGTTCTATCTCAATCATGGCAAGGACTTACTTCTGATCCAGATTTATGTTGATGATATTATTTTTGGGTCTCCAAATGACAAACTTTGCAAAAAGTTTGCCAACCTAATGCAGTCAAGATATCAGATGAGTATGATGGGAGAACTTAGTTATTTTCTGGGCCTTCAAGTCAAGCAGACTGAAGAAGGAACTTTTATTTGTCAATCTAAGTATACCAGAAACTTGCTGAAGAAATTTGGAATGCAAGACTGTTCAAGTGCATCCACTCCCATGGCCACTGCAACAAAACTGGATAAGGATACTGGTAATTCAGTAGATATTACTGATTACAGAGGTATGATTGGCTCACTTCTCTATCTAACTGCTAGTAGACCAGATATCATGTTTGCTACCTGTCTTTGTGCAAGATTTCAAGCAGATCCAAGAGAACCTCACTTAACAGCTGTAAAAAGAATCTTTAAGTATCTTAAAGGAACAGCTGATCTAGGATTATGGTATCCTAGAGAATCAGATTTTAAATTAATAGGTTACTCAGATGCAGATTTTGCAGGTTGCAAAATTGACAGGAAAAGCACAAGTGGAAGCTGCCAATTTCTTGGAGGCAGGTTGGTTTCTTGGTATAGCAAGAAACAAAAGTCAATTTCCACATCAACTGCAGAAGCAGAGTATATTGCTGCAGGAAGCTGCTGTGCACAGATTCTCTGGATGAAGAATCAGTTACTGGATTATGGGTTAACATATTTCAAAATCCCTATTTACTGTGATAATCAAAGTGCTATTGCTATGACAGGTAATCCAGTTCAACACTCTATGACAAAGCACATCAGCATCAGGTACCATTTCATCAGGGAACATGTGGATGAAGGTACAGTGGAATTGCATTTTGTTCCCACAGATCAACAAGTAGCAGATATCTTCACAAAACCACTGTGTGAAGCTACCTTTTCAAAATTGGTAAACGAACTTGGAATGATTTCAGGTTCTTTCTCTAAATCTGCTTAAACTTGTTCTATGTTATCAGACTTTATGATCAGTATTTACAGAATTAATCTCTTTGTATATTCTGTGCATTAATTGATAAATGTCTTTAAGTACTGACTGTTGTCTGATATATGTTTCTAAACTCTGATAAGTGATATGTCTGTTTCAGTAACTATTTAATCCCATGAGGATAACTGTGCTAGATACTAACCTACTAGTCTTCAATAAACAAATGATCCCATGAAAGAAGTAATTATTTCTGTGGAAATCTTATGACACAAGCAAATTCTGATAACTGAGCTTAGCTAAGTTTACTTTGTATATCTTATTACTAAGTCACAAATTAGAATAATGCTACTCATCTGTTTAAGTTCTGATTCTAGTAAAACTGCTGAATGTACTAAGTGCTGATAAACCTCACTTATCAAAAGAAAAAAAAATAAAAAAAAATCAAAGAATAATATCAGGTACTCCTTTGAGATCTAGAGTAAAAATGTGAATGGGACGACCCAAGTGCATTGCTGGTATTAAGTAAATATGCATTAGAAAAGCAAAATATTTTTCTTGGTGACTTTTCACACTCTATGATTACTGGAGAAATACTCTGATAATAGCATAAATTCTAATAAACAGTCGTGACTCACTTACACTGAGAAGCCTCTGTAAAATAGAATTTCAAAAGATGCATAAAATTAGCACAAAAACAGTAGAGGTGGACTCATGCATGAACTCATTTATCAGTAGGTTTCAGGATAATGACAGCTCTTTAGCAAAATTTTAATTATGACTTATTTCTAAGATGTACTGAAGTAGATCAGACTTTACTCTTTGTCTGTTATTTAGCTTAATGCACACACACATCACTCCATATGAATGATGAAATTTCTGTGGTGGTCTATGTTATTTTAGATAAACAGTCATTGTGTCACTTCTGCACAAATTCTGAGGACAAGTTCTAGTTCCACGTTCTGATGATTAAGTTCTGACGTTCATAACTAAGAACTTGTATGAGTATTTACTAAGATAGATATCCCTTGTTCGAGTTAAGACATTATGTTCTGATGACTGTTAAGTTCTGGTATAGGTCTAAGTTCTGATCTTTCAGTCTAACCCTTTACTTGACTTATCTGTGAATAAAATTTGGTAACAGTCTCAGATTAATTTCGAAATGTTGAAAGTGGAAGATTAATAGTCTATGGTTAAAACATAATGGCACTCGTCCTTAAACAGATCACTCTTGTTACATGTGCACATTCCTTTTCCAATGACTGTTATTCTTTTTCAAAGTCTAGGGAGACGAGGTAGAATTACTTCTACCTGTCAGCATTCAATTTCTTTGCGTCTCTTGGCATTCTCTTGCCTATATATGCAGCCACTTCACATTAGTCTTCTCATCCCACTTGTATCACAAATTCAGTCTTGTTTTTCATTTACTATCATGTTAGGATTAGAAGCTTAGGGAAAATCTTGTATTGATGTAATTTCTATTTCATATATGTATTGACTTGATATATTAATGAAAACTGTCTTTACTTCAAGATTTTGTCTCTGAGTTATTTTATCTTGTGTTGATAAATCCTGATTGATATTCTGATGACCATTTAAATTTTGTTTTTATTTAAGTTCTGATTCTCCGTCAGCACTTATTCATAGAAATTATCTCGGTCATTTTTAACATGATTCATTTTCAGAATATTAATGTTGCAGTGAAAAACAATCCAATCAGTGATAACCGGTTAAAATTTGAATTGTTTCCCTTGATAAAAGGAACAGTTTTTTTTTTCCCTTGAAACTCGGCAAATGGGTAAGTCATGATTACTGTTTTCTTGAGCCCAGTAACTATCCGTTATTACTGCATGTCTGACAGGTGTCCAACGGTAACATTTTTTTTGTATAAGTACAGCAGAGAGAAGATTTCTTTAATCTTTTTAATTTCTTCATCTTCTATCTCTCTTCTTACTTTTACTCTCTTTCACTTTACTATTTCCGTTGTTTTCATACAGATATTATCTCAAACACCTAACAGGCATACTTGAATTTCAATATTTTTTTTCACATGGCACCAAAGGATTTAATCATTGATGGAGCAAAGTTCGTTCCAAACAACAATGCTGCAATTCTTGATCATGCTGAAGCTCCATCTGAATTGCATTTTGTGCAAGATCTTCTTGCACATAGTGAGGTTGGGTACGCCTTAACTCAGCCTGAATTCTTTTCAAGTCAACAAGTTCTGAGGTTCTGGAGGACTGGCGTTTTTGATGATGGTGGTAACCGTGGAACTCCCAGTATTATTTTCCAAGTGGGTGATTCATCTTTTGTAGTCACTCCTGGTACAGTACGCAGGGCTTTACATCTTCCAGAGGATTGTACTTTCTCAGTTCCAGAGGACTCAGCCCTTCGGGAGTTAATGGCTGAATTGGGATATGAAAAGAGTCTGACGAAACTTGGACAATTGAAACGGGCTAATATCAGAAGAGAATGGAGTTTCTTCTTCGATTGCATCACCAAGGCCTTTGGCAACAAGTGTTCAAATTTTGATGCCATCCCAATTCTAAGTCAGCACATCGGAATGCTCAACCTTCTTCTTCAGCACCTACTGTGAAGCCTACATCCTCTAAGCCAAAGAGAACAAAGACTGTTCCTCAAACATCTCAGAAGAAGCGGAGGATTACTTTGAGAGATGAATCAGATTCTGAGGATCAGATTCCATCTTCAGAACCTATGATATATGAAGCTGAGAAGGCAACTTCTCAGAAGGATTCTGCAATTGGGGGTTCTAGGCTTCTCAAGAGGCTTAGACGTATGACGGTTCCTGCAACTCCCAAGGAATCCACATCAACAAGGAAGTACAAGAAACAGAGGGCACAGAGGCCAGTTTCAGATGATGAGGAGGAAGCAGCTAAGGAAGGGGATCAGGAATCTCTGATCTCGCAAGACAAGGAATTTGCTCCAGTCACTTCTTCTCCGTCAACTCAATCTCAGGAACCTGTATCTGACAAGGCTAATTCACCTTCTATATCTCTTGTTGATCCAGGCACAAGTGCTGAAATTGATATTCAGAACTTGGTTGTGCCTGAAATACTTTTGTTAGAAGCTCCAACAACAAATAATCCTTCCACAACACCTGTTACTGATGCTGTTCAAACTCCTGAGTTATCACTATCACCTTCTCTGCATCAAGATGATGATCAGTTTTTAGGTGAGCATCAGGATATGGCTGTTGATCAGAACTTAGTATCCGATCAGCAATTAGAGGATGTTGAAGCCTCCATTGCTACTCACACAGTTGTCTTATCAGAAGATACTGATTCTTTAAGTTCTGATGCTGCAAATGTTGGAGATACTGGTGAAGCTGCTACAACTGTAGATGCTGATGCAGCAGGTCCTTCAGGACATACTCCTCCATTGACTCTTCCTAAGTCTGAACTGCTAAAGGAGTTTGTTATCAGGGATGCACCAGTACCTTGGAGTGAAACTCCTGCAGGTCAGGAGTGGACTAAGGAATGGAACTCAGTTTCATGTGTTCCAAATGCTTTACATCTTGCTGAGCACTTGACTAAAGCTGATGAAATGTTAAATTCTGATGATTTTAAAACCCAGCTTAGAGTCACTGCATTGAGTACTAAACATCTACAAGGTCTTCATTCCAATACTCATGCAGAGCTACACAAGATTCAGGAGAACTTTATTAAACAGGAACAAGTTTGGAAACTTGATAAGAAAAAGTTCTTCCAACCTACCATTGACAGGGTTGCTTATATTGAGAAAACTCAAGAGAAGCAACAAGCTCAGATTGATCAAATTCTGACAAATCAAGCTTCTCAGCAATCGCAACTTACTGAAATCCAGACCTCAGTGGAACTACTTATCTCTCTTTTATTACCTGCTGATGCCAAAAAGGGGGAGAAGGTAATTAAGTCCAAATGCAAAACCAACAAGTCACTGCAAGGAAAGGATGATGGAAAAGATGACCAAGGAAACTCTGGAATGGGTAGTGGTCATAGTCAAGGTAGAAGGTTTACATCAAGACAAGCTAGTCACAGAACAAGTTCTGATACTGGGAAAAGAATAAGTTCTGCTGCTGGTAAAAGGATAAGTTCTGATGAACTTCTAGATCTTGATGAGGAAATGTCAAGACAGTTATTTCTTCAAGAAAATCCAGGGATGGACTTGGAAAGTTTAAAGGAAGAAGAAGCCAGACTTAAATCAGAGAAAGTCACATCTAAATCTGAAGCTTCTGGTAAAAAGTTACTTCCAAAACCTAAAGGCATTGTGATCAAAGAAAGGATACATACTGAAGAAACTTTGGCTAGATCACAACCACAGATAGATCCAAGATCCAAGGGTAAAGAAAAGGTTGGTGAACCTATCAAGCCTTATGTACCTCCTGAGGAAGAAGAAATTACTGATGGAAAAGATAATCTTGCTCTGACTTCAAGAAAAGTTCTTAAAACAACCTCTGACATGGCTCAAGTTGTTCAGAGTCAAGAAATTGTAAGTTCTGATATTCAGAAGAAGCAAGTAACCTCTGACAGTGCTCAAGTTAACTTGATATCAGAAAATAAATCTAAAACACTCCTACCAGGATTCACTAAAGCAAAACAGACTCAATCTTTGAAGACTACTTCAAGTGGTTTTGAAGCAAGAGTAGTTACTGGAAAGGAAGCTAGAGATAAAACTGGATTGGGAAGTGCTGATGAAAGAAGAGTACACAACACTACTGATGATCCAACTTCCTTGTGTGAACCAGGTATTGGAGCAACTCCTGAAAGATTGAATCAACTAGAATCTGTACAGATGGTTTACCATACCTACTTGAAAGAATACATCATGTTGTATTTCATGACAGATGGTAGGGTTTATCATATAAGACAAAATGCCATTCCGTTGAAGTATTTTGAAGAATTGGAGCATGTATTGTTCTTACTTCAAGTGGATGACAGAATAACAGAGACTGCTGCAAACTACTTAAAGGAACAGATTCAGAGACAGAAAAGACTTTATTCTGTTAAGTCTGACAGCAGATATGTTCCAAAGTACAGAAATCACAATGGTGATATTGTTGATATGAAGCCTAATACTGCACAGATCAGAACATATCTTGGTATTAAGGGGCTTGAATTCAATCTAGAGTCTAATAAAGCTTATGTCATAAGACTAGATCGGGAGTTGAGAAAAGCAAAGATTAATGATCTCAGAGCTGCAATATTTCAAACTGGTGAAGATACTGCAGAGCTTAAAGATGTCAAACGGAGAATGATTGATGAACTCAGATATGCTGAGAAATGTTTGTTGAAGAATTATCTCAGAACAACTCCTGACATCAGAGAGATCAGAAAATGATGAAGCCAAGTCGAAGATCTACAACTGCTTAAATTCTGATATTTATACAGATTGAAGTTGTTATCAGAAGTTGAATTGGTAAAAACTTTAAGGACTGTAAGTTGTAGTTATCTTGTCTATTTCTCATGCATTTGTACTTAATGTTTTTGACATCATCAAATATCTGTTAAACTTGTATATTTTGTTAATTTACAAGTTGGGGGAGATTGTTAGATATATTTGATAATGTCATGGCTAATATGTTTTATGTTTAGATTTCAGATCTTATTTGAACAGAACAAATCAGTACTTAACTGATCAGTACTTATACTGGAAGTCAGAACTTAAGGGATATCAGTACTTATGTTATCAGGAGATAGATATCAGAACTTAAGTGCTGAAGGACGATCAGATAAGGACAGTAGCTGATTAAAGTTAAGAAGATCAAGATAAACATAAGAAGAGATATGCATGAAGAAGGAATTCCGTGAAGAATGGAATACTTGGAATAGAAGATATCTGATTGATATATTTTAGGAAGCAGAATTATATTCCATATCAATTAGCGAATATCTTGTAACTGTGTAGTATATAAACACAGAAATAGAGTTTACACTATATGTGTTATCATTATCGAGAATATTATTTAGTATAACTCTAGCAGCTCTCGTGATATTTTGTTCATCACTGAGAGATAACAGTTCCAGATTGTAACAGAGTTTATTGTTTAAATAAAGTTTGTTTTCTGTTACATAAGTTATTGAAGTTTGATTTGATTGTGATAAACACTGTATTCACCCCCTCTACAGTGAAAGTGTGACCTAACAACCTCCAGGGGTATGCCTGGACTGAAGGCCTCCTCCTTTAGTCAATGAGTGTCCTCATTGGGGATGTGGGGTAAAATCTGGTGTGTACTTTGAGAGCTCTGTCTCTGTAGTCAACGGGTGTCCTCGTTGGGAGACTTCAGAATATCCTGCACTTTGCACCCAAAATTTTGGGATCACTTGTCCTGTAATCTGGTAGGGGCTCCTTATCGGGGGACAAGAGTGCGTCCAACATTTGGGGTGAACCACGGCTATACCTGCGTCCGTGGACTAGATAAACAGCCGGTAGCGGAGGGTTATCCTTGGCCAGTGAGATGCCTTATCTGTGAAGTCTCGAAGCCGCGGACGAGCCTTGGGCCTTTGTGGTTGGGCCCCATCGGCGGACATTCCTAAAGCTAGTAGAAGACAGTTTCCGGTGGGTTTCCATTGGGCCTCGGGACAAGAAATCTAAGCCCGTTAGGTTTCTTGTTCCCCAAGAACTACGTTGGCTTGATTCCCTATAAATAGGGATACGTAGGCAAATTGCAAGGGGTCAGAAGCGAGAGCACAAAGGAGCCACCACTACCCCTAAGCAATCTCAACCACCAATAACCACTACCACCAAACACTGTTCATCTTTTCCGACGAGTATTGTTCATCGGATCCACCGATTACTGTTCATGTTTTCGACGAAGAACCCCCATCACAGATCTTATTTCCGGCTATGAACCTCAGACTTTGTTGCTCCTAAATTCCTCCATCAACATTCTTCATCAAACAAGTTGTGTCAAAACTCCTCAACAAAATGGCCGAGCTGAACGTAAACACCAACACTTACTTAACATTGCTCGAGCTCTCAAGTTTCAATCTCATTTGCCCAACTGCTTTTGGGGAGATTTCATTTTAACAGCTGCTTATTTAGTTAATCTCCTCCCAGCTCAACCTCTTCAATTCAAAACACCTTTTGAGTTGTTATACACCAAACATCCCTGTTATGATCATTTGAGGTCATTTGGTTGTTTATGTTATGCTACTAACATCTATTCCTCTGCTGATAAACTGAGTTCTCGATCTAGAAAAGGTGTTTTTTATGATACCCTTTTGGTAATAAAGGTTATCGAATTCTAGATCTTGATACTAAAAAATGTTTTATATCAAGAGATGTATACTTTGTTGAGCATCTATATCCTTTCATCACTGAACTTAGTAAATCTACACCTCTTTTTCCTGAGTTACCTTTTTCTCCGGATGATACTATTGCTCCATCCACTCTGTCTATATCTCCCACTACTACTTCTGAGAATATTGATAATTCCTTTACTTCTTCTCCTAAAACTTCCTCAACTTCTCCACCTGCTCCTCCTACTATCATCACCAGACCTGTTAGATTAAAACAAATTCTGGCCAAATACAAAGACTATGTAGGAGTCCATTCTCTGGCTACCAATACTTGCCATTATCCTTTGCAAGACTGTTTGTCTTATCAACATATCAGTCCTAAGTATTGTGCTTATCTAGTAAACACTTCCAGCATTAGTGTTCCTTTTACTTTTAATCAAGCTGTCAAATATCCAAATTGGTGCAATGTAATGAAAGGAGAAATTACTGCTTTGGAAGTAAATAACACTTGGGAATTAGTTCATATGCCCACTGATCAACAAATTATTGATTGCAACTGGTTGTTCAAAGTTAAATACAACCCAGATTGATCGGTTGAGCGATATAAAACATGGTTAGTCGCCAATAGTTTTACACATGAGTTTGGCATAGACTATTTTGACACTTTTGCACCTGTTGCAAAAATGGTCACTATTAGAGTCTTGTTATATGTAGCTGCTGTTAAAAATTGGAGTGTTACTCAAATGGACGTTAACTAGCTTTTTTATATGGGGATCTAAATGAAACAATGTTTATGAAATTGCCCCTGGTTATAGAGTTCTTTCCTCTGTTGTATCCAATGATTCTTATGTCCAGTATGTGTGCAAATTGAGAAAGTATTTATACGGTCTTAAATAGGCTCCTCGTAGATGGTATACAAAATTATCTGATGCTCTTAAGAAGTACTCCCTCAGTCCCACTGGATTGTTTACGTTACTTTTCGGCACGCTTTTCAATGCTCGTTTAAAGTATACTTTCATAATATTTTTTTTAAAAAAAAAATTCTGAAAAAAAGTTTCATGTTTAAACTTTTATTCAGAAAAAAAAAATTTTAAAAACATTATGCAACTATACTTTATTGAAGTCTCGAAATACGTGCAAACAGTGTACGTAAACAACTCACCGGGACGGAGGGAGTATAGTTTTAATCAATCTCACAGAGATAACAATCTTTTTACTTATAAATCTGATCTGGTTTCATGGCTATTCTGGTCTACGCAGATGATATTTTGGTTACCGGTTCCTCTACTACTCAGATTTCGACTATTAAAGATCTTCTACGCACTCAATTCAAAATCAAAATTTTAGGGCCTCTCAAATACGTCTCGGGAATATAGGTGGCTAGATCTTCACAAGGCTTATATCTTAACCAAAGGAGATATGCTTTGGATTTTTTACAAGAGACTGGTCTTACTGCAGCAAAACCGTCTGTTATGCCTATTGAACAAAATCACAAACTCATTGACAATTGCTCTACTTTGTTATCTGATAAAGAGTCTTCTATGTACAGACGATTGGTGGGCATACTAGTCTATCTTACAATTACACGCCCGGACTTGTCCTATGTTGTACACATTCTTTCTCAGTTCTTCTCCCAACCCAGAATTGATCATTTGCGGCTGTATACAAAGTTCTTCGATATCTGAAGCGCTCACCTGGCCAAGGCTTGTTCATATCTGCCAGTGGATCTTTTTAACTTTATGCCTATTTTGATTCAGAATGGGGTGGGTGCCCTACCTCTAGACAATCTCTGACTGGATTCTGTATTATATTGGGATCTTCATTGATCTCTTGGCGTAGTGAAAAACAACATACAGTTTCTCGTTCATCTGCTGAAGCAGAGTATCGAGTTTTTGCTGACATATGTTGTGAAGTTACTTGGATTCTGGATCTTCTTCGAGATTTTCAGATCATTCATCCTTCTCTTGTTACATTATATTCTGATAATCAGTCCGCTCTACATTGCTTCGAATCCCGTCTTTCATGAACGGACCAAACACATCGAAATTGATTGTCATTTGGTGTGTTAAAAACTTCAGCAAAGCCTTATCTGCACTACTCATTTATCTACAGCTGAGCAACCAACTGATATGTTCACCAAAGCACTTGGTGTTGCTACTATTCAATACTTTACCTCCCAGTTGAATGTTCGCAATCTCTTTCATACATTCAACTTGAGTGGGGATGTTACCACCAGTACTAGTAGTACAACTGTCAAAGTTAGTTAGATTAATTCAATATATTCTTCCAGTAGTAAGGCTATATAATGTAACAGATGAGGACTAAGGCTCTGTTCACTTCACTTGAATGGAATGGTTTTGGGCTGAATGGAATGGTCATTCCGGGCTGAATTAAAAATTGGCCTGTTTGGTTGGGCCAGCGAAATGGAATCACTTATCCTAGTCCATTCTGTTTGGGCTAAAATATAACAAATCCATTCCTTTTAAAACATGCGGGACAGACTCATTCCTTTCCCGGGGCAAGCAAATTGGATCTCTACAATCGATCTCTCGCTCTCTCTCTCTCTCTCTCTCTCTCTCTCGCTCTCTCGGTAAGATATCTCTCTTCCCTACCTCTGTCTCTCCCCTCTCTCTCTCTATCTCTCTCGCTCTCTCTCTGTCCCCCCTCTCTCTGTCCCCCGCTCTCGCTCTCTCTCTCTGTCCCCCCTCTCTCTGTCCCCCCGCTCTCGCTCTCTCTCTCCCCCTCCCTCCGTCACTCCCCCCGCTCTCTCTCCTCCCTCCTCACCCCCTTTCTCTCCTGTGTGTCTCTCTTGTGTGTGTATTAAATTAGATAATTTGTGATTTTTAATTATTGCATACTTAATTACCTTTGTTGTTCCTACAATTTTTGAATTTAATTTGTGATTTTTGATTATTGCACTTATAATACGATGTTCACAGGAGTACCTTTGAGAATATTGCATATCCAATTTAATGTTCCTGATGTATCTAAATCTGTGATTTTTGATTTAAGTCTCCAAATTGGTGTTTATATATTTCAAATTCAACTTGTTTGCTCATATCAAACTGTTTTATTTTATGTATTGATGTGTTGTTTATTTACTGGCCTTTTTGCTGTTTTGTTTTAATGTAGTTATGGCCCGACTTTCGTTGACTATGATTCAACATATTCGGAAGAAGAAAGCTATTTTAGTATATACACTATGGATGCGAATATTTAATGCTCTTTTCCAACTTATGTATCGCTCTCAATTGACGAGAAGAACTTTGAGAGAACGATACACGATTTTTAAGATGGAGCGAAATCAATATATACATAGGCTGATTCACGAGGGTCCTTCTAGTTGTGTAGAAAATCTTCGAATGGATAAAAGATCATTTTATAAGTTGTGTTTTATGTTGGAGTCAAGGGGTTATGTGCAAGAAAGTAGACACGTTAACGTGGTAGAAAAATTTGCTATGTTTCTTAATATTCTAGGACACCACACAAAAATGAGAATTGTTCACACAGATTTTTAAAGATCAAAGTAGTCAATCACTAGGTATTTTCATGCGGTACTAAATGGGGTCTTGAGATTGCAAGGAGATTATTTTAAGAAACCCGAGCCAATTCAAAGCAACTCAACCGATAAAACGTGGAAACATTTTAAGGCATATGTAAAATACACTATATTTTACATTATTTACATAAGCTCTATGACAATGTGCAACTTAATTATGTATATTTATTTACAGAATTGTTTGGGAGCTTCTTGTATTCTTCACAATTACATTCGTACTGAATCAGAATTTGATCAAGCTGAAATTGAGTTTGATCAGCATAGGCCCGAGGACCCCAATGATCAAAATGAGCATGAGGCGGACGAAGATTACATCACAACTATTGGCACTTCAGATGTGTGTACTGCATTTAGAAACAACCTAGCTGACTCGATGTTTAATAATTGGAATCAGTAGATTATTTTCACTGTTATTAGACTCTGACTCGATGTTATGTTTCCTGGAAGTAAGCTGTAGCTTATTGATGTTTATCTTGTAATTGAATGGTAGTTTGACTAGTTGATGAATGTACTAGAATTAAGATGAATGGTAGTTTGGCAAGTACTTCTGTTTTTTGTGCTGTTGCTACATATATTCCCTGCATAATTTAGTCATTACTTGATATATAATTATTTGTTTCTTCTGTCTTCATTATTTATAGATGGCATCGGATACTAATACTACCATGGAAAAAGAGGATAATATTGTGGAAAGAGGTGCAGGCAGAAATAAAAGGAAGTGGAGTGAACTAGAAGATGAAAAATTGGTCGAGGCTCTTTTAGAACTTGTGAATAATGGAGCATTCAAAGCTGACAATGGTTTCAAGCCAGGATTTTTGGGGTTTTTGGAGAATTCACTGAACGTCAAACTGCCAAATTCAGGCCTAAAGGGGAAGCCACACATTGAGTCTCGTCTAAAAACTCTTAAGAAGGATTATACTATGGTTTACGACTTAAGGTATGGAAGCATTTCTGGTTTTTGGTTGGAATTCCGAGAATCAACTAGTCACAGCATTAAGAGATGTATGGGCCGAATATGCCAAGGTATGTATTTCTGCAGTATCTTTCGATTAAATTAATAGATTGCTGCCTATATAATAGTTCATATGTAATAGTTCACTTGTTTGTGGATGATCTGTTTCTGGGATAAAACAGAGGATGGTATCTTTAAAGAGGTGCAACACTTGTTCCCTTTTTTTTTGCTAAATGACACTTATACTTTGCTTTCAAAATAAGAAAGTTTTTTGGAATTCTGTATGATGATCGTTGTGGGAGATACTAGTTGTACCAATAAATAATACCCCGATTTCAGATAATAGCAAGAAATATCTATCTCTCTAAGTTGTAGGTTATTAGCTACAAGACTGTGGAAAGTTTGGAGTGAATGAGTTGTTGCAAGCAATTTTATTTGTATTTGCTTAAAGTTTGTTCAGATCACCTTAGTGGTCCAAATCAGAGAAAACATTCTTGAAATAATGATGAGATAAATGTGTCATGCTGCTAGAACTAGGTAATAATTATATATAAATATTTAGATATTGAGTTATTGACGTGATCTAAAATTGCATAAATAGCTTAGCCATAGGTTGTTTGGCTCTGCATGTCACGGCTATCTACCCAATCGCGTTTTATTTAACCAGCATATCGTGGAAGTAACAAACCTGAGAAATATTGTATCAATGCCGGTGACAAGTGAATCAAGCGGAACTTTTAAGGAGCCTTCTCAATTTCTTCAACTGACTCATTTCCATTTAATTGTATCCTATTACTGTTTTGTTTCATCACTATTTAACTAGAAATTTCAATCATATATTGCTATTATTTTTTCTTATAAAGTCAAGTTGTTCCACTTATTTTTCTAAATTATGCAATGGTAATATTTACTTGTTAAATTTTATTAGCTCATTATCATAGTTTAAAAACCGCCCAGTCGGGCTGTTCATCTGGTCCAACTGGGTACTGGCAGTCCGGTCTGATTCAGCAAGTGGATCAGTCCTGCAGTCAGCCCGCCTGCACCCCTGTAAATCAGTCCATTTCTTGTACTGTGTAGGTATGAACCAGCCAGTTCAATCATCAGTGACAGTTTGACTATCCGCTGATCCGCATACAAATTCTAAAATATTAAAAGGTTACAATGGTAGTTGTGAACCTTTAAATTGTCATCTGACTGGAGGGGCACTAACCAGATGAGATATATGCATATGTTTGTTTGCAGTCTCATGTTGGGGCTTTGAAATGGAGGACCACACCATTTCCATATTTTGATGATCTTACGATTGTCTTCGGCAAAGATAGGGCAACTGGCCATAATGCTGAAAGTGCAATGGAGGCGGAAAAAAATGTTAATTTAGAAGAAGCTGCTGTCGCTCAAGGAGGGAATGATGAGTCAAGTATGCAAGCATCTGATGAGTCTAGTTCTAAAAGGAGTTCGAAGAGAAAGAAGGTTGATGTTGAGCAAATGGCTGAAATGATGTATAATGCTTCTAAAACGATAACAGCTGAGTTTGCAATTTCAACTAAGGTGATGGCAGCTGAATTTGCGAGTTCCACCAAGTTATTAGTTGCTGCAGAGACAGATAAGTTGGAGAAAAAGGAAAAGCTTATGGATGAGTTGTCAAAGATCTCTGATATTGATGTTGTACAAAGGTTCAAGGCTGCAAAGAAAATAGCAGATAGTGAGAATTTGATGGTATTATTTTTTGGAGCATCAGATATAGAGAAGAAACATCTTGTTGATGTTATACTTGCCGGTGAAATATAATCGTTATTGCAGGTATATAGTTTAATTTTTTTTTAATATTTTTTCTAGACATCATTTCCTTCCTGATATTCTTTTTATTTTTGTGTAATTTGGGAGTATGTCATGCAAGAAGTCAGGGACAAGAAGAGTCAGGATCTTCCTTTTGTACTTTATTTAATGACTTACCAATTATGTGACTCAATTGAAATGTTATTTTGTTGCTTTTACTCGTATGAATGATATCAATTTTTAATTTGGTACTCGACATTTTATGTTATGTATAGATAATTGTACTTATTTTACGGTAAATATTATTTTGTTCGAAAAGTTTCAAATATCATTTGTTCAAAATTAAAATTAATATTGAGTTTTAAAGAATTTGATTCATGTATTATAGAAAGATCAAAGTAAAGATATTAATCTTATAATACTTAAAATAAATATGACTTAAAAATAAATTAATAATATTTATTCCATTATAATCAAAGTTAAAATAAACGATTAAATACAAGAGATTCAAAAATATGTTGACCAATTTCATTCCATTCCGTCGTTGAAAATGGACAAGTGAACAAGAGAATGGAATGTTCATTCATTTCCTTCTCCATTCCATTCCTTTGCCATTCCATTCCCTATTCCATTCCATTCCTCCCCTATTCCATTCATGCGAAGTGAACACAACCTAAGTTTGTATGAGAGTTTATTAATACAATTTCCTCTCTCTCTTTCCTCTCTCTCTCAAATGTATCATGAATATACAGTTTGACAGTCTTGCATTCGGGATATGAAATTGAAGAGAAAATAAAAAAGTGTATAATGCGTCAAGTAAATAAATGGATTAGGAATAAAAATGAAAATTTGCAAAAAGAATTAGAATTAAAAATTGTTGCATACACAATGTGCACCCCGTAATATTACACATGCTCTTCTAGCATTTACAACCAATACATCAGAAATTTAACTTGGGGTGGACACAAGACATTCTTATGAATTTTGTTACATGAATTCATTGGGGAATCCAGATCTCCTGTTGTTTATCTGCCAATGTGATATCCTGTTTTAGCCCTCTGCGCAAAAATGACATAGA
Source organism: Apium graveolens (assembly GCF_009905375.1). Taxonomy (NCBI): domain Eukaryota; kingdom Viridiplantae; phylum Streptophyta; class Magnoliopsida; order Apiales; family Apiaceae; genus Apium; species Apium graveolens. The sequence goes on from NC_133653.1 coordinate 141,631,337, forward strand.
GAAAAAATGCATGAGAAATTAAATGCACATCATCTTCAGACCAATAAAATGGCATTATAAACGTGAACTTGAGAATTAAGCCTCCATCATAAGAAATACAACAAATTTGGCCATTGTTAAATTGGAAGCAAAACAGAAGGTTAACTCACTAGTTTATGGAACTACAGCAGTTGGTCAGCAGGTTTTAGGCGAGTGAATCGATCACATCCAAGGAAAACCACGAGAAGCCTCGGAATTTGCAAGAAAATAAACCTTACAAACTGGCAGTAATTATTATTTGATAACCACAGCTTCAACAGGTGAATAGGAGGATTTACAATTTAAGCAGTCATATTTCACTTACTGAACTGAAGTTGTCAGAAGTCTATTGCTTCAGAAACCTTTCTTCTACTCCTACTAAAAAGGAGATGAGACGGTGAATAAAGGAGTGTGTATTCAAAAGACAAACAGATGAATTTACCACACATGTGGTCGTCAGAGCATTGTCACACAAAATATAAACAATAATTTCATTACTAATATGAACATTATCATCAAGAAACAACTGTTCCGCAACTTAAAAATGAATAGAAAACAATTCAATCAAGCAACAACTGTTCTCGCAACTAAGAAAAGGAGTTTCATAGAAGCAAATTTTGTCTTTAACTCACGATCTTTGTACTCGTTAATTATCAATTTTAATTATTTTAATCAACATACTATTTTGCTAAATTACAATGATATACTTGTTTGTCTGATATATACATTTTGTTTCAGTCATTTGTTGAGCTTTGTGGAACTACATAATAATCTTTCTGCCCCTCCTATTAGGTTCAATCTGAATGACCAAACATGTATTAATATAAATTTTATTAGGTTAAGTTGCGACCAAATCAAGCATGATATTTAAAGAAAACAAGGAAACGTGTACTCTTGACCAACTGATTCAGTTGAAGAAGAGGGGCTGCATTGGAAATGTAACAAAATAAGTGATAATGCTAAAGATGGAAAGGACGGCTACTAACCTAAATGTCCAGAAAATGTGGAGGCTTAATACATGTGCTAAATGAATTCTAGGGCAAAGGTGGTAATTTTTTAGGAGACCAAGGCTTCGACCTTATTTTCTCCTGCACAGCTTTATATACTTCAAATTATTTGATTAATCAAGTTAATCAGATCATTAGCTCATTACGAATCCTAGACTTCTAGCAGAACGTAAGTAACAATAGAACCCCTAGATTTAGGCAAAAACTTCCACAATATTTTCCCAAAAGTTTGGCAGTAAATTTGTGTCAAGCTATGTCTGCATATTATAATTTACTCGGTTCAAGCTGCATATAAAACTTTACTTGTAAGTAACAGTGAGCAAATTTTCCTATATTTATCAGCAACAAAGTGTACATAATATGCAACTGTTTTCTGTCTATTATGTTATGTGTTTTGACGAAGAGAAAATCATTTGAATTTATTTGATTAAATAATTCTCTTCTATGTACAACAGAAGTGGCTAGATGATGTATTATATTGCTAAGCCATGCTAGTTAAGAGCTTGACACTCAAGTTATCAGGCCATATCAAACCAGATGATATATCACTAAATTTGCGGCATTGTTTTAATATTCTGCAGTATTTAGTCTCTTATTTTTCTTTTACTTACCTGAGACACAGAATATTGACTGTTGTTGGGCGAGGGAACATCACTATAGAACACTGACCCCGGCATTTGGTCCTCTGCAAGTTCTCTCAATCTCTCAAGTTCAGGCATGACAACACTGCCAAGATCTGGTCTGTCCTTTCTTCTTAGCTCAGCACACTTAAGAGACATCTTGGCAAATCCTAATGCTTTTTCGACAGGCCAGTCAGGGACAGCTTGATCCAGAATTTCACGAAACATCCCCTTTTCTATTGCCTTCTCAACATGGTGAGTCAAACCCATAGGTGGCTTGGCAGTTATTATCTGTAAGAACATGATCCCTAGAGAGTATACATCAGACTTTAAACCGAGCATGCCTGTTTGTTGATACTCTGGATCTATATAACAGAACGTTCCAGCCGTGGACGTCATATGATACTGAGTAACAGCATCTGCAACAGATGGGGGAACAATCCTGGCCAACCCTACATCGCTAATCTTGCTCACAAAGTTGCGGTCAAGCAAGATATTTCCAGGTTTTAGGTCTCGATGTACAAGTGGTTCAGGTTTTGTCTGGTGAAGAAAAAGAAGACCAGCCCCAATTTCAGCTGCAATTCGGAACCTATGCTGCCAAGAGAGTGGTTTTGAGTTTCCTTTCAGGAGGAGCCGGTCTTCTAAACTTCCATTTGACATATACTCATAAACTAGACATCCATACTCAGGACAGGCGCCTAGGAGAAGAACCATGTTAGGATGCCGAATGCAACTCAATATTTCCACCTAGGAATGTTTTTAACAATGTGCACAGTAAGAAGGCATACATATATGTTGATTATGAAGGGAAGTAAAACTAATGGAACATAGCCATGTAGCAACAATTGGATGTGGCAATATAAAAAATTATTATACTGTCTTGTTTGTTCTTCAACTTTCTTCTGGTAGTACATCACCACTTGTTAGCTCCACATTTGTTATAGAAAAACCGGAATGAAATATAGTGAATACCTATGTTACCCGGACTCGGGTTCGTATCCAAGTGTCGGACTCGGCAATATTCTGAAAAATTTACATGTTTTTTGCCTAAAATAAGTGTCCAAGTGTCTATACCCATGTCCGAGTGTCGAGTGTCCGACACGGGTACTCGAAGCAAAATGAAGAGTCCGGGTAACTAAGGTGAATACGGTTTATATATTAAGACCGCTGTAGTAAAGAGGTTATGAATGACTATAGAGTTGGTCCGTTTTTGTAATGACTTCAGACTAAATGTCAGCTTTGAACAGGTTTTGGAACGATTGACAGTGATTGTTAAAAATAAAAAATCAGCAGAAACAAATGTACAATGGAACATTATAAACATGTATAGTACTACTTTAAATGTGTTCATCACCAAAATATTACCTCTTGTTGAAACTGTGTCTTTCCCTGAGCTGCATCTGGGCGTAGAACCTTGACAGCGACAGGCGTATGGTCCAGGTAACATTTGAATACTGGCCCATAGCCTCCTTCACCAACTTTACGTTTTTTTGCAAAAAACTCTGTTGCAGCTTCAATCTCCTCGATTGAGTACTTTCTGTACCTGACATCTGATTTACCTAGGGTATCTAGTACCTCATTTTTTTCTTCCGCCTCTTTGAGTGCTTTCATCTCTGCACTTCTTCTTTTCTGTGCTTCCATTTCTGCAAGCCTCTGAGCAGCCTCAGCATGCTCTATAGCCGCTCTGGACTTGGCCTTTTCCTTTTCCACAAGTGCCAATGCAGATTCTTCAGCTATTCGTGCCTCTTCTAATTTCCGTTCTTCTTCTGATTTCCAGCGCTGTAGCTCCATTGCCTTTACGTAATTAAGATTACATGAGAAGTCCATATAATAGTAAGTAATAGTCATTGTGTACCTACTCCCTTCTTAAATGGCTGTATCAACTTTTTTAAGTTCTGGAGTACATTGCCATTAATTACATATTTCAGGAATACTATCATCATTTAGACAAAATAAAAAGGAGAAGGAAAACCATTCCACCTTTTGTTTTGCCGAGAGTGCTTCTTTACAAGCTGTACTGTACATGTCCATTGTTTGCTTGAGCTCCAGCTTAAGCCTTCTCATCTCAGCTTCTACATCATCCTGCAAGTTAAGGATATAAAATAAGTAGACACATATCTATACCTCGTTTAGTTAAAGACAATACATGAAGATATACACCATAAGTCATAAAACAAGCACACTTGGTCAGCAGGCTTCTAATTGACTTGGAACTTAAGACCGCTTAAAGAGTCTACTTAATTCCACAAAAACAGTACCAAATGATTCTTGTGTATTGAAACTAAAGGCATGATTCTTGTGTGTTGGAACTTGGAACTAAAGGCACGATTCTTGTGTATTGAAAGCTAAAAAGGACTTCGACATTACTAAATATAAACTTGACCTTTGAAGTACCAAATGGTTATTACATAACAACTCTTTAACTTTACAAATTTTACAACCAGGGAGAAGGAATGAGAAGTAAAGGCATTGTCCAGAAGATACAACATGGGCATATCCCTTCCCTTTTGCAATAAATTTATAATTTACTTTATTAGGTACAAAGTTGGTATCAACCACGTAATAAAAAATGGATCTCCCTTCATCATTGTAAGATAGAGAGTAAGAAATTAATGTTTCGTATCGCTCTCTTTCATGCTGGTAGAATTAAGATTTGATAACGTACCATTGGCTGTGAAGCAGATGAACCCCCGTCAGAGGAGGAATATGACAGTTCAGTTGCCGTGGCGGTGTCCACCGACATACGCCCAAAGTCAAACCCTTGGCTGTCTCCGTCTGACATGTTAGAAAGCCTTGGGGGAGTCGTGCTCATGTCGAAACTTTCACCAAATGACGGAAACATGCCATCTGTGCTCGGTCTACCAGAACTAACAAATGATATGTCTAGATTAAATTGTGACAAATCTCCATACGATTTTCCATTCAGCCCATTCCTGTGCGAGAATGGTGATCTGTTTCCAGTGGAAAATATATACTATGAGTATTGACTTTATTCCTTATAATCAGTTAAACCACACTGTTTTTATTTTCCACAATTATTCCTTGTGAATTATATATATTACTCCAAGAATGGCGTTATGGCGTGCCATGTGCACATTCTGACCAAGCAGATGCTATGCCTATTTTTCTACCAGGACACCTAAGCGACGCCATAACAACATGGTTGGTCATCAGATTAAGTGTAACCTACTAAAACTACAACCTGTGTAAATCAGATGCATACATTTTAATTGATCTATATAAGGTACTCTGGTCAAGTTAAGTTTTGTCTTACCTGAAGCTGGAATCAGTTTGACTGACTTGTGATGATTGATCAGATGGTGGTCTCAGAACTCCTGTAAGAAAATACAAATGAGTTAGCAAAAATAAAGCATCTGGAGGCAATCATACTCCCTACCTTTTTAAGTTTTAGGATAAATTTTCGAATAGTTTTAGCTTGGCTTTTAGCAGTGTCGTGAAAAATTTAATCCACCTTGAAATATTCAATGACACTTTAGGGACATAATATTAGTCATTATCTAATTTAGATGGGCAAACTTGATTATGAAAGAAATATAGAGAAGGTTGTATCTTATATCTGGATGTTGGAACATATGCAGTAAAAGTTAACTTGAAGAATATATATCCATTGCATGCTGTACAATTCATAAACCTTTTGAGGCGAATGCATTCAATGATGGTATCTCTGCATCAAATCTTGAGGTGGCCTGATTCAGTATTTGACTACGGATCGGTGAATAGGCTGGAGCAGATCGAGAAGCAGATCGCGTAGTAGAAATCTTTCCTTTTGATACAACATATACAGTACAGAAATCTGGTAGCCCTTTTAATACACTTCCAGGAATATCTTTCAACTTGAATTTCCTATGAGAAAATAGTAGTAAACTCAGTACATGAGATTATGTGAATACAAATTTGAACCTTAATGTCGTGTTCAGTTGGATGAGATGTGATGGTGATGGGAATAGAATGAAAAATGTGAAGAAGAAATGAGGTGAAATATAATGATTAGTTAAGTGAGTCAATTTATAATAGTGAGATTTGTAAAAGACATGACTAGGAAATGTGAAAAGCATTCATTTCCGAATAAGAGGAATTAAATCTAATTTAAATTTAACGAACATAATAGAGGAACTAATGAGTATATTGCATATATGACATGTAGATTCCATTTAACCGAATTCAGCATAAACAGCAAGCATTCAGACATATGCTTTATTTATTGGGCAACTCCAAATTATCAAGGAAAAAGTAAGGACACCTTACGAAAGAAACAATCAATAGGAATAGACTGGGAGATTAAATTTTTGTCAGATCTGTGTAGTAACTTGATGTTTAATAAATTGTAATATGACTTCTGCTGACTCCACCTTATCTAAAACAAGATTAAATGTATATTCACTAGCTACACTTGAGGAATGCAATACAAAGAAATATAAATAGAATGGTTAAGTAAAAAATAAATGTTAAAGAGCTCATCAATCTTTGTTTTCAGGTTCTGCAAGAATGCATGATTTGAGATTAGAAAATACTGATAACTATCCACTGCTCCCTCTCTTCCAGAATGATACATCACTTCAAAGACAATGTTTTGGGTGGGACTAATATTAAAGTAACTGTAGGTCAAGACTTGTCTTCCATATTAGTATATCACCTGTACTTTTTCAATATGATAAAAACGTAATCTTTGTGTAAGTGTAGGTAAGACCATGATTTGCTTTAGTACGATACCAAAATTTATAGACCTATCTTAAGTACATTACTATCTCGTGACGTCATCATAAAATAATTTTTTAAGCCACCCAAATGACTCTTTTTTGCATATTTCAACTGAAAAAGAAAAAAACTAACTCAAAATAATATGCTTACCTGAAAAGACCACCCTTTGAGCCGGCACCCATAACTAAAACCTCTATTGCTGATTCTGTAACGTAACTAACTATTGCTTTGGCTACATCTGTATCTTCTATCACGATATCTTCACAGCGAATCTGATAAAAAAATTAATATGTCATGGCATGAAAGTTAAGATGTAAAAGATAATAAATCAATGGTATGCTAATTATTTTGCTATGCTTTAACTATTTATTCTCAACTTCTAACTAAGGGACTGTTGAAAACATAAAGCTAGAATACTTACATCTTTACGAGTACAAAAACAACGAAAAGGAAGGAACAATTCTTTGGTGGTCTGCGGATTAGCATCTCCACTTTCATCAGAAATCTGGTTTGATCCTAATTCCATATACTAAACAGAGTTAATCTTACTGCATAAAGATTTGGCTCAACTTTACATGTCACATACTGTAACATTTCACATCGATAAGAATAAGAGTGTTTCGGTAATATCCCGTAATTTTTTAATCTTTATCAGATTTTAAACTTTTTTATTCGATTATTCTATTATCAATCTAATTTTAAAAAATTACGGAATATTACACATACGGTGAAAAAACGTGAGTCTTGATATTTATTTAGCTTGTAATTGATAAAAGGAGAATCACATTAAATAATATCTCTATCTATTGCTAGATCATAGATGCTTTAGAATTGGTCTTATTTTCACCTTTTCCTTCTAAATGCTTCAACATACAAAATGCACTATGTCTCGCAAATTCCCCTCCAGATAGGTTCAGTTCCCTCAGCAAATGGAAACTCTAATAATTGCATTTGGGGTGTTTTTACACTTCTCTTTTCTGTAACTTTATATTCTACGAACTGTATTGTTCTCTTTTTGCACTAATTGTTTTGTTTCATCATTCCCTCAACTATATTTCTTCTAATATGAGTCCGATGCTTTTGCCATTACATCCATTGTTACTTCCTAGTGCCCTATCTTCGACCAAAATACTGAAGTAAATAATTCCGATTCATCCAAAGATCACTTTGGCTTGGCAGTTACACACACAGGAGAGGGAGGGAGGGAGGGAGGGAGGGAGGGGGAGAGAGAGAGAGAGAGAGAGAGAGAGAGAGAGAGAGAGAGAAAGAGGGAGGTACTTGGAGGGAAAAGGGATGCAGAGGATCCTTGTAGTTTAAGTTTGACATGCAAAAGAATAACAGCTTGGCCCTTATTGAGAATAGAATCAACAGCCCATTTCATAGCTACTTGGCTTCCTTTATCCTTGTCAATTGCCACTGCCACCAATTTATTTTTTGTAGCAGCAGCCATTCCTCAAATGCCAATCTCTTTGTTCTTCAACCCCCCCTTCACATTTATTACAAGAGGATTAAAAAATCTGCAAAACTTCTTTTTTTGGTTCTTTGCTTCTGAAACTTCTTGATCACACAAATTTTCATTCTACCTTGCAGTGATTAATAAAACCGAAAATGGAAATGTGTTAGTTGTTTATAATCTTTGTATTAGGGATTGGAAAAAAAGAAGATTGTGTAAAGATACAAATGGGTTCTATGCATTTTCTTTGTACGAGTACGAGGAGGTCCATCTTTGGCGGGTTTGCTGTTTCTCCCATTGCTAACTTAATAGTATGTGTGTGTATTTTTTTTTTAAAAAAATTGTTATTATATAAACTACAAAGCATATCTTTACTAACTATCACCCCTTGTTCTGCTTATCAGTGTTATACCACAATCACAACCGGATCTTGCAAATCAAATAATATGTCTAAGAACATATTAAATTAAACATATATATTATTATTTCAAGAGATACAAATAAATGTACATATTTCAGATCTCACTAATTATTTTATGCTATTTATTTTTTATCAAAAATTAGACACCCTCAGAAATTAGACACCCTCGGAATAAGATTGTAATTATATATTAGTTGATTATAAATTTAATTACTTTCATTTAAAAGTTTTGTAATTCAAATTCACACGTTTTCTAAACTAGTATCTATAACTTGTTACAAATTGTAGCTAGACTTTGCTCCAAAAGACCACCAGCCTCTATTAGTATGATTGAGATGAAAGTCAAGTAATCTTCTAGGGTTCGATTTTCGTTCATCCCGAAATTTATTTGAAAGATACTGATTTTTTAAGACATATAAGCCTAATATTAAAAAATAAATAAATTACTGGCTGATTTTATACTGAAAATAAAATAGTTAAAATAAATAATACCTAGATATACTTGCTCATTTTATTGTGAAGAAAAAATAATCTTAGATTCTGGGATCTTTATAAATCCATATATTGGGTTCTCATACTGGTGGAGTGTATTTGTGGAAGTATACAAAAGGCCGTAATAAACTTTCTTGTGGACTCCAACCAAAATTGACAATTTCAGAAAGTCTCTACAGCCTGAACATCACTAGCAATTGCAACTGTCAAGCCACCCTTTAACCATTATAATCATGCCAAAGCCTTCAGCGATGAACCTATGGAAAGGCAAACCAACTCATGGACCGAACAGCTAGTTACCATTTCGCTCTGCCTTATGATATTTGATCAGAAATCTAGCAATTAGCCCAATGGCCGTCCTTTCGCTTTAAAGCGCCTTATGCAGAAAGCCTACGACTAAGTACACTGATACAGACAAAAGTAACTTGCTGGCTTACGTAACAAGAATGGAACATCGGGAGGAGAACAATTGGAATAATTAAAACGGATGGAGTTGCGGAGTAAACAGTAGCACTTCTGCAAGTTTTGAAGGTCGTCACTAAACTACTTTCCAGCTTGAAGCACCTGCAACAGCAGTAGCAGGCACTCCCCTCCACAGATCACTTAAGCAATGGAACCTTGAAACCCACCATCACTAAATTTTGAATGAAGTCTGAAAGGTGGGGGAGGATCAACAACAATTCCACGCTTAAATTTATTCAATATGTTGTCAACAGCAGCATTGAACTCCTCCGTCATGATCAATATGTCGAAATCATTGATAACAATTTCCTTTAAAGTAAAAATTTCACGTGTCGCACAGGAAAGAAATTGTTCAAAACCCTGTAAGAGAAATTTCTCCTAAAGCCACTTTGGCTATTGGTGTTTCCGCCACGAGTTTTCAAGACCTATTTTCCGATTCTCTTGATGCATGAATATCATGTATCATCTCAATACTTTGATGATTGGGATGTTTATGATCAATTCTAAAGCATTAACCGGTTTCTACTAGAATGCTGGAAATCTCTCTGCCGCTTGCATTCATTATCACATTCAAAATAGCTCGTCGAGATAACTTTAGGAATTTGGAAAAGAACTCATTTTCTGCCATCTATGCAGGTGATCTATGTTAATCAAACCCACTGAAGCCATGGAGGAGTCTGATCTACCCAAGCCACTAACATCTTAGCTTTGACACTGTCTTGTAGTGGGGTGATTTATATATATAATGATGGAAGACAAATAACAGACTGATGGTGGAAATGGATACTTAAATATGGAAAAAGACTAACTAATATAGAGTGAAGACTGAAGACAAAGGTTCTGGGTCAGATATGAGTCAACTTTTGTTAAGCACTGGGAAGGCAAAAGAACCGCTGATAAGTTGCAAGTTGCTGCCATTTGCCCAAGAGCGAGAGATGCTTGTTGTGATAAGATGGATCAGCAATTCTGCGAGAACAAGAGGTTTAAAAAGAGAACCAGCATGAGAGCTACTCTGGGATAGGAACCTGCAGCATCTATGTCTAAACTGGGAAAACTTAAACAAGACTAGTGTTTAACATTTAGCAAAAAAAACAAGACAAATGTTTGAAATTTTCTTACAGGGGCCCTGGGATTGACTACACATTGTGACATTGCATGGTAAGAAACTTATTTAATCAGAAACCTCAGAAAAAGTGTAGATTATATTTTTTGTCCTGCCTTTCTTTAAAGATAAATTTCTTAAATAATCATGTAATTGCTACAATCTCTGTTGCCAACTTCTTTGTAAGGTTAAAAAGACCAGAAAGTATTAAAATAGTATTACGTAACTAGGGTGTTTTGCTGATTGTTGCAGCTACTTGCCGAGTTATACGTTAAATCAGGTGGTTGAAGACTGTATTTTACTATCATTATATACGAGCATATCATCATTATTGTTCTCTTAGCTATGTTCTATTGTAAGCTTAAGTATAAAACATTCAGATAGGAGCATAACAAGAGCTCATTTGTAATGCTCATTAAGAACCGATATTTTAAGAATTCTTTCAAGTCTGTTACGTATTTACACGCACATACTCCTACGTATCTCAAAATATTATGATGGCCTTTATCTATACATTTATATAAGCAAGTGCAAGAGAAACAAACCTGAAATTACTCCCGGAATGTCGATAGATAATTATCATGAGTTTTCCTACCTTGCCACTGTACAACGTTAACCTTCGGAGTGTAAATTTCCATCTTCATCTCCTCGTATAGCATGTCAAGCACTTGGTAAATACCTTCTGAATCAATGTGTGATGAGTCACCAGAGTAAAATTCATGAATTTGAGTGCTAATCTCAATGCCGCTAAAGCCTGGTACTTTTGTGACAGCTCTTTCTCTCATCAACAACCTCATATTAGCTGCATCATCCCACCTCTTAGAATTTGCATAAATCTTGGACGAAATTACGTAGTTTCCAGAATTTGATGGCTCTATCTCTAAAAGAATCTGAATTACCCGCTCACCAACATCCACATTACCAACTTTATGACAAGCCCCAAGCAATGCACCCAATGTGATTTCATCTGGTTTTTCAGGCATCTTGTCAATAAAGTCCCATGCTTCATACACTAATCCTGCACGTGCCAAAAGATCAACCATGCATGAGTAGTGCTCAACTTTAGGTATCAACCCAAAAGATGACCCCATCAAGTCAAAGTAATGACGTCCTTCATTAACTAGACCAGCATGCACACATGCAGAAAGTACACCAACAAATGTGATTTCATCTGGGCATGCGGCTGCATCCTCTTTACACATGCAAGCAAATAACGACAAGGCATCTTGAGCTTGGCCATGGAAAGCAAGTGCGGAGATCATAGCATTCCAGGATACTGTATTTTTTTGGGGCAAGTTCTCAAACACTGTGAGTGCCTGTTCCACACTTCCACATTTTGCATACATGTCAATTAGAGCCGTAGATATATACACATCACATAATAAGCCTTTCTCTGATGCATATGTTTCAACCCAGTTCCCAATATCAAGTGAGCCTATTGTAGCACAAGCAGACAAAAGTCCAATCAGTGTGATTCTATCAGCGGAAACCCCTGCCTCTATCAGACTTTTGAACATTGAAATCACTTCATTTGACATTCCATTTTGAGCATATCTGCCATAAATTGAAAATTTTCACACTTAATTCCAGTAATATATATATATATATATATATATATATTTGTACTAAATTCTTATTAATATAGGTGAGAAGAATACTACTACCAAATTACAAAAGATCAAGTATAGTTTGAAGACAACATTTCAATATTTTAATTTCAGAAATTGGTCAATTTGGAAGAAAAAATCAAACAGCCATTCTGTGGCTGAAAAGGCAGGGACTACTTTGAAATGACTACTGCAATTTCTGAATAACTTGTGCAAATATCTAACAAACAAAACTCAGGATTATGGAGACCAGCAGATAAGTGGCACTTACTATAAGGATCATCAAATATATAAAAGAAACTATGTCACCTTCTTGCCTTCTGCGTATATTTATTGCAAATGACAATAATTGGCTATAAAATTCTATTATCATATATGAGATTGGAGATAGAACACTTGCCCTGTGATCATGGCATTCCAGATTACCAAATCTTTCTGCTTCATCCTATCAAAGACGTACCTAGCTGAAACCAAATCCCCACATTTTCCATACATGTTAATCAGAGCAGACCCAACATATGAATTCAAACTAATCTTCTTATCCACAACAAACCCTTCAATCAGCTTCCCAGAACTCAAATCTCCAAGATTGCCACAAGCTACAAGAACACTAACAACACTCATTTCATCCGGTTCAAACCCTTCTTCCCTCATTCTCCCAAACAAACTAACAGCATCCCTCGCAAACCCCATCTTCGAATACCCTGAAATCATTGAATTCCACGACACCAAATCTCTGTCAGCAATCTCCTCAAACACCTTCCTAGCACAACCCAATTCCCCACACTTGGAATACATACTAATCAAAGAATGCCTCACATGAGCATCTACAACCAACCCAAGTTTCCAAATCATTGAATGTCCTAATCTACCATGATCAACAACCAAAAGATTACCACAAGCAATAAACAAAAAAGGGTAAGTAAAATTATTAGGAAACAAGCCTAAAGACTTCATTTTGTAATAAAAAAACAAACAAAGATTGAAGTTTTTCCAAGTAGTAGTGACCCCACGAATCATAACATTAAAAGAATAATCATTAGGATTTGGGATTTGAGAAAAAAGCAGAGAAGAATAGTTAAAATCTTTAAGATCAATTATCTTGGAGAGTAAGTGATTGGGTTTGTGAATGGAAGTAATAAGAAGTTGTGCATGTATTTGTTGTAATGATTTTATAGATACACATCGAGTTATGAGTGTTAAAAGCTTGTCAATCCAAATTTGTTTTGGGTTTGTCGAGATATGGGGTTTTGCTGTTTTTAAACTTAGGTGGCGGGAGAGAAGTATAGAGGTGTTCTTGGGTCTTAACATATTTGGTGAAGTTATGATTTACTTGAAATGTTTGCTCCTGTGGCATCACAAACTACAGGAGTAATTTGCAGATTGAGTATCTGAAATTTTAGGCTGTTGCACTTTGTGCATCGGTTCGGATTTGATATCTAGTAAACTGTATGTTAACTTTCCAAAAACTTGAAAAATGTATATTTCCGTCAAATATCATCAATACCGTTAGGATATTTGTAATATAATGGTTATGTGTGTGCATAAAATAAGTATGACTGAATTATGTGACCACGTTAAAGTCGGATTCGCATCAGATTCAAAACCTAATAATAAAATTAACTTTTTTTTTATTTATAATGGATGAATGAATATTGTGTATGTTGAATGTTGGCGACACAACGAACTACTTGGATAACTTGAACATTGAACAATATCAAGTGGAATTTTAAATTTTTCTGGAGGGGAAAATTTTCAAGTTATGTAAATGTGATGTGAGACAAGAGTCCTGGTATTCTGAAGATAAACTTGACACGAATACATTTGTAAGGAAGTAAGGGATCATGATTATAGTGGCAAGCTGCATGATTAAGCCAAAACAAGAAAACATTCAATAGGAAGGACAACGACATGATCATGTTGACGAATTGCATGATCATGCCAAAATAGGAAAAATATTAAGGTGGTTTGAGTTTTGTGGTGTACGATAGGGGTGAGCAAAACCGGATATCCCGTTCGGTTTTAAAATTTAAACCGGATATCCGGTTTTTTGGATCACTAAAATTACATTCCGTATCCGGATCCGATTTAACCGGATCCGATTTAACCGGATATCCAGATATTCGGATATCCGATTAAACCGGACCGGAAATCGGATTATCCAGATCCATTTAAAACTTCCATTTTTTTAAAAAAAAAATACTATTTACGTGATAAGTAATACATATTCGAGTTCTGAAACTGATGATGCATGAAACTATACTTTTGTCATCATAAATTAGTTGGGAAAAATAGTGACACGTAAATTAATTTAATATAAATGTTGATTGTAAATTAGCGAACATGATCAATATAAACATATTTCTTATTGCACATTTATATTTAATTTTGTTCATATTTATTTTTTAGAATACTCGTCAAACATAAATTATTATTTCTTACCATATGTCAAATTTGCAAGCATGGTCAATATAAACTTGTTTATATTGATATTACACACTTATATCAAATTTTTTGATGATATTAATGAAGGAATGATGAGTAAATTAGATATTAAGCTGAAATTTTGAAATCCCCAGAGAGAAACCGTCATAATGTCGCTAAATATTTTTTTAAAAAAAATCTAAAATAAATATAATTTATCATGTATTTATATATATAATTTGATTTTATTAAAAAAAGTAAAAATCGGATCGGATCTGGATATCCGGTTTTATGAAAAAATGTGATCCGGATCCGAATCCGAATCTATAAAAAAAACCGGATCGGATATCCGGTCCGAATTATTCGGATCGGATATCCTAATTATCGGATTTTTTAAATCGGATACCGGATCAGAAATTTTGGATAATCCGGTTTTCGGATTTTTATGCTCACCCTAAGTGTACGAGCATGCTCAAAACCGGTATGATCATACTATTTATATTAAATATTTTTATTTTTATTAGAATTTATTTTTTAGGCTTTTATATCCCTATATAAATATTGTTATGATGTAACATATTAGAATCTTTGATTGAATAAAAATCATAAGAGTTTTCTCTTATTTTTCTTGTTGATTCAAGAATTCTTCCTTGTGTATTAGAGGTTTGACTTGTGGATTCAAGGTATTTAGAAATTTCTCGTTCGAGAGTTCTTACGAGGATTAGCGTTTATTTTTTCTTCGCTTCCGTTCTGCGTCAAGTGGCATCAGAGCAAGCATTTCACCTCGTTCTATGATTACTAGGATAGGCACAATTGGAGGTTCTTATGATGGTGATCAAGAGGATGTTAACACACGATCGATTGAAGAATTGAGGCAATCTATAACGAGATTGGAGACGATGTTTCAACAATATACGGAGGACAAAAATACTAGAGCCAACAAAAATAGAGTTTGAAGCATTTTACTTTAACAACTATAGTGGCTCAGTTCATAACAACAATAACATCGTAGTGATTACAAGATTCCGACAGATATTCGATTATTTCATAGGAGGTTAAAAAATAAAGATTTTTTAGACTGAATATTGAAGGTTGAGCGTTTTTTTGAGTTTACAGAAGTCGTTGATAATAGACAAGTGAAATTGGTGGCTTTTGAATTAAGGAGTGAAGCTGCTGTATGGTGGGAGAAGTTACAAGCGAATATGAGACATATCGGTAAGACACCAATTAAATCTTGGAGAGAATGAAGAATTTATTGATGAGTAGGTTTTAAACCACCAGATTATGAGTAGTTTCTTTTTCAGAGTTACCAAAATTGCAAACAGGATGATTATATGGTAGATCAATATGGACATGAAGATAATGTATTTGATGAATGTTCTTAACCAAATAAAGATAATCTATTGAATGTAGAAGATGTTGAAGAAAGAGGTGAGACAACAAGTCGTGAAAATTTTGTATTTTCTCAAGTGGGAGATGATGCTACAGTTAGAAAAGAAGATAAGAATGAAGATGTAGAAGAACATATTAAAGAAGGTCTTGAGAATATTTATGAAGACGAGAATGAGGGTAAGGCTAAACGTCTTGTTCAATGTGTGCAAACATTGTCCTTGAACACTTACATATTAGATAATTTGCAACATAAGAACTTAATATGTAAGGCGAGTCCCCAAAATTTTGAGATTCTGTTAGATTATGAAAATTATGAGATTCTGAACATGATGTGTGTGGTTCATAAAATTAAACTTCTTCAAAAAAGTTATATGCTATCGTTTAATGTTGGTTGGGATAATATATTGGTTGACAGTAGCACAAGTATAAATTATGTGATTGACATTGCTAGTATGAAGTTTAATTTAAGTGGTGATGTTGTTAAGTCAGTAAAATAAAAAGTTCAACCTCAGCACCTAAGTCAAACTTAAAAAAATAAGTATGACCAAGTCCACACCAAGTCAGTAAATGTTGGTTAATGACTCAGAAACAGCTTAAGCAAAAGCTGAAGGAAGTTAAAATAAAAAACAAGGAAAACAGACTAGGAAATAAGAAATGGAAAAGTAGGTGTCAATAAGGAAAATAAATACAAACTCATTCCCAATGCACCTAGAAAAGTTGTTTAAACTGTGGAAGTACTAATCATCTTGATGTTTCTTGCACAAAGAATAAAGGAATAAATAATGTTCCTCCTAAATCAGAGTTTAGGAATATAACAGTTAGATATAAACCACCAAATCCATGTTTTCATTGTGGTAGTGTTTGGCATTCAATTTACACATGTAAAGAGTATCACAGTTTGTATTATGATTATTATAAACTGAAACCCTCTTTAAATAAAACAAAAGTTGTTTATGCATGTGTAAACTATGATATTAAGAATGTTAGCATAAACTCTGATGTAAAGTCTTATGTTGCAAATGTTAACAAACTTAAAAAGGCCAAAGGATCCAAACAAGTCTGGGTTCTTAAAACACTAATTAATTGTTTATCTGATTGTAGGGTAACAGGAAAAATTCTCTATTTTTTGATAGTGGATGTTCAGGACATATGACTGGAAATAAATCTCTTATATCAGAGTTTAAGGAGAAGGTTGTCCCAAGTATTTCTTATGGAGATGACAACTTAGGAAAAACTCTGGGATATGGCAAAATCAAACTTGGATAATCATCATTGGAAATGTAGCTTTAGTTGCATGACTCAAACGTAATCTGATCAGTGTGAGTCAAAGTTATGACAAAGGTTATCATGTGACTTTTTATGAAGAACATTGTGAAATTGTCAAAGAGTCAGATGACAATGTTGCAAAGATTGGTTATAGACATGATAACTTATATGAAGCCAGGGTCTCCACAAATACTGGTGGTTCAGAAAATGTCTATTTGGTAGAGCAACTGTGGAAGACAGCTGGAACTGGCATAAAAGACTTTCTCATCTCAAGTTCAACAACATCAATGAACTAGTGAAGAAAGATCTTTTGAGAGGATTTCCCAATACCGTGTTTACTCCTGATGGTTTATGTGACTCTTGCCAGAAAGTCAAACTAAGGAAATCATCTTTCAAGAGTAAGACTGAATCCTCAATTCTTGAATCATATCACTTACTTCATATTGATCTTTTTGGTCCAGTAAATGTAATATGTATTGCAAAGAAGAGGTATGCACTTGTGATTATTGATGAGTACACAAGATACACATGGGTGTATTTTCTGTACACCAAGAATGAGACTCCATCCATTCTTCTTGATCATGTGAGGGAACTGAAAAAGGGATCAATACACAAAGTAAATATCATTAGAAGTGACAATGAAACTGAATTCAAGAACAACACTATGGAAGAATTCTTTAAGTATAAGAAGATCAAACAAGAATTGTATGCCCCTGAAACTTTACAACAAAGTGGAGTTGTTGAAAGAAAGGACATAACTTTTATGGAAGATGTAAGGACCATGCTTGAAGAAGAAAAATTGCTAACCTATTTGTGGGACGAGGCTGTGCAAACTACATGCTTCATACAAAATACAACACTGATAAACAAGCATGGAAAATCACCATTTGAGATGGTGAATGGAAAGAAGCCAAATTTGGCGTACTTTCACATCTTTGGCTGCAAATGTTTTGTTCTTAAAACTCATCTTGAACATCTAACAAAATTTAATCTAAAAGTTGATGAAGGAATTTTTGTAGGATATCCACTGTTTACAAAAGCTTTCAGACTTTATAATCTGAGAAAAAGAGTGGTCATGAAATCTATTCATGTATCTTTTGATAAAAAAAAGTTACATGTCTAAAAGATGTAGATGATCATGAAGAATTGTGATTTGAAAATAAAGTACCATATGCTGAACAGTTAAATCCTAATGATCTGACAAACTCTGATACTGCAAATCCTGATATCACTTTAAACTCTGATGAGCCACATGTCAGTAGCAATACTGTAAATACTGAAGCATATGTTGAGGGGGAGCCACATGATTCATAACAAGAGTCAAGTGATTCAAATCAAGAAATATCAGTAAATACTTTATCAGACTCTGATTCTTCAAATGCTGATGAAGCAACTACTCATAATACTGGAAGCACTGATTCATGGGGAGCTTCAGGAAATAATGATGTAACTCAGCAAAGTGATACTGGAGACTTCATGCATCAGGGGGAGGCTCTACTTCAAGAAGTCAATTTTCTTCTGCAAAAAAATGGACTAAGTCACACACACCTGACTTAATTATTGGAAATCCTGATAGTGGTGTCAAGACTAGAAAAGCCACTTAAAATGAATGTCTCTACCATTTTTTTCTATCTCAAACTGAACCTAAGAAAGTGGAAGAAACTCTTCAAGATGCTGATTGGATCACAACAATGCAAGAGGTGCTAAATGAATTTTAGAGGAATAAAGTCTGGACACCGGTACCAAGACCAAAGAATAGATCAGTAGTTGGTACTAAACGGGTGTCCAGAAATAAGACTGATAGTGAGGTCATTATTACAAGGAATAAAACAAGGCTGGTTGCAAAGGGTTATTCATAGCAAGAAGCCATTGATTATGATGATACTTTTGCTCCAGTTGTAAGGCTTGAGGCAATCAGAATTTTTTTGGCCTATGCTGCTTATATGAAATTCAAGGTGTTCCAAATGGATGTGAAGAGTGCATTTCTAAATGGTGAACTTGATGAGGAAGTTTATGTTAAACAACCTCCAGTGTTCATTGATCCAAAATATCCAAACCATGTTTATAAGTTGGATAAGGCACTCTATGGATTAAAGCAAACTCCAAAAGCTTGGTATGAAACACTTGCCTAATTCTTATTGGAAAGTGGTTTCAAAAGAGGTATTATTTACAAGTACCGTGGTAAGGACTTGTTGTTAGTTCAAATATATATTGATGATATCATTTTTTATTCTACTAATGATAAACTCTGTGAGAGGTTTGCCAAGCTAATGCAGTCTAGATATCGAATGAGTATGATGGGAGAATTAAGTTACTCTCTGGGATTACAAATCAAGCAGACTGAAGAAGGGATCTTCATTAATCAAGCAAAATATACCAGGAATTTACTGAAAAGATTTAGGATGCAAGACAGTTCAACTGCAACAACTTCCATGGCCACTGCAACCAAGTTAGATTTAAATATTGGTTCATTGGTAAATATAATTAATTACAGAGGTATGATTGGCTTACTCCTATATTTGAATGCTAGTAGACCTGATATCATGTATGTTACCCATCGGTGTGCAAGATTCCAAGATGATCCAATGGAACCATATTTGTTAGCTGTGAAAAGAGCTTTTAAATTCCTCAAAGGCACCATGAATCTTGGAATGTGTTATCCTAGAGATTCATATTTTAAGCTAATTGGATATTCAGATGCTGATTTTGCAGGATGCAAAATAGACATGAAAAGCACTTCAGGAAGCTGCCAATTTTTTGGTGGTAGATTGGTTTCTTGGTTTAGCAAGAAACAAAAGTCAATTTCCACTTCAAATGTAAAAGCTGAGTATATTGATGTAGGAAGCTGTTGTGCACAAATTCTTTGGATGGAGAATTAGTTAATGGATTATGGGTTAGAGTATTCTAAAATTCTTATATATTGTGATAATCAAAGTGTTATTGTAATGACAGGAAATTCAGTACAATATTCTATGACAAAACACATCATCATACGATATCATTTCATAATGGAACATGTGATGGAAGGCATAGTGGAATTGTACTTTGTGCCTACAGATCAGCAATTAGCAGATATCTTCACCAAACCACTTTGTGAAGACATATTTACAAGATTGGTGAATGAGTTGGGAATGATCCAAGGACAGTTCTCAAATACTGATGAATAAGTTGTGTTCTGTAATAGGAAAAATGAGTTCAGAGCTTGGTATCTTTTTCTATGTATCAGTATTTCTTAAATTCTGATAATTGTGTTAAACATTGATTCCATGTATTCATGATCTTTCTTACTTGAAATTCGAATGGAGTCTTAAATTCTGATAATTTACTCTCTACTGTAGTTGCATGATAAACTTTGATAATGTAGTTAAGTACTGATATCAGTCAAAATTATGTACTGATTGATAAACTCTGACAATAGTTATTTAAATACTGATAATAGTCAAACTCTGATTGACTATTAAACACCGATGATTTTTGAAATTATTCAGAAAATATTAAAGTCGGTATTTTAATTAAATTACTAAGATATATTTTAGTGGGTGATTTTATGCAAATGATTAAAGGTGCATAGTTAGTGGTGTATATTCAGGAAAAACGATTGAGTAATTACAACACATTATTTTGTGTAACTGTGCATGTCTTTACTGCTCCTAATTATTTGTTCCATGTTTATTCTCTGAGCACTTATAAAATGCCACGTGTCCCACTAATATGAACCGTTTATGAGTAATAGAGTACAAAGTTATACACAATCAATTTTTGATCTTAAATTATCACTTTATCTCTAATCAAACTCTTTTCCCTATTTTACTTCTTCTTTTTTCTCTCGATTAAACTTTGATAACCTTATCAGTTTTTAAGCTTTTTCATAAACAGTTCGTCATGTCTTCACCAGCTACATCCAAGCCTTTCAATTACAATGGTGCTTAGTTTGTACCAAATAACTATGTAGCAATTCTGGACCATACTGGCATCAATCCTGATTATCACATCTTTTAGGATTTACTAAGTGCGGGTGAAGTAGGGTATGCTCTCACAAACCCTACAGTTGTGTTCGGGGATCAAGTTCTCGCTTTATGGACGACTGGCATATATGATGATGGTGGTGAAAGTGATACTCCCAGTATCACTTTTGAATTCAATGAGGAGGCCAATGTGGTCACACCACACACAATTCGAGAAGCTCTTCATCTCCCTGCTCATACATCTTATAACACTTTCATCGGTGCTACTAAGATGAATAGGTTCTTCACGGAAATTGGCTATGAAAAGGACTTGAAGAAAATGGGGCAACTGAAAAGGCATGGGCTTTGAAAAGAATGGAGCTTCTACTTCGACTGCATCATCAGGGCCTTCAACCACAAGCGCACAAACTTTGATGCACTCCCCATTATGACATAACATATTGGGTACTCTCTAGATCATGATTGTAATTATGATTTTGGTAGAGTATTTTTATATTTTATAAGAGATAGGTTAAAAGCTGATCCTAATGTAGTATACTAGGATAAGTTTTATCAGATTATATTTAATCACTGTTTCCTCAATACTCCAATCCATGTTGACCAAGTTATACAGTGTTTAAGCTCACCAATAGAGCTTTCTCTGATTTAATTTCCAAAGATAAGGAGAGGAATGCTCTTGCACCTCTAAAGTTTCCAGTTTCTGTCAGAGACTTGCTAATTGCAAGGCTTCCTGAGACTTATGCACAACAAAATGTGTAAAGAGCTAAGCTATAGGCTATAACTGTTGGGAACCCCTCTGTAGCTAACCCAAGCTCTATAACTCAAATACAATACCAAACACAAGACACCTCAGGTGTCTCCCAAAAGGCACCTGTTGTAAAAATAAAAAAGGTAGCAAAGTCTAATACCCCTCAAGGATCAGGACTTAGGGCTTCTCAGAAGCCACACTCAAAAGTAACTGAGAAGTAAGGTGGTAAACAGTCTCGGATTTCATAATTTCTTAAACCTTCTAGTACTCCAAAAAGGAAATCTAAAGTTTGATCTAGTACCATCTAGCCAAGTTTCCTCCAAGAAGGCTAAGTTGACAGATACTGATGAACAAGGCACATCTAAATCTCAGATAAATCCAAGGAGTCATAAGGATGAAACAAAAGTTGATGCTCTTGTAACAATCTCTTGTTCCCCTGTGAAGCTCAAAATAAATGTGAGGGAGGTCATACATGAGCAGGTGGAAAGGATTGCTAGAAAATTGAAGAGACAAAGTCACTGTTCAACAAAAGAGAAACTTGCAAAATTTCTATTTGGACCAATCCCACAAGAACCTGTATCTCAAAGTGATACATCAGCTGCTAAAGATCGAGTTCCACAAGAATCTTCAACTCAAAGGGTTGAAGAAGACTCAAATGCTGAACACGGTACTTGTGAAGGTCTGTTTACAGAAGCTAATAATCCAGTAAAGTCTAATGTTGCACCAAATTCTCCACTTGCAGCATATGAGGATTTTGTGACAATTCCTGATGATATTTCAGAAGAGAGCCCACAAGAACCTACTACAACAACTCAAGCTTCATCTATAGTAGCAGCTTTAATTATTTCTCCCAAGATCCAAAAAGTCAAGCATCTCAGAAGTGTAACTTTTGATGTTGATACAAGTGGTGTGGAAATGATGGTTGATGATGCTTGACAGATTCACAATACAATAAATATTGATGTTACTCTTGAAGTTCAACCTCTCTCTTCCATGCCAATGGATGCTCATCCTCCAACTGCATAAGGTATAAATTCGGATCCTTCATCTTCATTATTTATTTAAATACTGATACTGTATCAGAACTTACAGTTGTTTAAGATTCTAATGGGATGACCATAGACAGTCCTTTATCAAGGGATACCCATGTTCATGTGACAATTCCATCCTTTTCTCAGCCACCTCTTATTTCTGTAGGTCAAACTTTTCTGAGCCTTTCATGTGAGATTGAGAGAAAAGATTTAAAGAAAAACATAAATATAGAGAGGCATGATCATTACCTGGAAAAAGGAGAGGTAGTTGAGAGAAGGGATTTATTTAATCCTAGTGAGCAAAATCTGACTCTCAAAAGTCATGATATGAGTGGTGTGAGAAGTAGTGAGACTACTTTAAAAGAACATGTAGATTTAAGTGGTTCTTTGTTTCATTTTGCAGGTGCTCAGATTCCTAAAGAAACAGTTGCTGATCCACAACATGTAGTCCCTAAGTTATACTCTGATCCTATCATACAGTCCACTCCTATCTACACACCATCAATTATTACAATTCCTATTATGACTGAGGAAGTACAACAGTCCATTTCTTCTACTATTCCATCTTCAATAATCCTTGTTATTGCTGTTGAGGAAGTTGCAGAACAGTCCATTCCCTCTTCACCACAACTTTCTACTGGAACTGAAATTCTAGGGCTAAATGATGATTCTCCAGTTCCAATTGCAACTCTTCATGAAGATGCTGAGTTACATGTTGATGATATGGAAGTTTCCGAAGCAGCTGGTTCACATACTGCTCCAATTTCTAACTTTATCTTAAACTCTGATGTTGAAGATGAAGTAGCATAGAAAGTCAAGGAACCAGTTTCTGATGATAATTCTAGTCATGGTAGTGATTTTGATGATAGTGATGATGTGGATTTCTCTAAAATTAATATTGATTTAGATTCTCATGAAGATCTAGATGAAATCATATTTTCTGAAGATATGCCTGAGCATAGAAAGACAAAAGCTGATCAATGCAAGAATGGCTGAAATCTCTAAATCTTATGAAGATGATGAATGGAACTCTAAATGAAAGGATTAAACATATCCCATGTCTCTTCATAATACTTCCAAGCACTTGCAGACAGCTAAAGCTGCAATCAAGAATCTGATACACTGATAGTATGACTGTACATATGTATTTATTTATGCATTTAGATAGTTTTAACATCATCAATTAGAAACTTGTTCATATTTACATAATGCACAAGTTGGGGGAGATTGTTAAAATAAATTGATGATATCATAAATTAGCTTTCAGAGTTTTCCATCAGAGTTTGCAACTGGAAGATATCAGAGTTTATGAAGACTTTCAGTATTTGGCAGATCATAGTTTGATATCAGAGTTTATCTATCAGCATCTGTCAAGACTGGTTTCCAGAAAGTAATTGATTCTATTTAGAATACTCTGATTTGCAGAGATATGTCGGTGTAGGACTTTACTTATTGTAGCAATCATTGGTTGGATATGTATTAGGATTCCTTATTCAATTGTAAAATATCTTCTAGATTGATTGCGTAGCTGTGTATTATATAAGCACATGTTAGGTTAACACTATAAGTATTCGAGATTGATATATCATTGTTGTGCATATGTTGTGTACTTGATGATTTCATGAACAAAACACCTTAGTAGATTTTACTTAGTGAAATAATGTATCACTCGACGGATAAGAATTATAGTCCCGACGGATAACTGATTATAGTCCCGACGGATGATGACTTATTATCCATCGAGTGAGTAGCTTATGTAACAATAAGTCTGTAGGACATTTCTGCATTCACCATTGTGTAGATTCTGTAAGTGGTATTCAAGTCATGTTGACTTTAACTAGATATGCAAAATAGGTTGATTAATTGTACATAGATGATGTCTTGTAATTTTGCATAAGTAAGATAAAGTCAAGTGCCAGTTTGCTACCCGACGGATAACCTACAATGAAGTCGACGGATGATCAATATCTCGACGGATGATCATGAACCCGACAGATGAAGAATTCAAATATCAGTTGACAGTGACAACAGAGTCACATGTGTCGAGTGGATGCAAATGGAATGAGGTAGCCTATTCAACTGGGTTTTCGAGAACAAAAAAGCATTACCATTTCCATGCCATTATGAAGATGCTGGAATAAAGTAATGAAGTAGCATTGTAATAGATTAGATAGTTTTTGTTTTTATTATCTTGTCTTATTACTTTGTAATCTTGGTGATATATAAACCAAGAAGTAGCAAATAGAATCAACAATCTGAGAAATAATAAGAGAAACATTTGTAAGCAGAATTCTTAGCATTTCTCTGTATTCTCAGCAGTTCAATATTTGTAAGCAGCTGTGAGCATTCTTGCACACATGGTTCTCTCGATATATAATATATATTTCTGGTGGAATCATTCAAATCCACCAGAAAGTTTTTAAAGACTCTTGTTTTTAATTACTTGTATTTTGATTCACTTAAGTTTTATTCCGCATTGTGCTAATCAATACACTTATATTTATATTTGAGTTAGAACATTTTATTTTAAGAAAAAGTTTCAAGAATTCCATTCAACCCCCTTTCTGTAATTCTTGTCATATTGTTAAGGGACTAACAATTGGTATCAGAGCAAGCTCTTAACTTACAAAGAGTTTAAAGATCAAAATAATACAGCAAGATGAACAAGAAGGATGTTGAAGTCAAGATTCCTTTTCTGGATAAAGATAATTACCATCATTGGAAGGTAAAGATGCATCTTCATATGCTTTCTCAAGATGAGGCCTATGTGGACTGTATAGAAAGAGGCCCTCATGTTCCAATGAGAGCTGTAACAAGATACGAGCCATCAGTCCCCAAGCCAAGGCATGAATGGTCTGATCCTGACATTGAACAAGTCAGGAAGGATAAAAAGGCCCTGAATATCCTGTTTAATGGAGTTGATGGAAATATGTTTGACAACATTATCAACTGTAAAACTGCCAAGGAAGTTTGGGATACAATACAGATCATCTGTGATGGCACTGAGCAAGTTAGAGAAAACAAGATACAACTCCTGATTCAGCAATATGAGCATTTCCATAATGAAGAAAGTGAGTCTCTCACTGACATCTTTAGTAGGTTTCAGAAACTACTAAATGCTCTAAAGTTGCATGAAAGGGTCTATCAAACTAAAGAT
Source organism: Apium graveolens (assembly GCF_009905375.1). Taxonomy (NCBI): domain Eukaryota; kingdom Viridiplantae; phylum Streptophyta; class Magnoliopsida; order Apiales; family Apiaceae; genus Apium; species Apium graveolens. The sequence goes on from NC_133653.1 coordinate 141,657,221, forward strand.
TCCAATCTGAAATTCCTTAGATCTCTTCCAAAGGAATGGAAACCAATGACAGTCTCATTAAGAAACTCATAAGATTATAAGGAGTTTACTTTGGAGAGACTGTATGACATCCTGAAAATCTATAAGCTTGAAATAGAGCAGGATGAAAGGATGGAGAGAGGAAAGAAGAAAGGAGGATCCATTGCACTAGTTGCTGAGTTGGAAAAGGAGAAGGAAGTGAAGATGAAAGCTGTTGAATTAACCTCAAGGGTCTGTGAGAACAAGGGCAAGGGGCTTGCAGTAGAAAGTGAAGATTCATTGAGCCAAGATGACATGGAGGACATTGATGAGCACCTAGCATTTCTTTCGAGGAGATTTGCCAAGCTCAAGTTTAAGAAGAACTTTGGAGCAGCCAAGCCAAATAGAAACATGGTGGATAAATCAAAATTCAAATATTTCAAATGTGGCTTGGCAGGGCATTTTTTCCAGTGAGTGTAGGAAGTCAGATTCCATTAAGAAAAAGTTTGAGTCTGTGGATTATAAGCAAAAATACTTTGATCTACTTAAGAAAAAAAAAGGGCTTTTATTACACAAGAAAATGACTGGGCAGCAGATGGTTTGGATGAAGATGAAGATGTCAGCTATGTCAATCTAGCCCTAATGGCCAAGTCTGATGAGACAGAAACAAGTTCCTCAAGCAATCAGGGAAACATAAAGAATCTTTGGTACTTGGATAGTGGTTTTTCAAGACACGTGACTGGTGATTCTACCCTGCTCACAGAGTTTAAGGAGAGAGCTGGCCCAAGTATTACTTTTGGAGATGACAGTAAGGGTTATACTGTGGGATATGGCTTGATTTCAAAGGACAATGTCATCATTGAGGAGATTGCTTTAGTGGAAGGTCTCAAACACAATCCGTTGAGTATCAGCCAGCTTTGTGATAAAGGCAATTCAGTAACCTTCAACTCAAAAACCTGTGTTGTGACTAATAAAAGAAGCAAAAAAGTGGTTCTCACTGGTGTGAGAAAAGGAAATGTGTACCTAGCTGATTTTAACTCATCTAATGCAGAATCTATAACTTGTCTTCTCAGTAAAGCAAGTCAGGATGAAAGTTGGCTATGGCACAAGAAGCTATCCCATTTAAACTTCAAGACCATGAATGAGCTAGTAAAGAAAGAACTGGTTAGAGGCATTCCTCTAGTGGAGTTTTCTAAGGATGGACTGTGTGATGCCTGCCAAAAAGGGAAGCAGATTAAAACATCATTCAAGAAGAAACTTGATTCAACAATTGAAGAGCCTCTGCAACTACTTCACATGGATTTGTTTGGACCAGTCAATGTATTGTCCATCTCAAGGAAAAGATTTTGCCTAGTAATTGTAGATGATTTCTCAAAGTTCTCTTAGACATATTTCCTAAAGTGTAAAGATGAGGCTAGTGAAATCGTCATCAATCACATAAGGCAAGTCAATAATCATCCTGATTTCAAGGTTAGAAGAATCAGAAGTGACAATGGAACTGAATTCAAGAATTCTGTCATGAGAGCATTTTATGAGAAAAATGGGATTTTGCATGAGTTTTCAGCAGCAAGGACTCCACAACAGAATGGAGTAGTGGAAAGGAAGAACAGATCACTTATTGAAGCTACAAGGACAATGCTTGAAAAATCAAAATTACCAACATATTTCTGGGCTGAAGCTGTAAATACTGCATGCTACACTCAAAATATTTCCCTGGTCAATCAAGGAAGATGCATGACTCCCTATCAATTGTTCAAGAACAAGAAGCCAACTCTTAACTTTCTTCATGTCTTTGGCTGTAAATGCTATATTCTGAGAAATCAAACTGATCAAAATGGGAAGTTTGATGGTAAAGCAGATGAAGGAATTTTTGTTGGATATGCTGTTGGTAAAGCATATAGAGTCTACAATCTAAGAACCAACATTGTTGTGGAATCAATACATGTTGTGTTTGATGATAAAAAGACTAAATGACTGAAAGATGGAGATTACCATGAGAGCCTCAAATTCGACAATGTGGATATGGTTAGTGATGAAAGTGATGGTGAAAGTGATCAAGAAACAGTGTCTAAGGATAATGCAGATAAATCTACTACCAATGAAGCACAAAACTCAACATCTGTCGAGTTGCATAATGCTTCATCCGTCGGGAGGCAATCTGTATTATCCGTCGGGAGACAACCAGCTTCATCCGTTGGTACTCAAAATTCACCATCCGTCGGGTTATCAAAAGGAGCAATAAGTCAAGATAGATCACCTATAGAAAGTTCCCCTTTCTCAAATTAAAGATCCACAAACTCAGGGGGAGTTTCTAATAATCAAAACTCAATCACACATCAAGACAACAATAAGGTTTCTTCATCTAGAGCTAATCTACCTCAACAAAGGAAATGGACAAAAGATCACCCCTGTGAGCTTATCATTGGTGATGTTTCTTCTAGAGTTCAAACAAGAAGAGCAACTCAGGAAGAATGTCTATACGGCAGCTTTCTTTCCAAGGAAGAACCAAAGAAGGTAGAAGAAGCATTGTTGGATCCTGATTGGATTTTAGCTATGCAGGAAGAGCTAAACCAATTTGAAAGGAATAATGTATGGAAGCTGGTGTCCAAGCCTAAAGGAAAGAATCCAATAGACACCATGTGGGTATTTAGAAACAAGATGGATGAAAATGGCATAGTTGTCAGGAATAAAGATAGATTGGTTGCCAAAGGCTACTGTCAACAAAAAGGAATAGATTTTGATGAAACATTTGCTCCTGTTGCAAGACTTGAAGCCATCAGAATCTTCTTAGCCTATGCAGCCCATGCCAATTTCAAAGTCTATCAAATGGATGTCAAAAGTGCCTTTCTGAATGGAGATTTGGAGGAAGAAGTTTATGTCAGTCAACCTCCTGGTTTTGAAGATCCAAATTTTCCAGAACATGTCTATTACCTTCTGAAAGCACTTTATGGACTGAAGCAAGCACCTAGAGCCTGGTATGACACTTTATCAAAGTTCCTTTTGGAAAATCACTTCACAAGAGGTACTGTAGATAAAACTTTATTTTTCAGAAATGTTAATGGCTCTAGTATACTTGTTCAAATTTATGTAGATGATATTATTTTTGGCTCTACAGATGAGAAACTTTGCAAAAAGTTTGCCAAAATTGATGCAAACTAAGTATGAAATGAGTATGATGGGAGAACTAACTTACTTTCTTGGTTTACAAGTTAAGCAAGTTAGTGATGGAATATTCATTAGTCAAACTAAATATATTTTTGATCTTTTAAAGAAGTTTGATCTAATGGATTGCACATCTGCAAAAACTCCCATGGCCACTGCAACTAAGCTTGAATTAAACACTACTGAAAAGTCTGTGGATATTTTTAGTTATAGAGGCATGGTTGGCTCACTTCTGTACTTAACAGCTAGTAGGCCAGATATAATGTTTGCTACATGTTTATGTGCTAGATTTTAGGTTGATCCTAGAGAATCTCACTTAATAGCTATGAAGAGAATTTTCAGATATCTCAAGGGAACACCAAACCTTGGCATTTGGTACCCTAGAGATTCTGGTTTTGATCTAACTGGTTATTCAGATGCAGATTATGCAGGTTGTAGAATTGATAGAAAGAGTACAACAGGAATTTGTCAATTTCTAGGAAACAAGCTTGTGTCCTGGTTCAGTAAAAAGCAAAATTCAGTTTCTACTTCTATAGCTGAAGCTGAATATTTTGTTGCTAGCAGTTGCTGTGCACAGATTTTATGGATGAGAAATCAATTGCTAGACTATGGTTTGCAAGTTGAGAGGATTCCTATTTTCTGTGATAACACAAGTGCAATTTCCATCACTGAAAATCCAGTATAACATTCAAGGACAAAGCACATATATATCAAGTACCATTTCATAAGGGAACATGTAATGAATGGTACTGTGGAACTACATTTTGTTCCCAGTGAGAAGCTGCTTGCAGATATCTTTACCAAGCCACTGGATGAATCCACCTTTTCAAGGTTGGTAAGTGAGTTAGGTATGCTTAATTATTCTTAAATCTATATGAGTTAATTTGCAAGTTGAAATGCAGCCAGAAATTTAATTGATTTTTCAGTCTTGGATGAAATTTTGGCTAAGTCAAAATTTACATCTCGACGGATGACCCTTATCCATCGACTTTGGTCATCCGTCGAAATATAATTTGCTAATAAAATCAATTACTTTTCTGGAATATTTTATGTCTCGAAGGATAACAGTTTATCCTCATCCGTCGAATTGTCTTAATCTCAGCCGTTAATTCTCTGTACATTATCCATCGAGTATACTCACAGTTTGTAAGCATAACACGACGAATAATGAATGGAATTTTTACAGTTTATTTTTAAACGACTATTTTAGGCAATTTCTATTGGTTACTTTATTTTACTTTATTATTTTTATCAGTTATTTTTGAGATAGTATAAAAGCTTATTTCATTGCAATTATTTTTCCTTTATCATTCTCAATTCAACTGCTCTAATTTCATTCTCTCTCAAAGCACTTACTCTCTTTCTCTTCAAAGCTCTTATTCTCTAATAATGGCACCTGTTGTAAAGATTATGTCTCAAACTGGGTTCATTTATGAGAAGAACAATTTCACTGCATTAGTGAACAATGGTATTCAGCAATCGGATGACTATCACAAGATGATGGACTTTGTGAAGAATTACATTCTCAATTATATCATGCTGGAATCACCTACAATTTTCTTTGAAGTTGTTGAAGAGATGTGGACCACTGCTACCTATAACTCAACAGATAAGACCATCACTCTAACCATTAAAGGTAAAGAATTCTGTATAAATAGTGATGTTATAAAAGCATGTTTCAAAATTCCTGATAATAATGTGACTTCACCACACACTGACACTGATATAGTCAATATGCTCAATTCCATGCACTATGCACTTCCTACTTCTAAACTGAGTGATATTAGGAGAATGGGTCTTAGGAAAGAGTAGAGTTTCTTGTGTGATGTAGTTACAAAGGTTTTCTCAGGAAAGATCAGCAATTTTGATTCAGTGAATATTTCCATGCTTAACATGCTATACATGCTAGTTATAGATAAATTTTATAATTTCAGTGATCTTGTCTTGTTTGAGTTAGGTTTTAAATTAGGAGAGTTAAATAAAAGAGGTAAAAATGTGTATTATGCTAGATTTTTTATGTTATTAGCTAACCACCTCTGTGAAGAGATTGTGCTTGAGAACCCTAACAACAAACTGGATTGTTGGGTTCAAGGAAGAGAAGGCTCATTACAGATTTGAACAGGGCCAATCATCACAAGGATGTGCCAATGTTCTACTTTCCTGTAATGCAAGCACCTCAGGTAAGTGAGGTAAGTTCATCCATCCCTATAACTATTCCAACCTCCACAATTTCTTTGAGTTCAAGAGTAGCTATGGCAACTGTGCCAATGACCAAATAGTTGCCTACCAAAGCTGCCAAACCTACTATTATTTCAAAATCCAAATCAAAAAAAGCCCCCTCTGGTATCTCCCAAAAGATTCCAGTTAAAAAATCCACTAAAGCCAAAGAGGGGAGTGTGAAGGAGGGTAAGTTAGGTGCGGGAAGGGGTGAACATAAAAGAAACCCCAAGAATAAGGTTGGAGAGTTGAGTGAATCCCAGCCTAGCCACACTGTAGTTTCCCAACAAACTGCAGTGCTTAAAAAGGACAAAAGCTCATTTCTAGCTGCATCCTCCCAAAAGGATGTAGCTATTGAACAAAGCTCTCAACCAAGAGCACATGCCAAGAGGGTTAGGGACACAAGCTTACCCCAAACTTATGCCAGAAAGAAGAAATCAAAAACCTCTGGGGATGCATAGGGTATACATACTATGCAAACTGGTGCTAAAGACACAGTCATTGCACTTTCATAAATTCAGCTTGATGTGGCTCCAATAAATGTGGAGTCACAACCAAAATCTCTAGTTATAGAAGCACCTCAAACACCATACTCACCAAAAAATTCTCTGGATGTGGATATGATAAACACATCAATTCCTGATTCCCCTTCTTTAACTCTGTTGGGGAAGCCAAAATCTAGTGCAAGTGAGCACCATCTTTTAGATGATTTGTTGGCTCACTTGCCAATTCTTTCAGGAACTGTTGTGTCATCTGTGCCTAAAATATCTTCAATCAGCACAGAGTCAACAATAGTTTATATTCCCAGCTCATTCATTTCTACTCTCTCGACGGATATTGCCCATCCGTCGAGTAGTGATTGTATCCCGACGGATAAGCCTAACAGCAGTTATCCGTCGGATAGCAAAACCACTCACTCGATGGATATCACTCATCCGTCGAGTATCTCTGCACAGCTTCAAACTTCAATTCTTCAAGTGTAGAAGATTTAGTGGTTGTAAGTCACTCTTAGGATTGAGAGAGAAGAGTGTTTTGAGTGAGAGTCTGGGTTGCTCCCAGGAATAAGGAGAGGAAATGAGTGAAAATCTGCAATCCATTTCTTCAGGATTGGAAAAAGGGAGTGAGAGGAGTCCCACCTTAGTAGGTGAAGGTGAGGGTGTGAGGGTGGGGAGCCAGGGTGAGACCCTGATGCAATAAAAGAGAGAAAATGAGAGAAATGCAGGTACTGGAGCAAAAAGGATGGATGTCATTGCCAGTGAGTCAATGAATGCCCAGGATGCAGACAGGGAAGGACTATCTCAGCATCCTAAAGCTGTTATAGATTCTACTTCTCTTGATGCTGAGGCATTTACTCACCCTGTTCCAGCTTATCAAATTCTAGCTGAACAGGGCAATGACAATACAGGAAGGATGCTCAATCTGGTGCATACCACCCAGTCTATGCAAAGGGCTAAGGATGCCATCACAGCTTTGCCTTCTACAGCTGGTGATGTGGACTATGAGACTGGGGGTTCAGCTGATTTCTTTGGAGATGGGAGTGGGGATAGTGTAGATGAAGTAATGGACATAGGGGGAGAAGTAGGCTCAAGCTCAAGGTCAGGTATGCCATCATGGGCATTCTCAAAGCACTGTGATGAGCATTACTTCAAGACAACCCTGATCCAGTTAATTAATCAAACTCACACTGCTCTTCAAACCAATACCAATTCTAGCACCAGAAAGCTCCTTTAGGCACATCTAGCCTCCCTGCAACTTCAGCAAATCCAGGGCTTCCAGCATGCTAGAGATGTGAACACCATGAAGGGTGATATTGAGGAGATGAAGAAGGCCATTTCAGATAAAATAGACTCTAAACTTCCAGACACTGCAATGATTGACATCAAGAGGCATTTAAGGAAAAATTCTGATCTTGTAACCAAGATAGAATCCTTGGATACAAGAGTGTCAGCTGTGGAAGCATCTTTGACTGCCATTCATCTCCATCAAGCCCAACAGACTGATCTTCTTCAAAAACTGGTGGCAGCTCAAACCCCCTCCACAACTCAACTTGATGATAATAAAAAGGGGGAGAAGCTTCAGATACAAATCAGTAAAGTAATTATGCCTTCAATTACTATCTCAAAGCCACCAGTTACAGATGGTATAGATCTGATTCAAGCAGCAGCAGCCAACTTGAAAGTTGCTGAGAAGGAAAAGTTGAGTTTGGTCAACTGGGACAAGATTGATGAGGAGATATAGAAGAAGTTTGAACTTGTCAAGGAGCCAGTTAAGTCAGCCATCCATCACTCTCAAGTCAAGCAAATTAGTGTGAATGAGATGAGCATGAACTATCTGGAAAGAGGACAATCTTCGTGCATCAAGTCTCCAAAGGCTGAAATGATTCTTAAACCAAGGGCAAACTACTAAAAATCATCTTTGAAGAACCCCTTGGACACTGTGTATGAGACACCCAAGCCTGATGAGAAGAAGCTTCTGTCAAGATCAATTGTCTTCTATAAGGATCCAGCTGATTCAGCTTCTAAAAGGAGGATTGCTAAGATTTTCAGAAATGGGAAAGAAATTTGTGTGGTGGCTGGACACCCTCAATTTGCTCAAGCAAAGAGAGAAGAAAAAGCTAGATTGAAGCTAGGAAAAGAAGCAGGCTACTCTAGATGCTAAAAAGGCTAAACAGAAGAAAGAGCATATTGCTATCTTGGCCAAGCTACATGCTGTAAATTCATCACAACAAATTCCCTCTCAACCATCTGAAGCTACTGAATCAAGGAAGCAAGTTGAAGAACAGAAGAAATCTCCAAGAAAGAAAGAATTAGCTAAAAGAACTAAAAGGAGACTAGATATTGTTGACAAGGAATTGGAAGATCAATTTCCTAAGGAATCCACACCAGCTACAACTCAAGCAACAAAGCCCTCTATGGTATTTGAAGACATAAGGGTGGTGGATCCCTACAGGAATATTCATGGTGAACCTATTGTGCCCAAGGATGAGCCAATAGAATGGGAGAACATACCAATTTCAGACTTCAATCTACCAATCCTTAGCAAGCCAAAAAGGACAAAGTCAAGAGCAGTCAAGAAAGTGAAGCTGTCACCTCTCAAATCCAAATCTATAGTCAAAGCTCAGCCCAAAGTCAATAGGGGAGACTATCTGTACTTGTGTGACATCAAAGAATTTTCTGATCTAAATCTCTATCTGGATGAACTAGATGAAGTAAGAGGTATTGATGCATACAGAAACCTACCTGAAAGGTTAGTGTTCAAGTACAAAGGTGGAAAGGAGATTCAGTGACCACTTCACAGGATTCTTCAAGAGAGCCAAGCTGTACTGATTAAAGTTTACTCATCCTTCAAGAAGAACTTTGGGTTCAATGTCACTGCAAGAAGACTAGTATTGAAGAAGATTGAAGAACTAAGGAGTGTTAGAGCTAAAGATGCACTCTCAAAGATTCTAATCATCCCATACACAGGGAGAAGAGTACATCTAAGGCCCTACTGGCTGATAGAGTTCATAGATGACAAAGGTGTGAGAAGATTCTTCAGATTAGAAGACCAATTGAGCATCTCTAGCAATGAGACTCTTTTGGAAATGCAAGGAAAGCTAAATATCTCAGAATCTGATGAACTGGAATTCCACAGGCAGCTCCAAAATCAGATTGATGAAAACAACAGAAAGCTTGGAAGAAGATCCAGACCTTCAAGAAACTAGATAAATCTGCTCAGGCTAGAGGAGCATCTTAAAAATGACTGTGAGCAAAACTTTGTACATTTCTGTTATTTGAAGCACTTTTCAGTATTATCTACTTTTCTTTAAAGTTATATTTTTAGGGTGTTTTGTTATCATCAAGTAACTCTTAATTTATGGCTACAATTCCAGTAGACATAAATTGGGGGAGATTGTTGTGCATATGTTGTGTACTTGATGATTTCATGAACAAAACACCTTAGTAGATTTTACTTAGTGAAATAATGTAGCACTTGATGGATAAGAATTATAGTCCCTACGGATAACTGATTATAGTCCCGACGGATGATGACTTATTATCCATCGAGTGAGTAGCTTATGTAAGAATAAGTCTGTAGCACATTTCTGCATTCACCATTGTGTAGATTCTGTAAGTGGTATTCAAGTCATGTTGACTTTAACTAGATATGCAGAATAAGTTGATTAATTGTACATAGATGATGTCTTGTAATTCTGCATAAGTGAAATGAAGTCAAGTGCCAGTTTGCTACCCGACGGATAACCTACAATGAAGTCGACGGATGATCAATATCTCGACGGATGATCAATCTCGACGGATGATCATGAACCCGACGGATGAAGAATTCAAATATCAGTTGACAGTGATAACACAGTCACATGCGTCGAGTGGATGCAAATGGAATGTGGAAGCCTATTCAACTAGGTTTTCGAGAACAAAGAAGCATTGCCATTTCCATGCTATTATGAAGATATTCAAAGATGCTGGAATAGAGTAATGAAGTAGCATTGTAATAGATTAGATAGTTTTTATTTTTATTATCTTGTCTTATTACTTTGCAATCTTGGTGATATATAAACCAAAAAGTAGCAAATAGAAACAACAATCTGAGAAACAATAAGAGAAACATTTGTAAGCAGAATTCTTAGCATTTCTCTGTATTCTCAGCAGTTCAATATTTGTAAGCAGCTGTGAGCATTCTTACACACATGGTTCTCTCGATATATAACATATATTTCTGGTGGAATCATTCAAATCCACCAGAAAGTTTATAAAGACTCTTGTTTTTAATTACTTGTGTTTTGATTCACTTAAATTTTATTCCGCATTGTGCTAATCAATACACTTATATTTATATTTGAGTTAGAACATTTTATTTCAAGAAAAAGTTTCAAGAATTCCATTCAACCCCCCTTCTGTAATTCTTGTCATATTGTTAAGGGACTAACAATCATACACTTAACCTAGCAGCACTCAAGGATATTTGTTCATCCTTTGAGAGAGTATTGTAATCAGTTTTTATTCATTAATATAAAAACTATTCATTCTGTTGAGTTCTTTAATTCGTTTTGATTATTTAAACCTTATTCACCTCTATCTACAGTTAATTTAAGGCCTAACATAGATGAACATTACCAAAACTCCAGTTATAGTAGAATAATCAAATTTAATATATAGGAACAACGTGATGGATTAGCATAAAATTCCTTAAGTCAAAATATATTATAAGGGATAACCATTGATATGGTATAGCTTATCAACGGGTAAGTGTTTTATAATATTTTCAATGAGATTTTATTATAGCCATTGATAGTATCATTCATTATAAGTCATGTTGAATTAATGGATGAATAGAATATGATTCTCAATTGTAAATATATAATGTCATATAATTATGTTCAAGTGAAGTAAGCCTCAATGACTAGTGAAGAAACACTATCAACGGTTAAGCCTATCGACGACTATAAGACTTCTAATCAACGACTAAGAATAAGTATTATATCCACGTCTAACTTTCAAATAGCCACCTCCCACTGACAGTGACATGACAATATCCAATAAAGCAAATCTGACACAACACATGGGTTGAAGGGAATCTCAAATAAAAAATGGAAGCCAAGCCAAATCAATTTGACTTGGGGAAACTCGAAGAAGAAGAAGAAGAAATATTTCATTTCTATACCAGAAAAATAGAGGGATAAAACATGCAATATATCGAAGACAGATCTATTCATTTTGATCAAGTCACGTGGGAGGAATGGAAAAGCATATTTTCTCGACCTAGAAGAATGTAACATTTTGTATTCTAGTAAAATGAAACTTGGTGATATTTAAACCATGTGTAGCAGTGTTTAATAGTTAAAAAATATGAGTTCTTTTGTGCAAACTTTGTAGAGAAAATTTATAACAAAAATTAATATGTAAAGTAGCTCAGGAGTTACAGTTGTAATTCCCACAGATTGACATTTATATTTAATGCGCATGTTTTGATTCATACATAAAATAATCTATTATATGCCATATGGTCTTTCAAGCTTATTCATTAGGTAATGACATTGTATACATGATGGGATATTAATTATAAAAAGAAACCGTGTTCAAATATATTGGGATGATGATGTCCTCTTGAAAGCTCATTAAGATAATTAGAGGTGGAAAAAATTGACACAGCTTGAAATTTGACAAGAAATCGACACAGAAATTTTCAAATTAAGATTGGGAATTTTTTTTATTTGGTTCGGGTTCGGTTTGACATAACACTAACTCGAAAAAATTGGGTAAACTCGAAATATCGGAAATTAACACGATATAAGTAAATATTTGTTTTATCACATATATCATTTAGTTTCTCGTGTACTTAGCCCATGTGCTTTGGCCCCAAGAAGCCCAATAACATCTAATCCCTATCTTAATTTGACTACCATTACTCTCCGATCTTCTCAATCATTTCTTTTTCTAATCCTTTCATATTTTTTCCCACTTCATATATTCTCTCTATCATGTTTTTAATATTTTATTTTTATCAGTATATAAATATGTCAAGCCATGATTTTATTATTAAACTAATAATGAATCAGAGATCTAGTTTATGTCTAAACATAGAAGCTATGTATATGCGTATTTAAGTTTATTATTTCAGTTGTCTTTCATATTCTTTAAGAGGAATTGTACATGTACAAAATCAGTAAGCTCCCCATAAAGTGGTTTGAAGTATCATATTTCTCTTTCTAATTTCTAGTTATTCGCTTTCAAATTAATATTGATTTGCTTTTTCACTATAGCTCATGTTAGGTTAAAACGACCCATTTGTAATTCATGTAAGACCAGGCAGGGTTCGGGTAAAGTAAACAGTACAGAGGTCTGGTTCAGTTTTAAATATTTCAACCCATTTCGAGTCGAGTAAGGTTCGAGTAGACCAAAATTTGGACCAGGTAAGTTAAACTGACACGAACCCGACCCATTATCGGGAATTGCCATCCCTAAAGATAATTATGCTAAAGTCCTGCAAGTAGATACGTTCTTGAATAATTATGAGGTTGAGTGGATGATCAAGGATAAAAAGATATAAATAAATTAATTGTCAAAATTTAATTTAATTAATGAACATGTGTTAATTTAAATATGTAGAATTTAATAAAAAAATAATATGGATCCGAATTAAATAATTAATTTACGCTATTAAAAGAGGTCGTGCAATTTTTTTTAGGGGCTTGAAATCAATACTTAATGACATTGGGTTCGGCCCAAAATGTCATTATGAGGCTAAACCTAATTGTTCATGATCCATGTTATAGTCTACATATATTCTTATTCTCTAGAGGCTGAAAGAAAAGGGTTTTTAAGAAGCCTCAAAAAGAGGCAGCCGAGAACAGTTTTTCAAGAATTTCGAAGTTTGAGAAAAGGTAAATCTTGGGGGGATCGAAGACCACACTGCACTCAAGGGGTGATAAAAGAAATACAGTAGAAGAACGTGGATCGAAACACTTGCATTAAGGTAAATCATTTGTTTGTTCTTTATTAATATCAAAACCACAGTACCCTTATCTGTTGTTCCAACATCAGTTTTAACTAATACTGTTTTGTGTTACGTTATTAGGTAGTATCTATCAATATGGTATATGTTTAACTTCTTTTGAAGTGTAAGTAGGTAAATTTGAGTAGTTGAATTCTTAAATCTTTCTATGAGAAGAAAGTTCATTATTATTATTAAGCATAATATATGATGTTGAAAGATTATGTATATATGAACTAAATGACTGAACGTGGTAACTCGTTAATCACATATAAACATTTCCAGTGATGTTAGTTCTTTGTATAAATAACTTGCGCTTATGTATTAACTTTGAGAATAAAATTATTTAATGTTGGTACCTCATTATTCCCATAACCATAAGTTATCGGTTTAAAATTGAATGATGCATAATTTCTTTGATTCCAATGTCATATCGTTCATTACTTCAACTTCATGTTCAACCCTATTTGTATTAGGTTCATGTAAAGGGTCTTCTTTTAACACCTTAAAATTTTAGAGCGACTATTTCATTAACATTGTATCAGAGCTCAGCTTGGTGGGAGGACTCAGATTTGACTCCCTGCTACCCCTGATATTCTCACAAATAATTGTGGATACGAAAGAGAAATTGATTCCCCAAAGATGGGAGCTTGTGTTCCGCTCTTCGACCCAAAAATGGGCTCTCGATTGAGGGAGTGAGGTAGGGGGTGTTGGAATAATAATATAAAATCCTGAAAAAGGGCTTTCATCTAACACCTTAAGGACGCAACAATGAGCTCATGAGTAAGGGGGAGTGTTAGAATAAAAATATAAGATATTGGAAATGGCCTAACACCTTAAGAATCCAATAATGGGCTCTCGGGTGAAGGGGAGTGTTAGAATAATAATATAAGATCCCGGAAATGGCCTTCCTTTATCACTTTAAGGTTATACCGCGATATTTTTCTTAACAATTTGTCCTATTTTATAGATAATTGAATAAATATATGTTTTAATTTCTTCACATATTCTACTTCTCATATTATAAACGGATGTTTGTTTCTTCCTATTACTCATCCATTATAAACAGGTGTTTCTTCCTATTACTTATCCATCATAAATCACCTAAATTTTCTTTATATGTTTCATCCTTTTAGTTCTTTTCAACTAAATTTATTATAATAATTAAGAGGCTGACACATCATAATCGGAAGAAGAAATTATGCAGAAAGGTTGATATAATGACAAAACCAAAGTCAACAATATTTTTAAAAATGTTATTCATAGAGTTTGTAGACTTTGAAAATTTTATAAATTTTGTATGTGACAAAAAAAGACACGATAATTTATTATTTTTATATTAGTTTTTTTGAGTAAATGAACTTTGAATGGAACGGTCAAAATTATTTTCATGTCTGGGTTTGGTCTTCGTATTTAAGTACACGACATGAATCAATATTTATTATAATTATATATATACTGTTGGTCCTGCTAAACATGTCTAACTCTACATTACTATGATATTCTCCGCTCTGGATCGAGCGCACACGGATTTGTTTTTGGTTACTCCGAAAAGACCTCATACTAATGGATTTATCTGGCTGCTGATATACTAGCAAACTGCCTCTTTTACAAACGATGTATAACAACTCCCAACAATCTCCCCTTTCACACATCGGACTCGATATCTGTCGAATTTGCCTCCTTCGTTTGAGTCTCCTCCTTGACCAATACTGGAACTCCATCGGGCTATCTGCTTCCTTGTAGGCTCATACTGGAATGTCCAAAAGGCCTCAAACTAATAGAGTTATATGGCTGCTTATATACTACCAAATTTCTCCTCCCATAAATGATGTGGCACAACTCCCAACAATCTCCCATTCACACATCGGGCTTGAAAACTGTCAAATCTACCTCGTTTAGTGTGAGACTCCTTCTCGAGCCATACTGGAACTTAATCTAACTATCTGCTTCCCCGTAGGTCCATACTGAAAGGCACGTCTGCCTCCCCTTAAACCCATCCTGCGGTAGCCCATCTGCCACTTACTAGGTCCATTTTGGTAGCCCATTTGAGATTGTTATGCACCCTTATAACATGAAACTCTGATACCACTTATTGGGCCTTCTAATCTTGCCTGTAACTCCACAATAGTATGATATTATCCCCTCTGATCTGAGCCTGCACATATTTATTTTTGGTTCATGCTAATGGAGTTATCTAATCGTTTATACTATGAAACTGTCCCTTTCACAAATGATGTGGGACAACTCCCAACTTATACTAGTATATAAATCATGCGATGCACAGTTATTTTTATCATTATATATCGTAAACTATAATTTTAATATGGTAGCTGGTGGGATTCGAACCTTATACCCTTGTATAATAATGTTTAGAATTATTTCTAACGGTTCTTATTAGTTTGATCGGAAATATCTATGGCTCATGACGGAGTGACCAAACGACTATCAACAAATATTTTAATATTTTATTTTTAATATAACATGATAGATAGGAGTCGGTCTCTATGGAGAACACTTAAAATGAGAACAGGAGAATTGTGCTTAGAACCACTAGATTAGATAACAAATAAACGGTATGAATTAAAATATGACATAAAATAGTAGTGTGTGCATCACGTTATAATTTGGTTAAAGTTTTTGAACCAAAGCATCTTTTAAGTTTTTGTGTGTGTTGTTTTTGTGTTACAAATGTGAAGTGTCAGATGTTGTGTAATTTCACAATATGTTATGTATTTTGTGATTTACGTGTTTTATAAAAAAAATTGTGTTACGTGTTTTATAAAAAAAATTGTGTTATGTAATATTTAAGATGTATTTGAAAATTTTATATAATACATTATTTATTTTATGTCCTTTTTAGATTATTTTATGTATATTTTTAATTTTTTTTAAATTATTATATGTGTTTGTGTGTTGTGTTTCCTATTTTTAATGTACCATAAATTTCTTATATTATGTATTTTTTTGTGTGTTATAGTAATAATTATATTGTATATTTTATTTTTATCATGTGTATCATGTTTTAATTTTTATACTTTTTCCAATTTGACTTTTTAAACCAAAGCATTTTATTCGTTTTATTGTCTCTTATGATTTACATTTTTATTTTTTTTAATATACTACGTATTTCATTTTGATGTGTGTCTTATTTTTACCTAGGTGTTTTTTGTGTTACAAATGTTATGTATTATGTGTTTTATTTCACAATATATTTTGTATTTTGTGAGTTAGGTTTTGTAATTTTTTATGTTACGTGTAACACCCGCGAAAATTTAAAGAAATTAACTTCATCGCGATCAAAAAGTGAGTGTGTAAATTAAATTAGCTGTTATTAAATTATTTTCATGTAAATTCCAAATGTGCATATCGATTAGTTGATATCGTCTCTACATATATATTAAGTGCCGCAGAAAAATATAACGATAAAAAAATGCTAGTTATTGTCTTTTAAACATATTTATTTTCAATGTGTATACCTTTGAAAATCTAAAGTGATGGTATTATAAAGTAGTACTCAATATTAAGATATTATTTATTCATATTCCGATTACACTAATGCTGTTTTGAGTTGTAAGTACTTTATTTTTGATTCAATTATGTGTTAGCGAGATATTTAAAATTATTCCCTGTTTCTTAGGAATTGTTTTCATTATTATTAAATAAATGTTATTATTATTATTATTATTATTATTATTTTCGAACAAAAAAATTAACTTTTTATTTTTTTTTGAATTAGACAATTTAATTATTATATATATGTTTTTATTTTAGAGAGTAATAGTAAATGGATTTTAGACACTTGTAATATTTCTAATTATTGATCTCCAAATTTTGGTTAAGGTTTCGGTTAAATTATTTCCTAAAGTAATTCCATATTACTCTCCAAATTATTTTTATGGGCTTAAATATTTTTTTATTTCCAAAAAGAGTGACTAGTAAGTTTTTTTTATCATTAATAAAAGAAAATAAAGAAATGGTGGTAAAAATAATCTAGAAGAATCTAGAATAGTGTTAACCATGGATTAGTATTATTAACCTTGGTTAATTAGTTCTATAAATAGTGAGCACTCATGAAAGAAACGGTATCTTCCTAAATCCCTAAAATTTATTCCCATATTTCTAAACACCAAATTACCTAGATTAGAAAGTATAATTTTGGAGATCAAAGAGGAAGTGATTAGGAGCACGTGATGATCAAAGAAGGTGAAGATTTAGTTGGAAATTGACCTTGGGCTATATTAGGAGTTCGATCAAATTAACATAAAGTTTTAAGGTAATTAATCTTCTTCATAGACTTTTGATTTGCATAATTAGTTAAAAGTTTTATTAATTTCTATGGAGTATGTAAGGATTTTGATCAATTTTTTTTATATTATTCAGTATGGTATGACCATTATTTCGATTATTAGATAAACCCGATTAATTATTATGTAAACAAATCGATGTTTAACGACCAATGTAATAAAAAAATTCTGTTGGGCTTACACTTTTGGATGGGCCACAAATTGGGTTGACTAATTTATAAAATTAGGGTTATTGGTGAATTTGGGGATTTTTTTAATTGTTATGATTTTGGAATAATTGATATAGTAAATTTGAATAGAAAAGGAGAAGAATTATTTTGGGGGTTTAAATTGGGGGGTGAATTTTGGCTGAAGAGGGGGCAGGCCCGCCGCGGCGGTGGTGTGCCCCGCCGAAAAATGAAGAGAAGAAGAAGGAGGAGGGGGTTGTGATGTTGTTGTGTGATTGTGGGTGTGTTGTTTGTGTGTGTCTTTGCGAATTTGTGTGTGTGTTGCAGAGAGTTGAAGCCACCACCGTCGGTGGTGGTGGCGGTGTAGCGCCGGGAGGAGAAAGAGAGAAAGAGAGAGAGAGGGAGGGAGGGAGAGAGGCCGGAGTTTGGTCGGAAAACGAACTTCGGGAAGAATTTGAGAATTTCGTTTGGAAAGGAGCATAGATCGGAGAAAAGGGAGTAAAAGGAGAGTAAGTTTAGCGAGTTTGGGCGTCGCCGGAATTTCTCCGTCCGGTGACCGGACGGCAGCCGCCACGGGCGGCAGCTATGGATGCAGGCAAAGAGAGGGATTGAGGAAGATAGAGGGAGGGGTAGAACAATATTTTACAAATTAAATGATTTGATTTGTGTAAATTATAGGAAGAGAAATAAAAGCAATAAATAAATAACAAAGAAATATAGTAAAATGAGTGAAAAAGAAAAGAAATTATGAATTTAAATAAATAATTAAGTAGAATAAAAGGGTTGATTAATTGACTTATTGGATAAATAAATAGAAAGAGTAGATTGAGTGAATATTGGGTAATTGATTGATTGAACAATTAGTGAAAGATTAAAAGATTTAATAATACCTTTGGAACTATTAATGGATTCTATTTTCTTGATTACTTAAGAAATAAAATAAAGTTTAGACTTTTAATAAATTAGAGTAAGTAATGAAATTATTTATAATTTCATTTAGAAATAAAATAGAATAAAATGGAATTAAAAAAAGGGAAAATGACTTTGACTAATATTACGCTTATGATTTAATAAGAGCGTGAATATTACCTTAATGTCGGTATTTGAGAGAACCGTTAAATAGCTCATAACTCGTAACAAACGATGACTCGTTAAAAAGTGTTTACTAAATAATTCTCATTATAATCGCACTATTGGCGAGTGGGTATGTATATGTATCAAGTAGAAATTATAGGGGAGAAATAATAATTCTAACCTTTTTCGCTAATTAAAATAGCATTATATTGAACTCAAATTTCAAATTTATGAACAATTATTATTTGATAATTTGGGATATTTTCTTCACCAAAAAAAAGGAAAGAATATATATATTGGAAGTGAGGGCATCATTCAAATCATTAGAATATTTTCTATTACTAAATAATTCCTCGAGATAAATAATGTGAATTATTATTTACGAGAGATGATATCTTGTAATATTTATACTAAAATGATTTGATGTGATTTATTATTTAGAAAATATCCAAATTGAGATTGCATAACCCGGGAAGGTGAATATTGCTGCTTGTGTGCTAATTGTTAGAGACAAGGAAAATTTTCTCTGCTCTATTCTTATTTATGACTTAGATGTCTTATTCATTAATATTGAATATTGTGGATTTAAACTTGGAAGACCTCATTTAAGACTATTTCCTTTCGCCGATAATTTCAAATTAATTCCATTGACGAATTCCTTATCTAGATTCCCGACTGTTTCTATCGTTCACAACAGTTAGCTTTTCCATATCAGATGAACTTAAAATTTTTATAATCGTCAAAATCATTATTGAATCTGCATCGATTGACAGTTATATCGATTAATAAATTTTCTTCAAATCTGAATTATCTTTTATCAATTCATTGAACCCTTCCCAAAACTCACAATTGCAAATCAATTATTAATTATTTTCTCTGTTCGCATACTTATTTATTCGGAATTATTTACTTGATGAAGATATTCGAGAACTTCGTTTGACATGGTTAGTCTCATTAATCGAGATAACCCTTATACTATACAAACGTCGATATACCATTCATATCGTTGGATAACGATATTACAAGTGTGAAACTGGTTTATTATTCGAACCAGATTAAGTGATGAAATTCTGAACAGTGTGATGTGAAAATCGGGAGGTGTACATCTATGGTGGTCAACGTGGAATTTAATAACCACGGTATCTATAATGTTATTCGGCTAGAGTGTAGCCGAGGGTTGAGTCGTTAACCCTTCTTTTATGCTAGCAAGTGTGAGGTGTAATACCCGGGACATAGCGTGTAATTATTTTTATTGATAAATGATTATTATGTGATTATTATATGATTTTTGGTGAATTATCTGATGATTGATGTTGATATATGAATATTTATATGTGGTAAAGTATAAGTATGTTAATTTTATTATGACCAGAACAAAATATAGATAATTAAGGTATTTTTCTGGCAATTTTTGGAGTGTTATATTATTTTATATTGATTTATGAATTTATTTATTATTTTCTGAATAATTATAAAACTATTTTCCAAAGTCGGGAATCGTCCAACCTCAATCATTTTTACGTTTTTACAACCCAAAACTCTTCCGAAAACTCCTTCCTAACCTAATCTGGTAATTCCGGACATTTTCCATGTTTTGAATTTTTCGATCGGATTATGGTTTGACCCGTGCGCAGCCCGACGCAATATTTTTGATACGACAACCTTTTGGATAACATTATCTTCGTACAAATCGTTTTATAAAAGCCCGGTTTTGATACTTATCCAAAACAGGATAATACTTATCCAAAACAGGATAATGCTTATCTAAAACGTTATCCGATCGGATCGTTTTTATAGTTACTTAGCGGCTAAGCAACGTATTTATCGATCCAACACGATCCAGAACGTACTAATATTCCGTAAATATAAATAGCCAATACAGTATTGTATTTTGTACAGATAATCATTTGCAAACAGTAAAACTATATAATTTCCAGAGAAAAACTTTAAAATCCATTGCGTTCTTCATAATCAAATGCACAAACGAAGGCGTTATCGAACTCCAATTCGAGTGTGCCATATATCAAATCGAAGCTTTTAAAAAGTTCTTTCATAATCAATCATCCATTTCAGTGCAGAAATCAAGAGTAAACGAGGCATAGAAAAAGAAAGCCAGTGATCCGTAAATAGAATTAAAGCATAGAAAGAGAAGGCAAGTGATTGATGAATAGAAGCAAGACATAAAAAAAGAAGGAAAGTGATGGAAAAGTAAAACTGTTAGAAGAGTACAAGTAAAGTTGGAAATCATCTATGATAAGACAAGTACTTCTGAATCTTTCTTCGAGATATATTGCAAATATTTCTAAACTTCTCATAATATGTTGCTAGTATTCAAAATAAATCTTGTTTTATATTGCAAGCGCTTTAAACTATTCAACCTTGAACCCTGATCATATCGTTGAACTAGAGCTGTAAGCTTTATTTCTTGGAAACCACCAACGGTTCAATTCCCAGATATTAAACCATACATATACAATACTACTCCACAAATACATACACACCATAAACCAAGTATTTCAATAGGATTTCTTGAGCATACAGAAACTTATACACCCTGGAATACCCTATCACATCAAAGATCAATACCCTGTATTATCATTGAACCATTGTTCTTCAGATACTTGATTTTTCATCAGGCTTGAAGCCGTTCTTCATATTTACACCTTGATACACCCTGGTGATACCTGTGAAATGTTTTATGCTTTGAGATAAATGCTTTATCAATGTTAATCATGATTGTGTTTTTATTGAATTGTAATAGTTATCATATTGAATTGTTTTAGAATTGGATGGTTTTATAAATATGGACCAGATTCGTGGTCAGACCAGATTCGTGGTCATATTAGGCCAATGCGTGCCTTGGATCCAGTATATAGAGCAAGCTGGGAGCCTTACTCGGGGTTAGTGCGTGACTGATCAGCAGCCTAACCTTGGTTCTTTTTTAAAATGAAAAGAGAATATCCAATTCTATTCATTGCTTATCCAGAAACTTGATTCTTCTGAATCATTTTAATTGATCATTTTTGAACTTCAGTTATTGCTATTATGACTTGCTGAGCTAGTTAGCTCACTCTTGCAAATCTGTTTATGTTATTTTACAGTTGAAATGGAAATTATTGGTAATGAGGATTCCCAATCTAGTGTGCAAGCTAGGATTCTAGGATAAGATGGACCGAGTTAGCAGGAGCTTTATAATGTAGATGAGTTATGTAAGATTGTAAGAATGATATCATTATCAGTTTTAAGCGGAACTAGTTGGGATTTGGTACGATGTAATAAAAGTTAAGGTTATGGCTTGGTTTTATACTTTAACCTGTTGCAATCCATGGTTATGGTAAGTAGTGTATTTGCATATATTACTTTCATAAGCAGGTATATATATTGAGTGTGTGTGTTGTGAACCCCAAATTTCTGACCAGGGTTTGGAGGGCGTCACATATTTGGTATCAGAGCTATATGTTATGTCACTGAAATAAGCCTAGATTGTTGGGAATGGATAGAGGGTTAGGATTAGGGGTAAAAATTAGAAATATAGGACGTCGAGAGGTTGAGTGCGACGGTATAGTAGGTTTTGGTAGGATTCGTGATGAGATTCGAGATTTTTATCTAGCGACGTGATTGTCAGATAGTGGCGATGGCAGATTATTTTATCCCAGGATCGTCTGATCACTCGGAACCTTCAGTCGGAGGACTATCATCTGATTCACGCCCTACTCTTCCACCGGTGTTAGCCATATCACCCATGTTGCGACGGTTGCACCTTTTCAAGCTATTATCACATCCCCTGATGCGAGACTACCTATTCGAGAATCCCCGACATGCTAATTCTGGTTCTACCGGATATTCAGCTATGAGTGCATCTTTTCTGTCTACCCTACACCTTGTTCTATACCATCAGTTTAAAACCCGTCTTGTGAAGTAATAGCACATATGAGGATGGATTCGAGAGCTACATCATATGGTGAGTATACGAGATATTAAGAAAGGTGAGAAGAAACCTAGAGAAATGATTCGTGTGTTCCGGGGAATAGCTGCTACCAGGTTATATGGAGCTACTAGTAAGTATGCCGCCTATGATTATCTTGTAGAGTGAGCTAGATGGATTTTAGAGGAGTTTGGGAATATTGGAAATCGAGAGTTTTCTTAAAAGTAGATGATGATGTTATGACCAAACATGATGCGTATAGTAGTAATGTGATGTGATATTAGTCGACCTTGTTTTATAAAATAGATTTGATGATTAATGGATAGACTTGTTATACATAGTAATCGCAAGAGATGATGATGGGAGTGTTACCAGTATGGACGACTAGAAGTGATGTTATGAATAAGATAATATGCAAAGGTAACTGGAATTTTTATCAACCAATGAAGGCAAAATGGACCCAATAAGGGGTAGAGGATATACGGAAATGAATGAGCTTTTATCTGATTCTTTCCGTAACTTGATACTTTGTAGTGGTTGAGAAAGACGAAAACCAACTCATATAGTAATGACCACCAGGTGTTTGATTTCCAAAATTATAAACAGTTTTCAAAAGAAATTTTCTTAATAAAATTTTTCTAAAAGTCCTTGGAACAAATCAAGTTTTAATACTTGGTTGTCAAACTACTACTTGAGTTTCTTGTTTGTTATAAAATTCAGATTATCCAGGAGAATACTTGTTCTAGAAGTTAGTATGGTTCATTTAGAAGGCCAAGTGGACCCACTATTATGGGGAAGATTTGATTGTTCCTAACAGAAGAGTGCAAATATTGTTTGATAAGTTTAACGACAAAACCAATGTATAGAGAAACTATTCATCCAATTTCTGAGACAATTAGAGTTCAAAGAATACGTCGATTCACAAGAAGCCGAGTATGAGCAAAGGAGATTGAGAAAATCTCCAGACTTTTCTAAAGGAAGAATGTTATTAGCAAAGGAGTTGATATGTTGAATGATTATTAGCGTAAGCGAAATTTGAAGTTATGATTGTAAATCTTGTACGAGTGCAAATAGAGTCGAATTATAAAATTATTGAACATGGAAGCGCGACGCTAAAGATACTAGACCTAATAAATGGGAATTCATTCTAATGATTGATTTAAGAAGGCATTTCAGAGAACTTTCTAAAGTTTATATATGACTCGAAATGGAATATATTGATTGAATCAGCGTTGAAACTATAAATAGATGAAATGTGGATGACGACCAATGTTATCATTCTTTTCTATAATACTTTACATTCTTATGAATCTTGAATAAAGTATGAACTTCTTTCATAATCAGCTCTATGAGGTGATAAGAAAATTGTTGTATTCTGTTCAAAATCATTTTCCCCCTTAAGTCTTTTTTTCTGATCGAAACAAGCAGTGTTATGGTGTGACTCTTTGCCAGAATAACGAAGAGTCTGGTGGGACGCCACCTAGTCATGTGTTGTATGCCATATAGTATGAAAGACTGGCCATCTTAAGTACAAATATGGTTATTTCATTCATATCTAAATCATTATTCATTCCTTCTTCTTCAATTATGGTTTGTTGATTTATAGATCCTTCCAATTGTTTCCTTGTACTGTTATTCTTTACAAAAGGTTTCCCATCAGGAACATATACATAAATTCCCTTCTTGTGTAAGGTCTATTCTTTGAATGTTTTAGAAGGAAGTGAAATGAACCCGTGTAGCCAATGGAGTTATATGATAAGTGTGGATAATTGCAAGCCAATAAATGGTGGACATTTACGTGCAGAGAAGAACCATTATGCCGATAACAGGATTGTTGCGAGGATGTCAAATTAGAGGCAAAAATCTGTATATATGATATGTTGCAAGTATGAGATTTTGGGCGTGAATTGGAGTAGTTAGCGAACCGTATGAGGTAAATTAACTAGAGGAATAAGAAAGTAAAGTTGTGTATATTGGATAAGGTAAATGATTGATTGGACAGCAGAAGCAAATGAAGAAATTTTTAATAGTAACTAGATAATTGATTAATACATTGTGAAGATGAAGCATACCTCAATCATGTGGGAGATAATTTTCATGAAGATTCAAGATCAAAGAAACTCTAGTCACAAATAAATTTCAAGGGTGTTCTTTAAGGAATGGTTGAGTTTTACCACTTAAGTAAAGGAGTTATGTCAAATTTGATGCTCATAACCGAACCAGTGAATGAAGTTCAGTATGAAAAGGCATAAGTGGAGATGAAGGTATGGTGGTTTAACTACAACAATTTTAAAGAAATGATGCTTTAACCAAAGGAATTCTTTCAT